>NC_062968.1:4198639-4370225 GCF_023119035.1 Salvia hispanica
CATAACTTAATGAGGTAGGAATTCATGGAGGATGGTGGGTGCACGCTAGCTAACATACGCCATCCCCAATACAGCTTGTTAGGTATTTCGTTTTGACCTTTTCTAACAGCTGGAAAACAGAAAAAAAAAACTTTTTTTTTCTAGGGTTCCTGATGAGAGAGAAAGAAGCTCCCACTCACCTTCATCTGAGTGCGGCGATTTTGGAACCAGAATTTGACTTGCCTCGGTTTGAGGCCGAGGTCTTGGCTGAGTTTGAGGCGCTGTTTGTCGTCTGGGTGCGGACATTCCTTGAACAATCTGGATCACGTGGAAATCAATTGATTACTAAAATGTTTTTTTTTTTTAATTTAATTGCATTTCTAGAGAGAGAAACTTACGATTCCATCTCTTGGATCTGGCGGGCGGTGTGGCGGTGGTAGCGTTTGCTTTTGGCGGGGGGCTGCTGCTCCGCCTCCTGCTCGTTGCCCGACGCTCCTTCGATGTGCTCGCTGCCGGAGCCGCTTTCCAATAAATCCTCTTTGGCTTTCGCCATCGCGGCTGCGGATTCTTCTTTCTGCTTTTTTTCAGAATCAGTCAGCAATTTTTCACAATTGCCGCAAAATCAGAGGAGATCGATGGTTTTAGAAGCTCTTACTGGGAGAATCGGAGAGAACATGTTGAAAGGGCTGATGTTGGCCATGAAATTGAAGTTGGGGTTTTGGATGGTGGAGTTGTACAGCGATGAGTTATCCGACGACATAGGGTTTCCTCCCACCGTTGATGACGACATAACTTGACAATCTCCATACATTCTTCTCTCCTTCTATTTCACGATCTCAATCTTTGTCTTCTCAGTTGGAAAAATGAAACTATTGTTAATAAAGTGCAGAAACGGAAACTAGCAATAAAAGTGTGATAATTAGTCCAAATTAATGCGGTCAATTTCCTCCCAGGATTTGCTTTCCGCACAAAAAAGGCTAAAATGAAGAGAAAAAAGGAAAATAGCAATCAAGTGAAATCACAAATCAATTTTGTAGCAAACGCCTTCGATTAAAAAAAAAAAAAAAACAGTGAGGGTTTTAGCGACAAACATGCAGAAAATGTGAAGAGTGGAGTAGTGAAGAAGAAGGAGAGTTGATTCAAACATCACAAAATTGAATATGCGAAGCGAAATGAAATGAAATCGAATAAGAAGAAGTGAGAGTGAATACCAAAGGAGAGTGGTGTCGCTGCTGCTGCTTCTTCTTCTTTGCAATTTCTCCTTCTATATATGTTTCTTCACCAAACACAAACACACATCTTTTGTCGTTTCTCTCTCTCTTCCTATCCCTCTCAAACAGCGATGCAGAGCAGCTGTTAATGCGATTCTCGCTCCTCTTTCTCTCTCTAAGGAGTGTAACAGTAATTGGTAAATGGGGGAGATACGATAAGGGAATGGGATGGCGAGGTAAATGCGAGCTTTAACTGCAAACCGGTTCATGGCTGTTTGGCCGACACGTGTCCGTATTCTGATTGGCTGTAAAACGCGTTACATGTGAGACTGAGCCCCCACACACACAAGTCAAACCTTTTTCTTTTCTCTCCATTGAAACGCTTCTTTTCATTCATTTTTAGGTTATTTTTACTATTTACTCTCTTCACCTATTTAAGTTGTGATATTACTAGGAATATATATTTTGAGGTTTTTAGTAATAGAGTATATCAAGAAAGATATCTTCTATAATTAGAGTCTAATTGTGAAAAGAAAACATTTATTGTGTTTTTTATTTGCATTTCATATTTAAGTGGTAGTATAAGAATTACTCCTATAAATAGTAAATACTTATAATGGAGACAAAAAATCAATACAGTTGACTAGTTGAGAGCAATACAAACTTTAGTTGAAAACTCATATCCAATATCAATGTAGTATTCACTAAACTTCAATTCTATTTTCTATTTTAATACCATGGCATGTTTACAGTTCAGATTCATTAGTTCAAATCAAAAGAAAACAAATATACAGCTCATGATTCCAAATAAGTCAATGCAAAAGAAGCAAGTGAAACTCCAAGAGTCAATTATAGATTCTATCTCATCCTTTCAAATGTATCCCAACTTTTCAAATATCAAATTTTTACTCCACTATCTAATTTTCAATCTTTTATTAAATATATCATCAGATTTAATTTCTACTATCATATTATATGTATATATATTCTCCTCTAGAAATAACTCAAAATAATGTGTCAAATAAAATCCTAGATGTCATTTCCCAAAACAAAATCCGCTCCATAATTAAAATTCTAAAATGGTATACAAATCTATCACATTATTTTACTCCTATCAGAATAGTAGTAATATAAAAAAAAGACTGCAACATTCACGTATAAAAGCCCATATATAGTTCATTTCACATAATGTATCTATACAATTACATAAGCTTTTTGTATACCGTGTCACTAATATGATACTGGAAATTGAATTCGGTGATAGATTAGCTAAAAAATTTAAAAATTAGGTACTATAAATTTAATACTCCGTAATTTGTAAATATTGAGATAGAATTTACATCCAGAAATCAATGAAAACAACATCAACAAAAAATTCAGATCACAACCACGCCCAAGAAATTAAACCAACAAAAAGACACAACAATTTCAAGAACACCAGCAGCAATTCAACCATAATACCAATAATTAACAACAAACTACACAACCATCGTGCGGCACCAATAATTAATCCAACAATGAGCAAATGACTCATGATTTAATAAATACAATTAATACATTGTGAAATATTCTAAAGTTTGACATACCACATTCGATCTCTTCTCTAACATATCCGAATCACACTTCTTAATTTCAATACTTTTCTAAATTTTTATCGATTAAAAAAAATTCTTAACTTTCTTATATTTCCACTATTTTATTTTAAATATATTTTTTTTAGGATGTGAGCTCAATTTTTGTGCTTTTATCTTTATATAAGTTGTCTAAATCAAATAGTAATTTTGCATTGCTGGCAACTTTTTACTTATTCCCCGATGTGGATGTGGTTTGCACCCTAATAAACCTTCTCTCGAACCAATACCACCCACGTGTCACACTACACATGACACATGTCACCATAGATCTTAATCAAACCCTCACAGTGATATCAGAGCTTTGGTTTGGATCGTGCATGTGTGGCTCGGGGTTTGGTTGATTGGTTTGCACGTTTCTGGGTGTCCGTGTTCCTGTGTAGGCTTGATCAAGACCTGTGGTGGTGACCGGTGGCTTGTGTGGTCTTGGTTTAAGGGAAAAATTTTGGGGTGCAAAGTGCAAACCACAGATTAAAAAAGTTGCAAGCAATGTATAAGGACTACCCCAACATACTTCATTAGTATGAGTCCTTTTGAGAAGTGTTCAAAAACAAAACTAGCATTTGGCCCAAAACGGATAATATCGTATTAATGTGTGTTTGACAATGCATGGAGTGTGCATTGTCAAATACTCACGATTTAGATTTACTCTACTACTTTTGTAGGGAACTTTGCCAATCACCTTTTCAATTCTTTTGTTACGCTCAAGTACGCTCAATATGCTTGGTAAGGTTGTGGGTAATATTAGTGATAGACAAATCTGTCATTAATACTTTTTATTGGTATGGCGTGTATCCGGCGGTAATCCATCATTATTGTTTAGCGTCGAAAATTTAAAGATTAGTGACAGTTTTTCTGTCACTAAACGATGAGTTTTTGTAAGGTTATGCCTAGGTTAATTTATTAATTTGATTGGGACAAATAACAAGTGAAGCTTAAACTAGTACTTTGTGAGATCTAATTAACCTTTATAATTGGATGAGCGTATTCTCGAAGTGTTATGTTGGATTTTATACAATTTGAGTGACCTAATTAGTTGTGTGATCAACGGTTAGTTAGAGAATTTAGATTAAAAGTAGACTAGCTGAGAGGTGTATGATCTTGAGGCAGGAAAGTTTAGATTGGCTGACATGGGGCAGGAAAGTGTGTACCATTGTACCAATATTACGAAAATTGAAAGTATATGTAAAAATTTCTCTTACCGGTCCATTTAAAAGCAAATGCTCATCACGTCATATGATAAGTCTTAGAATGCTCATTTTAGATATTTTTTTTCTGTGAAAATATTGACAAGTGAATCCAATTCATTCTATGAATCTAATTTATTCTTTATTCTTTACAATTTATAAGTATCCCTTACAAATAAAGTCATTGATTATGAATTAAATTTTGGATATCGTACATGAACAAGCAGTCTTAGAATATGAGAAAATATTCATTGGTCAAGGTATATCACATGGATCATTGGTCAAGGTATACATTAGCCCCACCTCCAACTAGAATCATACATGGACATGTGTGGAATGCGCAAATATTCATGTATGATTCAAATCGGCTTACTTTTCTAAAGAATTGAATAAAATCTGAATAACAAAAAAGCATATTTGCACAAAGAAAGGGGTAACTAATTAATTTCAGTTATGTATCTGGATGATCCTGATACATATGGCACCCAACTTGACCGATAGGGAAACCACTCATTTCAGCCTCCATAGCTTGGGCCTTGGACGTTTCATCGCGCCTTTAAGATACACTAAATATCAAACCAAACACACTGGTTAGCAGCCACTAAATGCTCTTTTCATACAAACCAAACACAACCTTAGAATAGTAAGATCAGTAACTAGTTATAATTAAAATTGTGTTTATTCCCAACAGATAAAACGAAATGAGAGTTTTGACTTTAGAGTATTTGCAAAATTAATCTAAACTTATAAAATGCAAAAGTTATGGAATTTGTAGAACGATCCGATCTTTAGAAAATGCAAATGATTGTCCCAAACTTATATTTCTATGGGAGCTGCAATATTTGTTTCTTACACTTTCGAATTTGAACTATGACGTTGGAAGATCCGATATTCTCGAGTCCTTCCGTCTCTAATAATTTATAATCATTTGACTCGGCACGAATTTTAAGAAATATAATAGTAGAAAATGGGTTGAAAAAATTAGTGATATATGGGTCCTATTTTTTATACTAAAATGTGAGTGAGAATGGGTTAGTGGAATGTGAGGTCCACTACATAAAAATGATAAAAGTGAAAGGTGTCGAATTTTTGTGGATAGACGAAAATAAAAATAAGTGATAATAGTAAATTTTTAGGGACGGAGGGAGTAATTGCTTCGAAATTCAGAGCATAAACTATATTAATCTATCAATTAACTAATTTAAGAAATTTCTCTCAAACAGTGAATTTAATTCCTTTCCAAAAAAATTTTATTCATATGGTTAGTTTCATTGTACCCAAGAAAAATTTCTATATATTTTAAAAGGAAAAAAAGCAAAAGACAACGTCAAACTGACATCGTTCCACGGACAAACTTGACTAAATTAGAAATAATAAAATAATTGTAAAAAAGGTTGATGATTGTCTAACTGTGAAATTGATCTTTGTTTCTTTTGCAAGAAAAAAGCGAGAAACTCGAGCCTATCATTTTTGAATTTTGGGTATAAATAATCTAAATATCTTGTGGTATTACTGTTGTAATGGATGGAATCTCACTATCAACTTGCTTAAAGACTTGATCTCATGCTTTTAAATTTGGATGGACATTTTCTAAATATCTTGGTTCATGAATTAATTAAGGGATGGTGACTAGATTTTCTTTTTGTGCTAAGAGAGATATGTGACAAGTTGCTCTAAGTTAGAGAAGGTGATCATAAAGTAATTGAAGAACCAATATTTCATTTGTTGATCGATACAAATGTGACCATCTTACTTCTATTGTCCTTGGGTGTTTTATCTTTAGTGATCGCACAATTATATTTTTTTTCTTTGTGCTTTATGTATTGGTGGTAGGTGTGTTTGCTTCTTTTTTTTTGTTCAATGTATATATGTAGTTCGAAATCAAAATTTAGGAAAAAGATTTTATTTTAATTTTATATATACACTATTAGCATTGAAACATAGATAATGTCAGTTCTATAAAAAAATAATAAGAGCCAAGTTATGATTTTTTTTATATGAGTCGTGGCTCTTAAATATACTGAAAATTTGAAATATCACTACCAAAAACTTGGAGTAATTTTTAAGGACACAAAACGAGACGCAATTACTTGCGTTGGAAAATTTTAAAAAGTAACAATAACTTAGAACGCAAAAGAAAGCATTCCTAAATTAAGGATAAATTAACTTAATCTTTTGGTTTATTAGGACGATCCTATTTGCATTCTCTAGTGTTAGCTGGGACACCAATTATAAAGACGTTTTTTAAACCATTGATGGTATATTTAGAAACACAAATTAGCGTCCTTAATTATATAAAAAAACTTCCTTAACGGATTTTGTTGTTGTAGTGTATGTCCATTTAATTAATACCAATTCATAGGCATACCTTATGCAATGGTACAATTTCAACCATATGTGGTACCAAAATATAATTTCCTATTAACTAACATAATTAAACTTTATAGTTTTGGCCTTTTCTAGATCAAGTTTTTATTACAGAAATAATAAATATTACGCGTTTATGTAAAGGAAATATCGTTGGTGAACATTCATGGGCGAAAAAGAAAAAACAAATTAAATGTGTTTTGGTAGGATATTAATTTCAGGTATGTTGCTTGTTCTTCAATTGTTATATTAATAGTAAGGAGCATTGATTTCGCAATTCTTATGTTACTGTTATAATAAATATAGTTGTAACGAAAGTGATTGTATATATGTTAGTTCGTTAGCAGCATATTTATTTTCAAGCCGTGTGCAGAATATATAATAGTATTAATAACTTCAACAGAAATATCATAAATGAGAATAATGGTGATTTAAAGCATTGGCAATACATTGTTGCTTGTTGCGTGTGAATAGATAGGAAAAGGATTAATTAAATGAGAAACTAGGAATTCATTCGAATATTTTATGCTAAAATGTCATTTTTTTTAAGTGTTTTTTCCTTTTTTTTCCCTGTGGCTGTTGCTCGCTCTCCTTCTACTTATATTGTTGTTATGCTAATCTTGCATTTTGCGGTTTTGGTTGATTGTGGTTGGATTAATTAATTAATTACATAAATAACACAACCTTAATTTACTAATTATTTGAAGTCTTGGATTACAATGCTAATTGCTCAACATGACATTCCATTGCTTTTATAAGTTGTTGATTTTTAATACGATAATGTCGATTTTAATCTAACAAAATTCGACTACATATTTAATTGTAGTGTATATATTTTTGCATTTATTTCCATCCATTAAGCATGATGGTACAATAAATTAAAAAAGGCTGGTGGGAGATGGTGTGATTTAATTTTGATTTTGAAAAACATTAAAAAAGGAATTGAATAGTACTGCCTACTGCAAAGGTCCAGGAGGAATTGCAGCAAGCTGGCTCTTATAAATAACATTCTCCAACTCACCATAGATATATTGGTGTTTGTTTTGGATTAATAAATGGTTCATTTCAATTTAGATGGAACTGAGGTGGCCTGTCATATTGTACTCAAATCATTGGATGCATATATAGATGTTTTAGATAATGAAAAATTAAATTTTGTGTCAATAATTGTATTTCAGTTTAGCTTCATTCAGAATAGGAGTATAGTTGAAACAAAAGGAGAAAGAATCAAGAGTCATGGCTTAACTTCTTACCTAGATTTTCCTAATTTGTTAATTATAGTTAATGCATCTATCTTAAAAGTCAATATTGGAATTAAAGTAGAAAAAATTTAGTGTATGATGCCCCATAGGTCAGGACAATAATTTGTAAGAGCGATTATCCAAGTAGTTTGTTAAATAAACTAAACTACTAATTTTGGTCCTGTCTTGTCTATTAATTGATTGAACAACACAACATGTTCACATCAATTTCTTATATTTAGAAAATTGAACTCAAATTTAAATAACAAAATTTTATGGGCAAGTTGTGTTAATTTGTACTGAATCGGTTATATTGTAGTATTTCATTGAATAAATCATACTCCCTCTTTTCTTATCTTTTCCTAATAATCTGTCACCACTTTATCCAATATAAATTTTTAAAAATATAATAGAAAATAAGTTAAAAAAGTTATTGGCAAGTTATATGATGTTTTAGTTTTACAGCAGTAATAAAATATAGCGAGAATGAGTTAGTTAAATATGGAGACCACTATAAAAAAAATAGTAAAAGTGAAATGTAACAAATTTTTAGGAACGAGCGTAAATAAAAATAAATGACAAATTTTCACGAAGGAAAAGAGTAGATTACAATGCATAAAAGGTAAGAGATTCCCAAATTCCTTCTTTGAATATCATGTCATATTTGGTGTGATCTTTCTTCTTTAATTCAATATTCTCCCTCAAGATGAGTAACAGAGTTTTTCGATACTTAACTTGCCAATTACTTCTGAAAAATTCTTCGACCTCACTGTTTTTGTTAGAATATCTGCAAGTTGATTCTCTGATCGAGCAAATGGGAACTCTTCAATTCCAGCTTCAGTATGTTATTTTATGAAGTGTCTGTCAACCTCCACATGTTTTGTTCAATCATATTGACCCGGATTTTCTGAGATACTAATTGCGGCCTTGTTATCACTAAAAAGCTTTTGGTTCTTTGTGGCGCGAAATTCAATTCACTCATCAATCTTCTAAGCCATAGCACCTCGGTCAACCTATCCCCCTGAATTCCTCTTGTGCACTTAACAACGCTACAACCTTATGCTTCTTGCTCTATTAGGTAACTATATTTCCCCCAACGAATATGAAATATCCAGTGGTGGATCTTCTGTCGACTGGATTTTCAGCACAGTCAACATCTTTATAACCATGAATTTCCAGATATTCACCCCTCTTGAACATTATTATATAGCCAAACGTTCTTTTGAGATATTTGACAACTTTCAATGCTGCTTCAAGATGATCACTTGGGGGTTGATGCATGAATTAACTTATCACACTGACTGCATATGTTATATCATATCTAGTGTGTGATAGATGGATTAATTTTCCTACGAGTAAAGGCCAAAATTGGTCCTGAACATATGGTCATTTTACGTTTTTGGTCCTAAACATTATCTTTTGAATTTTGTGGTCCTGAACATATGGAAATTTGATCATTTTGGTCCTCCGTCAACATTTCCGTTAAAAACTAACGGTCAACGGATTTAATCCCGATTTTGACCACATTAAACTTTTAATTTCTGATTTTTTTACTCCCTAATAAATAAAATAATTAGCTTCATCTGCGGGCTCTCCATTCCGACCGCGCCGCTCCCTTCTTCCCCCCGCCGCCGCCGCCCTCCATCAGCAAAAACCCAGATCAAGAACGACAGCCACTGCAGCAAAAGGAGACGAGAAGTGAAAGCTTCCCCAATAAAGCAAAAACTTTGATGCGAATTCGGACTGTTTTAACTTTTAACCATTTGCCGTGAGAATTACGTGGTGGCGCCACTACTTCAGCGGCTTCCTCTCCACTAGCTATGGTGGTGCCACCACCTTCCCTGCAACTCCCCATTCTGCTCCACCCCACACTCTTC
Organism: Salvia hispanica; assembly: GCF_023119035.1. Classification (NCBI taxonomy): domain Eukaryota; kingdom Viridiplantae; phylum Streptophyta; class Magnoliopsida; order Lamiales; family Lamiaceae; genus Salvia; species Salvia hispanica. The sequence goes on from NC_062968.1 coordinate 4,208,133, forward strand.
CTTCTCCTCTTACTATCTTTGCGCTATCACTAATTGCCCTCTCGAAACCATCAAATTGAGCACTTGCCACAAGTTTCCTGCCCCTCATACCACGCCTACGGCGACGGCAGCTTCGTCGCTAAGCTATATAATGGCACCCTCCCCTCCTTAAACCTCTCCAATTTCACAATTGGCTGCGCGCATTCCGTCCTTAGGGAACCCATCGGCGTTGCTGGATTCGGCTGCCAAGGGAAACCCAGTAGAATTGACGGACAAACACACAATAGCTTTCTAGAGAGAGAAACTATGCATCCCCATTAGCTGAGTCATTCCCCCACTGTCTCTCTCCCTCACACACATCAAAGGTATGAATATTCGTCTCCATCGAGACGGATCACAGCTCATCTCTCTCCTCTCCCTCTCGCTGTTATCGGCCTATGTCTCCTTCGCTGCAGATGATGAGGGGAAGAGGAAGAGGATTGAGAATATTTAATTTTAATTTTAAAAGAATGTTTATAAAAAATAATTAGAGAATTAATTAGGCAGTAAAAATCAGAATTAAAAGTTTAATGTGGTCAAAATTGGGATTAAACCTGTTGACCGTTAGTTTTTAACGGAAATGTTGACGGAGGACTAAAATGATCAAATTTTCATATGTTCAGGACCACAAAATTCAAAAGATAATGTTTAGGACAAAAAACGTAAAATGACCATATGTTCAGGACCAATTTTGACCTTTACTCTTTTCCTACTAACCTTTGATACCTCTTTCGGTCAGCTAGCTGAGCTCCTTCTGTGATTTGGAGGCAATGATTTACAGTGATAGGTGTATATGTTGGTTACACTCCATCATCCCTCTGCTAGAAGACTCAGAGTATACTTTTTGTGGTTGATAAAGATCCCCTCCGTTGATCTTTGAATTTCAATTACCAGAAAATACTTGAGTGCCTCCAAATCCTTCATCTCAAATTCTGTGACCAAATTTTTCTTTAGTTACACTCTTTTGGATCGTCATTTGTAATGATCATGTCATCGACATAGACTATCAGACAAATGATCTATCCCCTTTTTCTTTATGGATAGTGTTCGATCTGCATTACACTGCTGGTACTCGTATTTCTTCATAACTTCGGTGAATCTCCCAAACCACACCCTTGGAGATTGTTTCAACTCATACAAGGTTCTCTTCAGCTGGCATACTTCTCCCTCTTCAAAGCTATCTTCAAATCCCAGAAGAGTATCCATATAGACTTCCTTTTTTAACTCCCCATGTAGGAACACATTAGTCACATCGAACTGGTACACGGGTCAGTTTTTGTTTGCTGCAATGGAGAGTGGTACTCGAATCATATTCATTTTTACCACTGGTAAAAAAGTTTCAGAGTAATCTACTCCATAGGTCTGGGTATGCCCTTTGGCTACGAGGCGAGCCTTGTATATCTCAATGGTTCCGTCAAGTCTTCATTTGATGGTGAAAACTCATCTGCGACCTAAAATTCATTTCCCTTTTGGTAGCCAACAGTTCTACCATCATTGATCCTCTCCAGTGTGAAATCTTCAAGGCTTCGTTTACTGTCTATGGGATATCTTCTTCTCTGTACAAAGCTGCCTCAAAAGCTCTAGCCAATTTCGTCAGGTTTGCTTCTGTCATACTGCCTACTAGGTACCTTGGTTGTCTTCATACTCCTTCTAGGGAGTATTGTTTGGGTGGGATCCCACTAGTGCTACTCTGAGGGGGCAGGATGTACTGTCAGTTGTAATAGTATCAGAATTCTCAATAAGATTGTTTACCTCAGATATTGGATTGAGATGTTGGGGAAGCACTTGATTCCACTAGTCGACTATTTTCAAAACTTGCTCAGTGATAGGACTTACTAGTTCCAGTGGATCTATTAGAAGGGGATTCGTGGTCATGGTTTATGGGCGGCCAACTTATCACGTCTTTCGTTATTATTTCATTTATTTCCCTCTTCCCCTGACTGGTAAGTAGAGTATTGTTAAATAATTTATGTTTCTGGAAAGTGCAGTTCATCATGGTGATAATCTGCCAGTTTTTAAGATCATAACATCTATACCGTTTCGAGTTAACACCATACCCAATAAAAACACACTTAATTGCACAAGTGGAGAATTTATTTCTCTCATGTTTGGGGACATGAACAAAGAACGAACATCTGAAGACACGGTGATCAAGAGATAGAGCTAGTGGTATACTGGTTAAGGTGGATAACACTTGTGTGTTATTGTGATCGAGTATTTTTGTGAGCAAACGATTTATGAGGTATATGGAAGTGGTGATGGATTTGGGCTAGAAGGAATTAGGGACTTTGATAGTAAGTTACAATACAATTTAGTGACACGATCCGATAATTACCAGAACATGATATTACACGATTAAAACCTGATATTACACGGTAAAATATGATATTACACTATTAAAACTCGTTATAATATGATTAAAAAATTATATTGATTTAAATATGTATAATAAAATTAAAGTTTTAAATTTTTTTAATTAATAAATAATAATTTTATTTCTTAACGGATAACCAAACTCAACACTAACCCGACCTTAACTCAACCCAATATCATCAAATTCTTATTGAGTCTACCTTTAGGGATCCAAACTCATTAATTGCATGTCCCTTTCGGATTAACTTCATGTATCAAAAATTGTCAGCCCTAAACCTGGGACTGAATAACAAAAAAAAAATATCAAATTACTATATTTAAATAAGTACTGCTATGATTTTTTCATAACTATTGAACTTATGCATGAAACGACGTCGGACGATACGTTCAGCAAACGTATAAAGCTTAAAGTCGTATACCACCTTCTCTTTTGAACTAAAATTCGTCAGAGCTCCAATTTCATTGATCGCCCGCCATGGCTATGCAAGCTGGAATCGGATTATCCAGGATCTTTCTAATTGCTGGAGCTGGTAATTTATTGCGTTTTTTTAACCATTTTTTGTAGTTTGATTTAAGGAAAGGGGTATATATATTTTGCTTTGGTTTTTTCTTGTGTGATTAGGTTACACGGGAACTATATTGTTGAAGAATGGGAAATTATCAGATATATTGGGGGAGTTGCAGGTATTGAATTTCCCATCTCCATTCCTTTCAGATTAGTTCCGTGTTGATATTTTGTTCTTTTGATTTTGTTGAATTTTTGAGTTGTATCATCTCAATTTAGTGTTGCTTCTGTTACAAGCGCTGGAGAGATTCTCTTCACGCTGTAGTTGGACCGCATCTTTGTAATTTGGTCCAGATGCATGTCAAAGTTCGTATGCTTTCCTGATATGGACGAAATTCAAAATGCGAAAGGCTATTAAAATAATTCTGAGTTCTTAGAATAAATTTTGAGAAGTTATTTCTTCTTCTGGAAATAAATAATACTAGTTTAATAGTTGAAGGTGACATAAAAGTTTGAGTATTTCTTAGTTGATGCTAGTGGTATCATGAGTGTTTGCTAGTAAGCCCTAGTGATTTGAAGGTTCTTAAGCTGCAATCTTTTTTTAGTTGTGAATTTGTGATTAAAGGTTGATTTTGAAATGTTTCCTGGATATTTTTTAGAATTTGGTTAAAAGCATGGAGAAATCAGGCGAGTTGGAGGGGGATTCTGATCATTCTGACGCCATTGCTACCCAGGTTTGTGCGTGGTAACAGATGAAATTATCATCTTGACGTTAATGATTTAGAGCTTATTGTTATTTTATATGGAGTATTTTTTGGTCACTTAATCGATTAATGGCTTGTATGATGGTTTAGCAAATTATTTAGACTGGAATGCTAATGGATCTTGATGCTTATCATTCGTTTTTATCAAAGTAATCGTTAGAACTATGATATCATCCTCTTTCATGTTTTCATCTGGGAGGTTTTGTCTACATTTCTCCACATGCAAATGGCTTTTAATTTACGGTTTTGCCTTATCCACCAAAAATGTTGGGTTTCTCACCCTCCTTTTTCATTAAGGATCTCAGTGCACTTGGTATATTATTGTTAAAATTATCTTATGAGCACAAATGCCCCTGAATATTTCAAAAAGATGTGCTCTACGGATTTAATATATGGTTTGCGCATTTTCAGGTCCGTCGACTGGCCATGGAGGTTCGCCAGCTGGCCTCATCCAGGCAGATTACTGTTCTAAATGGGAACTCTACCCAGAGTCAGTATCTTGTGTTTGTGTAAGAGCATTTCCCTTATAGTTTTGCAAGTGTTGACACTTTCTCTTTATCGTAGGTAACTTAGCATCTCTAGTTGTCCCAGCTGCTGCTGTTGGAGCTGTGGGATATGGCTACATGTGGTGGAAGGTAAGAACATATATATTACATTCATTTTCATGCCTAGGCATTTCTACGTTTAAAGGCTATTCTCTTCTATGCATCCTGTTTTCTTCTGGCAGCATGTCTTCTTTAGTAACCTAACTGATACCCATTTTCATGACATGGTTCCTCCAATTCTCCATCTTCAAAATGTCAGGGTCTTTCCTTTGGAGACCTGATGTACGTAACGAAGCAGAATATGGCAAATGCTGTTACAAACTTGACAAAACATTTGGATCATGTTTCTGACGCTCTTGCTGTAAGTATAAGCTATTTCTTTTAGGTATTTATTGGACCCATATTTTCTTTTCCTTAATCCCTACATTTTTGTGATTACCTGCATCAAGAAGCTTGTTGCGTCTGCTTTATGCCTGTATCGGTAATAGTGTTTCCATGATGATTGACGGAACAAGAGTAGTTCTTTATTACATGCCTTTGCTTTCTAATCTGCTTTAGATTTATTTACTCTCATGTTGCTTTGTAACAGAATATATTCCTTGTTTCACATGAACTTGAAACATTACAATAGCGACAACCTTGCTGATCCGACTATTTTGCATATAAAATTTCTACGTAAATTGATTGTCGATATGATTTCTGAGCAGGCAGCAAAAAGACACTTGACTCAGAGAATTGAGAACCTGGATGGAAAAATCGATGAGCAAATAGAAATTTCTAAATTGATTAGAAATGAGGTACATGCAATAGAACTACTGATTTCTTTTTCTGTTCCGTTAGCTACTAACTAGTAATCTAAAGAATATTGTCATTTCTCAAAACAATTTATACTCTCAAAACAGGTCAATGATGCACATGCTGATCTCTCTCAAATTGGCTTTGATTTGAACGATTTGCATCGGATGGTGTCTGGTTTGGTCAGTTTTTATTAATGCAAGCTCTGTGTTCTTTGTTTGTTTTCTTGTTGGTGAAGCTTGTCTTTATGGAAATAACACATGAAAATAGATTCTGATATGTTACATTTTTGATAACTTGTTGGTGAAGCTTGTCTTTATGGAAATAACACATGAAAATAGATTCTGATATGTCTTTATGGAAATAACACATGAACTTAACTTCATGACGAAATCAAGAGTAAGTCCACCTGCAAAAGAAACAAGCAATACGTTGTGATACTGAGCATAAAACGCTGGAAACACAGAATGAAACAAGGAGTTTCACAGATTTTATCAATATAGTTGACTGTCAATAGCTACAAGAAAGAATATCAGAACCCTGTAAGAGAAGCAGCAGAAATGAGAACATCAATGGGAATTGCCTATACTAGCAAATGTACATGCTAAAGAACAATTGACCTAAAAAACTATCTGTTGTATGTACCTAAGAGAGTTCTCCTGCCAAAGATTAAAACCCCAGCCGTAACAACTCAGACATGAAATGTAGTACCTGCTGGGCAGTGTTTACAGATGTAAAATCACGTGCAGTTTTTCTTTCCATTTTGCTTTTAGATCTTCGCTTAACCCTGAATATTTCGAAATCTGACTCGTCTTCATAGATTGCATTTCTAGTGTTCACCACCTGAATAACTTTCCTTTCTGATCTAGGTTTTCTGTTCAAGGGTTGGGAATATCCAAAAGGCATTGCATATATATCAGTCTCCAAGTTGGAGTTCCCATGGTCCTGCCCAGCCTGCAAAAGTAAACATGTGAGTTTAACATTTCATTATGTTTCAATGATTCTTCAGTAAAAGAATAACATATAACAAAACCTTCAGAAGGATAATGAATCTTTACTTTGGCAATCATGTTGAGGCTTTTAGTTGATTTCGACGACGACATACAGGAAACAGATGCATCCGTGATTTCAGTCCTAGTATTTTCGCTGCAACTGGTTAAAACAGATGGGTATCCAGATATTTCTTCATCTGATACAAGAGAAATCTTTCCATAAGGGATGTAGCTATCATTTTCAGATCCCGAGAACATGCGGAACAGTAAACCAAAGTCATTGCTGTTCCCATACTTCTCCTCGAACTCCTGCAATATATCCTTCTCCTCCTCAAATTGTCTGGCTGCTACTTCCATTTCAACAATGTTTTCTCTTACAGCAAGCGTCGGATTCCCTCCACAAGGCCAATCAAGTGATCTGATATCTGTTATGGAACCAAACGATACATAAATATTCTAACAAAAGGTATTCTGAGAAAAACCAGAGCTATATGAACTTTGTAATACCATGGTGGAGGCATACAGGGTGCGAGTAACACTGGCAGTTTAGATATGCTACATAACAATCACGTTTGCACTGGCTGCAGAGAATTGTTCCATGGGAAAAAGAGGAAACAGTTGTGCATGCTCTTGATTTCATCAGGCACCATCTGGCATAATGCTGAAATCGGATCAAATTAACAAAAGAAACCTTTATGCTTCTCTGTGATATCAAATCTCCATGTGTGTACTCTTGTTTATCAAGTTCGGGTCTTGCATAATGTAGTAGCATTGCTTCTTTGCACAGAAGTTCTTCATGGGGAAGGAGAGGCATCCTTCCGAGCAGAGCGTAGCGCTGACTTGCTATTGATCCCAAGTGAAACCAATCACCCATTGCAAAATTAACGGCTTCACCACAATTAAAACCTGAAAGATAAAAGAAATTATTTCATATTTATAAGAAAGACCGAACTTTATAACTGCACAATCTCAACCTGCAGCAGCATATTTATCACTTACCGTGACTAAATCCTGAGTGATAAGCTCTAGGGAAAGTTATTACGAATTCCCCAGGGTTCTGTACGGCTCTATAAACAGGGACATCATGTTCTAACAATATATTTGGTGGGAAAAGAGTTGTCTTCCCTAGAAGAACATCAAAGGCCGCATCGTCCCCATCACCAGGTAAGATATCATGGGCATAGACATGGTCCTTCACCACATTTTCGAAAGCAGTAGCTGCATCACCGGGAATTCCGTACCAAGTTTTTGCAGCTCCACAATGGTGATAATTGATGCTGTACACACATAAAACTACAATCAGCAAAAGTTAAGAATCATATCAGACACCATACAGCTTAAGTAGAATAATACATACCTATACAAGTAATGATCTTCCACATGCCAAGCAAAAATGCTAAACAGCATCCCTATGTAAAGCATAGGTTCAGTGACACCCTAATATGAACCACATATCAGTCAGGAATGTGAAAACAAAGTTAAAACTATTTCAAAGAAATATTAAGCACATACCGGGATTTCTGTTTCAAGAAGACGCAAGGTAGATATTGGCAGCCGAGGAATTTTCTGTAAACAAGTACCTAAAACATTTATTATGAGAAGAGTACCTTAAAATTCCATCTGCTGTTTCCAAGCGGATCAGTCGGAGATGATGAAAATGCACTTCCATCAACGTCACATGCATATTCGACACTTTCAGTCTTTCCACAAGCTATCTCATTCCAAAATTCTTTTTCCATGAATTTGGCAGGAAGGCCTCCAGTACTACCATATCTACGAGCAAAAATCTTGTTTGCCATTCTCTCGTAATCACGAAATGTATAGTTTCTGAAAAACAACACTCAAATTTAAAGCCTGAAATGACAGTAATATACTACTATTATAGTACATCAATGCAGATATTAAAGGAAAAACTCACATCCCACTCATGAAAAAGGTGACCCTGTCATCAGTATCCCATTCAGCAAAACGAAGTGGTTGTACCCTGGTTGTAAAACTGAAACCAGCCTTCTCTTTTGTAAGAACTACACCAGCAGGAACAGAAGCACTTACAGGGGATATGATCTTGCAAATACCTGGAGATTGAAGCATATCCTTAGATGTTTCTCTATCCAAATAAACATTAAGGATAGGCATATTACGGAGGATAAAAGTCTGGGATCTTAAAAAAGGAAGCCATTGAAAAAGAAAGTAGTTAATGTCTGCCATTTATATGTAGCCAACTAGTACAACACAACAAGTTACTGAACAAGAACTCTATCAGCAAAAAAAAAAAGACACAGCATCACTGAATTTTTAATGCCACAAATCAAGTATAGAATCGAAGGAACTTTCAAATATTCAATCCAATTTAAAAACTCATATAATTCAAATGTCACAGTTGGGCATTGAGCATACCATATTTAGAGGCATCTGGAGCTATCTTTTGGATATAAACTAAGGGATTCAGGAATTCTTCTTTAGTTGGACGATAAACTGGGCACTCTGGAACTTTCTCTGTCCATTCAAGGTCTAAAGTGTCAAACTTAGCCACTTTTCTCTTTGAGAAAACATTATTCTTAGTGGAACTGTTGCCAAATCTTGAATATAGGTCAGCTTGATTGTGCAAACTATCACCGCAAGGAGAAGAAGTTCGTAAAGCATCACCACCACTCCTATTCAGGGTCTTGCTAACAATGTAAGATTCATTCTCTGCTTCTATTTTCCTCCTTTTTAGCATTTTATGCTTTAAAAATTCAAGTTTAGCTTCTCTAGAAGAACAAACTCTTCCCTCCACCTGCATAACGTAAAAGCATGAGCATTAATGTAAACATGCAGAAAGAAAATTTGAATTAAAGCATTTGGTCAACACAACAAAGCATAAAAAGCCAACCTGCTTCAGGAATAGGAAGTGAAAACGACATAAAAATCTAGTACAATTAAATAAACTTATCAATATGTTTCACAGATTTAAGAAAAGTAAGAAAAAAAAAGCCTGCAGCAACTATGGTAGTTCAATTCAAGTTTTAAAATGTACTACTTTACGCACTATTTTGTGTTTATCAAAATATCACATAAAACATGCCATACCTAGACCCATGACGGGTAAAACATTCAATTGGTAAAACGTGTAAGAAATAACATCTCCTTTTTGTCATTTTGATGTCAGATTCTCTTTTCTCTTAACATTAACATCCATATGATATCATCAATTGGGTTTGTTGTTTCATGTGTAATCGCAGTATATAAAAAATAGTTGTGAAACATCATAAATTTTCAAGGGATGATCGACTAAAACAAATGATGAAGATGATGACTCCACTTGTAGCAAATGTCCATTGATCCTAATTACTCTATCATTTTTATCAAAGTATAAGAATACATTAAATGTCTCCACACCAATTAGCACCGTGGCCATTTGTTATAGGATATGAAAAAAAGTCAAACATGAGAACAGGAATAGAAAATTAAAATTTCCAGAAAAAGATATCAGTATATGCTCATTTTCCAGAAAATGAAACATCCTTAAAGTTCACCAATCAAGTCAAAAAGGTCGGCTAGAAAAATCGATAATTGGCACAGAAACCAGACAAATTCCAAAGCCAAAACTCCTGGATATGTACTTTGAGTTTCAGATAGAAATAAAAAGAAAAAAAGAAAATGAAAGATCCCAAAAAAACTGAATAAAGAAAGATTAAACTATGAACAAATAAAAAAGAGCGTTTATCCCAAAATCGCTACAATGATAAATTAACAAAATCTGCATATGTAAACATTACAGAGAGAGAAGAAAAAAAGCACCGATCCACATGAGAACATCAAATGTTGAATACAATAACTCATAATACACAGGTCATAGTAGAGATGCCAAACAGAGAATCAAATGCCTGATTTTCTCGGCCACGACAGCGACTCATCCAATGCGAAATTGCAGAAAACACAGTAGTTTATAAGCTCTATAATCAACAGGTCGGAATTTTCAGAAGAAGCAGATCATTATTCGGCACATAAGAAATTGATCTTCAAATGAGTCCAGAAATCGACGAGAAACACACATTAACCACAGAAAATTGAAACAACAAATCAAGCACCAAACTATAACAGAAAAATCACCATCTCATCCGCCAAATGTATAACCCACGCCTCCGTATTCTCCGAAGGATAAAAAATAACCAACCAAACTGAATTACACTCTCCGCATTCACACAGTAGCTCCAGGACCGAGTCAAACTCCGGGATCGAAGCGAAGCGAGTCACGTTCAAAATAGAATAACCAATTTGTTACAATACCGAAAATGCAATTGACAGCGAGTGGACTCACTCGCCGGCGACTGCGAACTGGACGAGGAATCCGCTCCGTGGAGGGAGAGAGAGAGATTGGGAGAGGTGTAGAGAGAGAAAGTTGAAGGTTGCAGGAAGTAAGGAAAATTATAAAAGAAGGGATGAATTATCGTTTATAGTTTCAATATGTATTGTCCCATCTCATCGTTACTGTAATTATTTATTTCCAATAAATAAAGCAATTACACCCAATTTGGAAACGAATATAAGGGTTTAATAATTACGTAAAATACAATATTTAAGCGAAAAGACGAAAAGGGGGAAAGAAGTGTGAACTACGAAGGAAAGTGGTAGTAGTAGTTGTTAGTTTGGTTGAACAAAACGCCGTTTCTGACCAGCTAATGAAATACCGAATATACCCCCGAAACAGGAGGGGGAAACCGGTGGATTCGGATAGGGAAAAGCGGTGGTTTCGAGGGTTAAAAGTAGATACTGATGTGACGGTGTTAAAGACGAAATGTTCCTTGTTTGAGGGGGGGAGATATAATCAAGTGTGACAGGGGTTTGTACACCGTCGGATCTTCACGTTGACTATGGTGGTATGGGCGGTCACGAAACAAGCCCGGGTAAAAAACGGCTGCCATGTGCTCTAATTATGTTCGCGCGTTTGACACGTATACACACCCCTTTGACCAGGTCTTCACTTGGTTGAAAAAGTCCGGCGCTCCACAGACCATTTTCCTTTTATCTACTGTTCCATTAATATGCGAATGCCATTAAATCATGTCAACAGTTTCCAGCTAAGGACAGGAATGTCAATCGGGTTGGTCCATCGAGTTTCGGGTCAATTCTATTTGGGTTGCGGATCAATAGGAAGCGGATTAATCGGATTGTGATTTCTTTTGGATCATAAAAGTTCGACTCTAACCCTAAAAGCTCGGGTTTCGGGCTAACCCAGCAGGTAAATCACTACCGATAAGATTAACATATGATAAATCCAATAAATAATGATGAAAATTAGTTATATTCATAAAATGTAAAATATATAATTATGATAACTTTGAGACATATGCTTAAACTCAATCATAAATATGATCAAATACTAATATTTGAGATATTTCATGAAATTTTAATGCATGTTTTAGAAATTTAAATATTTTTTTGTTGAATTTCAAGTTTTTATTTATTTATCGATTATTATATTAATAAAATTCAATATATAATTTGTATATATAAATAAAATTGAAAGTTATTTTTTTAGTTATCTATATTATAAAATTAATCAATGAAGTGTCGAATTAGGAGTAAAAAAATAGTATAATAGAAATTTATCGAGTTTTCGGGCCAGTCTATCGGTTTTCGGGTCTGGCCCTAACGGGTTACGGATTAATCGGGTGCGGGCTAATCAAGTTTTAATTTAATCGGGCTAGAAATTTCTAGGCCTAATCCTATAAATTTTGCGGGCTATTCGGACCAATCCATGGGTTGCGGGCTACACTAACATCTCTAGCTAAGCTAAGGTATCTGTCCTGTATTACAAAAAAACAATTACTGGAGCAAATTTTTAGATGAACAAATATGTTCATTAGGGATTCAAATTGACGACCACCCGCCATGTTATCGATTTACTCTTTTTATGCATTGAGCCAAAATTCTTACAATAAGCCACGTCTCTCGAATTAATTTGTATATTATTCATTTTTTTTACTTTCAAATTGAAATAAGAGTATACAAATATTCTATTTTTTCTCATACTAACTGATATATTTTACTTTTTAGTACATCCCACTCTAAATGATTAATTTATAAATATAGAATCATCAATCTCTCTACATTTTCCATCAATTTTACTTTATTCTCTTCCCTTTACTCAAAGAACAACATTACATAAAATCTCGTGCCAAATTAGAATTGCTCTACTTAGTGTAGGACAGAGGGAGTACAACTACAAAAATAATACTCCAATAAATTACAACGTCATATAAATAAAATAAAATCTACTATGACTTAATAGAAATGAAATAAAATCTACTAATTACTTCCTCTATTCCATAGTAATAGAGTCATTTTGTCATTTTTGTACGTTTCATAGTAATAGAGTCATTTCCTTTTTTAGTAAAAGTCTACACATGTTTCCACATACTTTACTCTTACTTACTTTTTTCTCTTTTCATCTCTCTACCTTTTTCATTTTCCACTTTATTCTCTCTTTACTTAGAGCATCTCCAATGGCTTTTGGCCAGCCATAGGCCTAGCCAAAAACTCCTCCTGCCACATCATCAGGACAAGCAATAGCCTAGCCATAGGCCAGAAAAATTATAAAAAATAAATAAATTTACAATCACGCAAAATACGGAATTAAATTTACGACACAGATACGGGAAAATGCAATAAAACTGATGGCCGGACCGACACCTTGGCATTGCTCGTTGAAAAGGGGGTGGACAATGGGTCGAGGTACCGCCGGCTGCTGCGGCTGCAAGGCCCTTTGTATTAGCCGATTTATCTCGCGGGACCTATAGGTGTCCAACTCTTCGTTCAATCGTCGTTTGAACTCCTCAGCATCCCCACCACTACCACCATCACTACCACCACCACTACTCATTTCGCGATAGTGATCTTTTACAGAAGTAAGAAAGAGAGAAACTCGTAAAAACAAGTGGTGCGAATGAAAATGACGTTAAAATCGCGTATATATAGAGTTTCGAAAAAAAAATTAATAAAGGGGGCTATCCGGTCGCTAGCCGATCGGGTCGCCACAATGGCGGCGAGGCGACCGGCTAGCGGTCGAGAATCGGCGTGAGCTCGCCGATTTCGCCCTCGCCGGTTACAATGGTCTAGCAGCGCACCGACGAGCGCGCGCGGAGCGGCTAGCCGGCCCGCTAGCCGCCATTATTGGAGATACTCTTAACTCATCTAACATAATTTTTCTTCATGTTCGTGACGAAAAGAAAACGCCTCCATTACTATGGAACGGAGGAAGTATATTTTTGATCTTCTTCATTAATGACGTGAAAAATAATACATTATGCACTCGAGCTCCTCATTTTATTTGTTTTGGAATTTGCTTATCGCAGATGTGGCTGAAATTTAAAAAATACTGACATTGACAAAAATAGGTTTTGACTACTCTTTTTTAGCTTACTGTGGACGCCCTTTTAAGAGACCGGACTAAAATTTTGGGACACTTAAAAAGGAGTAATTTAATGGGATGGGTGGTTTTTAAATAACTGGCAGCAATAATAATAGAGTAATTACTCGAATTTGCATGCAAAAATAAGAACACAGACTCTAAATGAAGAATGACTAGTTAACCATCAAGTCAAAATAAATGTTAGTAACCACCGCCCATAGTAATTAGGCTGCTACTTTAAGTTATATTACTCCTTGTGGTCTAATCTACCGATTCTACCCCTCCCCATTTTTAAACTTCTAAAACCGGCATAAAGATGGTTTCATTAATGATGGAGAGACGCCAACTTTTATGAGGGTAACTCAATAGTAGTTGTATTAATAAATAAAATAAAAAGCGTGATGAATTTTAAAATTAGAAACTTGAATACTGACGGCGGATTGGTTGAAAGCAGTTCTGACTACGAGAAATGATTGAAGTGACGTGGCCCAATGAGAAAAGGTAGTGGGAAAAGTGGTGGGGGTTTGCGTTGTAACTGTGTGCGTGCGTGTTGTGGATTGCTGGGACACATATAGCTGGCCGTTAAAAGCGGTTTCACGAACGCTGCGTGATGCCGCGTGGCTCCTTTTCCTTTCTCTCTCTATCCTGTTGCAGCTCTCTCCACCACAATATATATTCTCTCTCCTAATTTCTTTATATACATATATAGTGTATGTGTGTAATCTCTTTTTTTGTGCGTGAAATCTGGAGTATACTTCTTTACAGAAAAGAAATTAAATGGATTTCCATTTCTTCCAACTTTTTCATTTTATCTACTATAATGATTTTAAAACATTACTGTACAAGAGAATCCCAATTTTCATGATCGATTGACTACTTGGTTGCAATTTAATCTATGGATATGGATAATTATTAATTTATTATTGATTAAGTACAGATAAACAAGATTTGGTGGCGTGGGGCTATCTATCCTCGAATATGTGTTTGTATTCTATTGGCATAATTAACTAATGAAGAATGTGTTATAATAATAATAATAATAATAATAATAATAATAATAATAATAATGTATAAAGTTTGCAGGCAATTTGTTGACAATTTATAACAAGATTAATTGGATTGATGCGTTTTCGTTTAAATTTAGTAATTTAAATTCATACTAAGATTTTGGCACAACACAATAACATGAACGAATTTTACTGAAAAATAGTGAAAAAACAATTATCATAATAATTTTGTCCAAGTACTTAAATCGAAACTATCGAGTAATATGTGGAGATGACTGACGAATTGTATACATCAATCAAACTAATCTCATTGTAAAAGGACAAAATTTTAGCAGCATACTTTGCATTATTAAATCATTTGTTGTTGAAATGTGATTCTTTATCACTAATTATAGCATATGATGTACCAAAACGAGTCAATATACTTTTTCTAGTGAAGTCGATTACCAATTTTGAATCATTGGTCTCATCGAGCAAAACATCGAGCAAAACATACAAGCAACTGCAAATTGATACTATAGTGATTATTTCCTCTTTAATAACTTTAGTGATTAGTTCCACTTGACTCTACTTATAATTAAATCAAGATAACTTAGCTTCCTAAGACGCCTATGATCCATTAAATTCATGATGCGTTAGCATAGTTTCAGTATCAATCTTGACACATAGGCTGTATTGGAATATTTCCATCGCAAAAGAAAACGACGGTTAATACTTAATACTCTTCATAAAAAACAACATAGTTCCTGTCTAACTTGGTTCACAATCACATGGCTTGTTCAATTTGAAAGATTATAGCTCATGATTGAATACATATGTATTAGTATGTTTGGTTCATGATACTAAAACCTTAGATGGATAATCGTATATATGTTCTCTCCATTTCTTAATAATAGAAACTGTTTTCATTTTAGTCCCTTCTCTAAAAATATAAACTTTCCACTTGATAAACTTCTTTCCCTTTATGTGATAAGACTCATTTTTCACTAACATATAGTACTATACATTTTCCTTTCATTTCTTTCATACTTTATCAATTTTGTATTAAAACTCATGTCATTTTAAATGTACTTATTTTTTGGAAACTGAGAGGAGGAATAATAATGCTTCAGTTACCCTCTCTAACTAGAATAATATGGCTTCAAATTAAAGAAACATAAATAAATAGATATTTTAGTAAATTCGTAATATGCTCATGTGTATATACTCCCTCCGTCCACGAATAAAAGTCTCGTTTTTTCATTTTGGTCCGTCCACGAATAAGAGTTCCGGTTCATAATTACCATAAATAGTAAAGAGACTCCACATTCCACTAACTCATTCCACTCACATATCATTTAAAACTAGTATAAACAAATGGGATCTTTATTCCACTGATTTTCTTCCACCCATTTTTTTTAACATTTCTTAAAATTCGCGTCATTTAGAAATGAGACTCTTAATCGTGGATGGAGGGAGTATTGACTTGTCCCCGCCTATTGAATCTTGCTAGTACTCATTATAATGTCAAATCAATCGAACAAACACTTGATAAAATTTATTACACGTCAGATAAATCAGGGTTGTGGTTTTTTTGAAAATCCAAGTTCATGTTTGTCATTTATTTCATCTGTATTCTGGCCATCCAAGTTCATCTCATTCCACTTAATTCAAATTATTTACATTTTTATGAATCAAATTGACAGTGTACATACTACTTGATTGTTTGGATGATTGTCATTAACAAACAGCTCAAAATTATTCTATTAATTATATTAATAATAATAATAATTATTATTATTATTGGAGAGTAACATCCAAAACAAAATGAGAAAATATAGGTAAATTGTCAGAAAACCCACTAAATTTAGAAAATTCTAGTCAATCCTTCAATTTTTTTTAAAAAAAATAGTCGATTATAGTATAACATTAACAATTTCCTCATTTGTCCATAACCAAAATATAGTGCCTTACATGTACTTCATGTTTTGTAGTCTTTAACATATTTAATTGTCTTGTAAGTCTATCTTTAGAGACTCTGGGAGGAAAAAATGCCCAAAGATGGATAGGATGTGGGAATTTTTAGATATGAGACAATGGACAAAAGTTCATAATATAATTGGCTATTACCAATTATTTATCATTTTTTGAATTGATCAAACCTATTGCTCTAAAAATTTTGGTACAAATGAATGCTTCCAAAACTTCAAGTCAAAGAATCTATCTCGCTTTCTGCTTAAATGTATTTTGGGTGTGCCATTCTTTAGTTACAGGTAACTTTATATACTTCCTTTCCTCTGTTTCTTCATAGTTGAGGCGGAACTTTTCAGCACGGAATTTTAGAAATAAATGTTGGGTGTGTTAAATAAATAGATAAATTAGTACTCCCTCCGTCCCAGAGTATTAGACTCACTTCTTTTGGGCACATGATTTAAGGAATTGATATTTAAATAGTTAAAGTGGAGAGAGTAAAGTATGAGAGAGGGAAAAAGTAGGGGAGAGAAGAGAGAAAAAAGTAGGTGGAGAATAAAATAAGATAGATGTTTTTTGCTAAAAAAGGAAACGAGTCTAATATGTTGGGACATCCCAAAAAGGAAAGTTGGTCTAATACCTTGGGACGGAGGGAGTACTATAGATAAGAAAAGGTAGAGAGAATAAAGTATAAAGTGAATAAAGTAGAGAGAATAAAGTAAGAGGGAGTAAAGTAAGAAAGAGAAAAAAAATTACTATATATGGAAATGACTCAACTATGAAGAAACTTTCCGAAATAGAAAAATGACTCAATTATAAAGAAACGGAGGGAGTATTAGTTTATATAATTTAATCTCAGTATGTCTAAAATACTGAAAGAATCATTATATATTCTAAATTATATTATGTGGTTGAACTATAAAGTACAAACAAAGTGGAGTATCATTGAAAGAAAGCAAATTTCATGGAAAGAATATTTAAAAAGTGTGTAAATGTTGTGGCATGCTTTTGGACAACATGTGAGATTAGATCATGGACTTGGATGTAAACCTATTTTTAAGTGTATGATATATCTATTGTCAAACTATTATTCATAATCTTTCACTTTTATTACATTTTTAAAAATCAGTACTGAGTAGTCAGAACACGATTAAATATTTCTGACAAAGGGTATATAAGTTATTTCATTCTTTACTTTCAAGGATTAGAGTTTGGGCTATCCCACTTTATGTGATCACTTATGTCATTTAAGTTTATTATACTTATTTTTATCCTATTAAAAAGGTAAAATGGGGAAATTTTAGTAAATTAATTACATAAAATTAGTCAACTATCTATCTTATTATCATGAATTATAAATATTCCTAACAACATAATAAATAAATATGAGTAGTGGAATTGTGGCATTATCGAGTAGGTGAAATTCAAATACTTGTAACATTCAATATTCATATCTTACGGTCAGAGAGGTTTCAAAATAGAAAGAGTTCAACTACTATTGTATGAGAAAAATATGTCTGTAATACAAAGAGTACGTCCAACTCATATCCCATTTTATTTAAAGTAGTATTAGTAATTTCTAAAGTAGGTATAACAATATGATGATAAGTAGCTAGTGCCTAGTGGTCAATAAATTTCACGAGATTCTTTATTGTAAACTATATATTTAATATTTTTTGCACAATATGGATTATGGGGTAAGAGTAAGACAAATGTAATTATAGTATGAAATACCATTGAAAAGTTAGTAACGTAAAGAATTCGGTCACAGCAATAGAGGAAGAATGCTTTATTGTTGGTTTCTACGGATGACTAGAGGAAATTTCGGCTTTCATATGTATCATTTTCATTTGACCCAATCATTTACTTTTATCAGTCTCCACAATCAGATTCTCGAAATCTAATTTCAAATTTCTAATTAGATTGGGTATGAACATAATGATGCTAATTAATAGATAATACTAGTATTAAATAATAGTGTTCAATGGTATAGTACTTTCTACAGGCATCGGTACGCTCATGCAACATCTATATCCAGATTCTAAATTAAGTCATAATTTTGCTAAATCATGATTTCCACTTCCCCTAATTAGAATCCCGTGACCTCATACCCCAAATCACAACACAAGTTAATTTTATTAAATAATTTAATAATAATAAAATAACTAATCACTTAGTTAATACTACATAAATCCTAAACAACTAAATCAAAAATCAAACTACACACACTTTGAAATCTTGATTTAGTTGTGAAATAACATTTTTATTTTAAAATTCTCTAAGTAGTCTTTGACATTAATCCTGAATAATAAATCTCGTTCACTCAGAAACACACTGAGCTGGACCAAACCTCTAATATTGCTGTCAGACCCTTCTCCCCCTCTCCCATTAGTAGTCTCATATAAATCTTCTCACTTTGAATAATCTGACAAAAAAATTTGCTATAACATTTATTTATAATTCGATACTCTCTTGGATTTGTAATTAAAAAACTGAAATCAATTGAACTTATATACTAATAGTCTGTCCTTTTTAGACGTTTTGAATATTTTATTCTTCTGTGAACACGTTTTCGGAGAAGATTACAGTAATTTGTGATTATGGAATCTCAATCCCATAAAATGCTATTCACATTATTTCCTATAGAAATAATCGAATATTTTCATTTGACTAAGTGTATTATTGACATTTTTTAGGTTTATAAGTGTATTAGTATTATTGCAATTAGTTGACTAAGAATAATATTGCAACAACGTATATGTATAACACGTGAAATTTCAAAATCTCCAAAGATGCTGTTAATCTCCTTACTAATTATCTGCAATTTGTCTTTTGTGAAATTCAGAAATTAGTCAACAATATCTAGCAATATGAATTGGTCAACAACAACAACCGCCATTATTTATTTTGAAAAGAACATTCAATCAAATACACTATTCCTACTCTAATTATACCAGTCTATAATATTAAATACTTTAATTACAACAATTACATGCATCCACATATATTGTACTATGTCTTTCACATACACATTCATGTATAGCATATGACATAGACCAATTGATCATTTCTTACTGGATTCCACTTGATAAGATAAATTAAGCTTACATCATGGCCCAAAAATTATTACTCTATTAATTTTTTTTCTCAATTTTATGCACTGCAAAAATAAATAAATAAAACTTATTATATCAATTGTATAGACTGATTAAAACATTGTATCTCATTCACAAATTTTATAATTTCGTTAAGAAATTATAAATCTTGTCTTTATGATACAATGACAAAAAAAAATATAGCCGACAATATGTAAACCACCAAATGAAAAGTTAAATCATCAAATATAATTTAAAGAGAGCATCAAGATGCACTACCTGAAACTTTAGACTACAAAATAGTGAAATGTTGTTTTATGTCTCAGACATTTCCACTTAAACCAAAACATTTGGCACCCTTTGTAGCTTACATTTTTAATTAAACAACTTTTGCAATATGCATCCCATAATTATGCATGGTTCACATTGTTCAAATTTGATCACCATTTTCACTTTTTAGGTGATTATGTATGGAGCATTGGAGTGCATGATACCCAAATAAGTGTGAAACAGAACAATATGCAAAGTTATTAAGTTAAAATTTATCTTAAACTACTTGATAATATATGCATATGATGAGACAAGATATAACACCATGATTGCATTTAAATTGCAACAAGACAAGATATGGCATTCTTTATGTATGTGTTTGAGACATACGTCGTCTTAAATTGATTGAACATCAAATCATGAGCTTTCTAAAATTTTCCATTTGCAACACGCATGTCATCTTAAATTCATTGCCCATTTTACATTATGAAATGACAAATTGTTAGAGAAGGACGTAATATTGTACTTTAATAAACAAATCTTTAAGATATTAACCCATACATTATTGGTTAAAATTATAAAAAAAGACTTGCACATATGTATCACGTGGGGACTGGATCTTTCATGAAAAAAGAGAATGACGAACAAGCACATAAAAATTAATGAATAAGATATGAACAAATAAACATAAAATGTTCGTTCATAATGTGACTGAACCTATATGTGCATTCATCAACATTTAGTAAAGAGATGCATACTTGATAGTCTTTTGTGGTCAAAGAGAATAAGATTCTCATTTCTTACACCAATATTTACCATTATATATTCTATGCGGGCATCATCTGTGAGCATCACTCTTGTTTAGTCCACATTAGACATTAATATTTATTGTTTACACATTTATATATATTGGATTTTGGAATACTTAAAAGAAAATTCCCAGTAGATGATGAAACTTGCGAATAAAAAGAAGTCACGAATATAATTTGTAAAATGCTCAAAACTATATTGATCTTCTAAACATAAAACACAACTTTGAATGTCTTAAGTCATATACTACTATATATAGTACTATCATATTTGGGTCAGAATTTATATCCTGACCTTGAGTAAAAAGAGACAATTATTTATGTGTGTGTTCAAAGTACTCAATTAAAGCATGACAAAAGTTGACTATAATAATTTAACATCCATACAAAACTCTGTGGTCAGAATTTAGATCACTTTGGAGACTAACATACCAATTATCAAATAGGTATTGGTTTATCATAATAATAAAAGCATGTATCAAACTATCAATAATAGCTTTCACGTTATTCAAACAAGGAAAAAGTCCAAAATTTTAATAATTTTTTATAATAACAGGATCTTAAAATCAGAAAATCTCGCATGCTCAATCATCAAACAAACATTAAAATATTTTTGTTTAGCTTCGAACTAGTAATGTCAATATTTTTTGTTTAGGTTCTAACTTCTAACCCAAAATAGAAAACGAGTATATCCCAAATTTTATATGTTTGTGGGATGGAAATAATAATAGCTTGTCTTAATTTAAAAGCAATGGACTGTTTTAATTTAAGAAAATGGGCTGCCTTAATTTAATACTCCTAAGTAACTAAAATAAGAGCTCATCAAAGAAATGAACACAGCCCAATGATTTAAATGAGGACAACCCTTAGTTATTAACAAGAAGCGGCCCAGATTTCATCACGAACAGGCCCGTTTGTTTTCGGCCTATGAAAACATAAATGCCCCAGACCTGCGTTTTCTTCAACGAGAGTAAAGAATGTTTGATTGAAAAAATAAATAAATAAATTCTAGATGTTTAGATAATTGGAGGCATAGTTTAGTAGATATGATAACTATAGATTAGATTATTTAACCTATATTATTGATCATTTGATAGCATAGATTATTTTTTCTAAAGTCTATGATTAAGGACGGATCCGATATAATATACTCTAATATTATAGATAAATTATCCGGTCTCCAAATTAGTTATCTCCATTTTTTTTGAAACCTGACAAATCTATCTTCTTACACAAATATCCTTTGTCAACTCCACGACAAAGAATGTGTAGATTGACAAAAAAAAATAATATGAATCTGCAACGAAACAATTGCAATTCTCAATTCCGTCATCCTACGCTAATAATTTTGATGATTTTTCAGTTCCGTCATAAATCACACCGCGCCTTGGCACAATTCGGCTTTATGAATTTGGTTTTGGGATCAATTGAGATAGAGAAGTAATGGAGATGGAGGCTGGAGTACCCCTTTTTCTCTAATTTTTGAAAGTAACCCTAATGATTATGAAGTTAATTAAAAAGGATAATATTGTCATTTCCTATTTTAATCTATTATTTTGAAAATTCTATCAAACAACGTAAAAAATAAAGTGAATATTTCCTATAATCTACCAAACATGTAGAACAAACTATAACAGATAATTTATATGAATGATAATTTAACTTAGGATAAGTTTATAACCCTACTGGAGATATTTTAAGTTCCTAAAATCCTGCACTAATTAAACAGACTTCTCACGTAAAAGACTAAAAAGATGGGAAGTTGACCGAGCAGTCTCTTATTTAAACAGGAGTACATTCATATTCATATTGATATCATCATCATCCAATATAATATATATACACGAACCATGATATAATCACTAACCCCTGAAAACGAAGATGTTGGGCACTGGAAAAAGATCGAAGCCGATGATCTTAACTGAACCTCCAATTCCTACAGCCGCGCCGGCGCCGCCCTGGATCGAACTGCCCGATGATTTGACGGCGAATATCCTGCAAAGGTTGGGTGCTGAGGAGACGCTCGAGAGTGCGCAGAAAGTGTGTACCACATGGTGGAGAGTCTGCAAGAATCCCATCACGTGGCGCGTGATTGATTTGGATTATAGACGTTGCGCTGCCAGCAAATTTGACAAAATTTGCCTATGTGCAGTGGATCGTAGCCAGGGACAATTGGTCGAACTAAAGCTTTTCTGTTACGAAGCGGATGACTTCCTAAACTACGTAGCCGAGAGGTATAATATTTCTTGCTTGTATGATCAAATTATTATGTTCATTTTAACATAAGTAGTATTTTTTTGGCAGATCAAATCAGCTTCGATGCCTTACACTTACAGAGAAGGATGTACTCGGAACTGCTTATGCTAAGGCAATAATGAAACTCCCACAATTGGAAGAGTTGCACTTTATCAAGATGGATACTGTCGGTCCCACTGACTTTGAAAACATTGGCATCTCTTGCCCCACGTTGAAATCACTTACATTTAGCAACAGTTGGAATGAGCATCTAGAATTTACAGAGCACGCTGTCGCAATTGGAAAAACCATGTCTAATCTGTGCCATCTCCGACTTATTGGACAGAGGATGGAAAATAAGGGACTGGAAGCGATCCTCGATGGCTGTCCCCGCCTTGAATCACTTGAGCTTCAGCGATGCTCCGGTCTTGATTTGGAAGGGGAGCTAGGCAAAAGATGTTCCGACCAAATAAAAGATTTGAGGCTCCATTTTGAGGATTCTGCCTCTATGGGTTATTTGGGTTGGATTATGAAACAAATTCAACCACAACTAACTGAGCTTAAGGGAATAATTTTTGGATGATGAATGACAATGAATATGGGAAGTCTAAATATGATCCCTTCTGCAGTTTCTTGTACTTTATTTTTGAATGGTTATAAACTCGAATGGTTTAGTTGGCAACATATCTGAAGCTTCATTCTATTCTATCTTCTTCCTTTTCTATTCTCCTTGAATAGTTTTGCCGGTGTGAATATTAAGAATTTAAAATTAGCATAATTAAATTGTTCTGATTTTTCATTTTTTCTCTTTTCAAAATTAAACAAAGATAAAATTTCATTATCCTTCCCCAAACTGCCAAGCAAGTGAGTTGATGGATAAAATTTCATTATCCACCAATATTATTGAAATCTATTCCATATTGATTCCATATGTATGATCACTGGCAGGCACAGATGGAGGGAACGAGGGGTTAAATCCCTCCAACATGAATTTTTTTTTATATTTCTTTTACCTTTTAATTTTTTTTGGATATTATTGAAAACAGTTTTCAGCCCTTTCCAAACCACAATATGATTTGAAGGCCATGTTTGGTTGAGCGAAAGTAAAGTTCGCACGAAAAATTATTTTTAGGAAAATAAATCCCAGGAATATGATTCCTAATAACTTTACTTTCCCGTGTTTGGAAAATGTCAAGATTTTTTAAATTTTATACTATTTGATTTAAACACCAAACTAAAAATATACTCCTACTTACTCTATTCGTCCCGCTTTAGGAGTCCCGATTGAGTCGGACACATGTTTTAAGAAAGTGTTTGAATGTGTAATAAATAACTGTTGCAGTGGAGGTTGAAACTCACTCTTAATTGAGTGTGTAATAAATAAATATTTTAATGGATGTTGGGATCCACTTTTAACACTTTTTTACTTACTTTGTAGGCACTTTTTAAGTTTATCCCAACCGGGACTCCTAAAGCGGGACGCTCGAAATTGATCAAACAAGACTCCTAAAGCGGAACAGAGGGAGTATTATTTTATTTATAAAAAAGAATAATAATATAAATTTTTTAATAAATTACTCCCTCCGTCCCGCTTTAACAGTCTCATTGACTTTTCTGCCATCTTTTTGTAAAAATGATAAAAAATAGTTAAAGAGGAGAAATGGTAAATTAAGAGAGAGAATAATATAGAGAAGAGTCTTATCTACATTATTGTCTTTTTTATTTTACCATCTCTCCACTTTAACTATTTTTTATCATTTTTATAAAAAAAGGGCAGAAAAGTCAATGAGACTGTTAAAGCGGGACGGAGGGAATATTAATTACAAATGATAATAATTAGTATATTATTATGTATCTTTTTATTATTTTAAATATAAATTATCCATCATAATATATAATATAATTATAATTATAGCTACATGGAGTATTATAATCATAAATGATTATAATAATAAATAGACTGTTATAATTATAAGTATAATTATAATATTCAAGGATATTATAACTGAATAAATTTTATAATTTTAAATTTCACTACGACTTTATTGATTAATATTAATTTATAAAATAATAATAATAATTTTTTATTATATAATTTATATTATATATTACATTTTAATAGTTTAATAAATTATTAATTATTATTTTGATAATAACAAATATATATAAATATTATAATAGTATAGTTATAATTATGATAATTTTAATTATAGTTATTTATTATACCGAAATTAAGTATAATCTATAATTTTATATTGTTTTTAATACATTGTAATTAATAATAATAATAATAATAATAACAACAATAATAGTAGTAATAGTAATAATAATAAAATTATACTTATATTGCATTAAATATGTAAGAATCTCAAAATTTGGAAAAAGAATACCTAAGAAAAGTTGAGATTCATAATCTTGGAAAGTTGTTCCCGAGATTCTGATTACTTTCACAGTTTGATAAAAAACTGAAACAAACACATGAATTTAAAATTTAAGGAATCAAATTACTTTTCCAGACAGAATCCTAACGACCAAACATGGTTAATTTTTTTTTTTGGGGATATTATTGAAAACAGTTTTCAGCCCTTTCCAAACTAATATGATTTGAAAAGAGTGAATTACTGGAGCCAGTGGCACAACCAGAATTTTAACAGTAGAGGGCCCAAACTACCATTAAAATGTGTTGAGTGAGTTCAGTGCTAACGACGCGGAATTAACTCGAACGTGAGCAATATGAAAAGCAACGCGTGAGAAATGAATGATGAGCAAATTAATTATTGAATAGATTTTTTAGAGTATAGCACAAATTATACTAATATTATATGATATATTTTCATATTTATTATATCAAAGAGTTATTTGTTATTATAGAATTTTTTTACAATAAAGGGCATCACATTAAAATTGATTTTATTAATATTATATGATATTTTAAAATATTTATGGAATCACAAGAATTATTTTATATTCTTAAATTATAAAAATCATTTTTTATGATTACAAATTATAATGATTTATAATACAAAGTTACTAGTGAAAAAATAGTAAAAGTTACTAATGTGAGAAAATCCATAAAACTAGAAAACCAACAAAATTTACTAATTTGAGAAATAGAAAAAGGGGAACAAATTACATGCATAGCTTTAAGATCAAATTAAATTAAATTTACTAATATTGTTATAACATCTAAAAAAATGGACAAGAAGAAATTTACATTTTAATCTAAATTAGATTTAATTTATATCTTTGTATAGGTGTGAGTAAATTAGTAGTCTATCGAAATTAAAACAAATTCTACCTCTAATTACTAATGGGCTGATATGTGGTGCTACTATTGTGATTTGTGAGTGTGGAAGATCAAGATATTAATATTATATGTCTATATAATGGAGTACTAATGGAAGAGTTCATACATTATTATTTTCCAATTTTGGCCCTAAAAACCATAAACTTTTTCTGAATTCTGTTTTTTCCCACTAACTTTAAAATTTGTTTTTAAAGCCACGAACTTTCGATTCATTTGCTATTTATCAACCCGACCCGAATACCAAATCTCTGGTGCAAAATTGTCCAACGTGGACAACTGGAAATATGACCGTGTAATGGTGTTATTTTCTGAATTAAAACTTAAAATTAAATAAATAATCTTGAAGAAAATTTATGGAGATGCAATTTGCAATTTTCGAGACCTCAATCCGCATAATTTTGAAAAATAATCTTCAACCAATTTCTGTAAATTCTCGAGCAAATTTTCACTCTCGAGCTTCTCAATCCGCAATTCTTGAGCTCCTTCTTCACTGAGAGCTCCTCAATCTGCAAATTTCAACCAGACGCATTCACGCTTCTACCGGCCAAATCTCTTTCCCATCTCTGCCGCAATTCTCTCTCACAGCCGCGCAGCGCTGCCGCCTCCGCCGAATTCAAGGCAGCTTGAGCGAACAGATGCAACCGCCTCCGTTTTCAACCTTAACCCGCCGGAGATGCTCACGACTAGCCTCCGTTCTAGCTCATGTTTAAATGGTTGCTAGTTTCTCTTTGTTCCTACTCACGACTAACCCGCCGAAGATGCTCCCGCCTCCGTTATGCTCTATCTCTTTGTTTCTCTTTCGGTTCATGAATTCGCGGCGCATTTGGTTGCTAGTTTTGTAGATGGCGCCGCTGACTATGCGGCTGAGGCGTTCGAGGTCGAAGTAGTTAACGGGAGAGGATTGAGGAAGGAGGGTGTGAAATGGGAATAATGGAAAGATAAAGGGTGGGAAATGAGAATATGGTAAAATAGTTGGCATTGCCAAATAGGACTTCCCTTTATGATTTTACTGCCAAATGGGATTAAAGATGACATATAGACCAGTTGGGTTTCACCTTTGACCCGCCGTGGGAAGAAGCACACGAATCGAAAGTTCGTGGTTTAAAAAATAAATCTTAAAGTTGGTGGGAAAAATTGGAATTCGGGAAAAGTTTATGGTTTTTAAAGCCAAAAACCCTTAAATAAATACACTACATAAGATAATGACATTTGTCCACCTTTACCTCCACAAAAATAAATTGGAGTAATATTGAATAGAGTTTATATGTGTGTGTATAGTAAATAGAAAAGAAAGGGGTAGAGATATAAAGCCTTCTACTCCCTCATTTTAGGGAGGGGGAGACTTCCGGCCCCTCTCTTCCTCAAAAAAAAAAAAAAGAAAAAGAAAGAAGAAGGGAATTTTTATATAATCAATTAGGCTACATTTCAAGAAGAGTACGATATGAGATTGTGTGGGGCAAAATTAAGGTATCTTTCTTACTTTAATCTATCTCATGAATCTATACTGTGTTGAACTTGTTAGCTTAAAATTTATGGTTATTTTGAGGATTCATGGAGGTATGAGTTAATTCTTAAAATAGTTGATGGATATAGGTTCACAGAAGAATGATAATAAGCATGTTTTTATTAGTTATTCAAGTTGAATGAAAATCAAAGCATATGTTTTATGTTTAGACTATGAGATAGGCCTGTGTTGAGAACTTATTCAATTATTTTAGTATAGAGATTAGATTTGGATTTAAAGTTAAATGTGATCTAAATAATATTTTTCGGGTTTATTTTAGTTGATATTGTAAATTGGTTATTTATAAATAGAGAGAGAAATGGAAGAATAAATGTGATTGATCTATTGCTACCAGAAGTCTTAATCAAGCATAAAGATTGTGTTTTTGATGTTAATAGATGTATTTTATTTTAGTTACCAAATATAAAATACAGGGGAGCTATAGATTACATAGCTACTAAATTGATTTATATTGTTTTGAAGTTAGAATCTAGTAGTGCGATATAATTGTTAACATGATTATTAATTTCAATATATTTCACTTCATCAAATTATATGATGTGAATAGTAAAACTGAAGTTCATGAATTTATTTGATGTATTGAATATGGAAAATAAGTATAAAGAGTATGGTAGATAATTGAATAGGGAGGCTATACGATGGAATTGAGAATTTTTTGAGATCATTAAGTAAACATGTATGGATAAATGGAAAAACCTTATAAATTTAGTATGAGCATAAATATACGATACAGGATCTGGGATTGTGGAATATGGTATATGATCGCATATAATACATGATGCTTGAGTAACTGTAAGTAACTATATAAGATCTATATAGAAATCGTTATGAAAGAAGAAGTTTCAATTAAAACGTGTTTATTGATATATTTTGGAAATTGGTTAGAGAAACTAAACGTGGAATGAATCATTAATCAAGAATGGTTAAGGTACGATTAATGTACAATTGTGAATTATGTGATAGTAATTACTTCCATTGAATCATGGTTGTGATGATGATGATCATAATAATAATAATAATAACAACATCAACAACAATATAATAATAATAATAATAATAATAATAATAATAATAATAATAATAATAATAATAATAATAATAATAATAATAATAATAATAATAATAATAATAATTTGCAGGCAATTGTTGACAATTTATAACAAGATTAATTGGATTGATGCGTTTTCGTTTAAATTCAGTAATTTAAATTCATACTAAGATTTTGGCACAAGACAATAACATGAACGAATTTTACTGAAAAAGAGTGAAAAACAATTATCATAATAATTTTGTCTACTTAAATCGAAACTATCGAGTAATATGTGGAGATTACGGACGAATTGTATACATCAATCAAACTAATCTCATTGTAAAACGATCAAATTGGAAAGATTATAGCTCATGGTTCCCGTCTAACTTGGTTCACAATCACAGCTTGTTCAATTTGAAAGATTATAGCTCATGATTGAATACATATGTATTAGTATGTTTGGTTCATGATACTAAAACCTTAGATGGATAATCATATATATGCTCCCTCCATTTCTTAATAATAGAAACTGTTTTCATTTTGGTCCGTTCTCTAAATATATAAACTTTCCACTTGATAAACTTCTTTCCCGTTATGTGATGAGACTCATTTTTCACTAACATATAGTACTATACATTTTCCTTTCATTTCTTTCATACTTTATCAATTTTGTATTAAAACTCGTGTCATTTTAAAAGTACTTATTTTTTGGAAACTGAGAGGAGGAATAATAATGCGTCAGTTACCCTCTCCAACTAGAATAATATGGCTTCAAATTAAAGAAACATCAATAAATAGATATTTTAGTAAATTCGTAATATGCTCATGTGTATATACTCCCTCCGTCCACGAATAAGAGTCCCGTTTTTTTCATTTTGGTCCCGTTTTTTCCATTTTGTTACCTTGTAATTTGGAGTGTGGTTGAATCTAATTATTATGCACCCTAATACGAGTTATTGACACTCAGTATGGGTTATCGTCACCCCTATGCGGGTTATTGGCACCCTAAATGGGTTATTGTATCCTAAGGACCCGTTTGATAGCCTACGAGGATAAAAAATCGCCCAGTTAGTAATCAAGGAATGGAGGCCTGGTGGGCCAAAATTTGTTATCTTTAACAGTCGTTTGATAGGCAATATTTAATTCCAACCCAATTCTTTTTTCATTGTTTGATAGCATATTATTAAAATTCTATTTTAGCATTGAATGTATATTCTCGGTACAAAGCATAATTCATGTTCTTCTCTTTTTTTCCCTCCCTCTCTTTTTTTCCCTCTCTTTTTTTCGTATGGTAGCCGAAGAGTTGTGGCTGGGTTTATTTAAACAGAACTAGGAGCATTGTGGATGGGTCTATTTAAACAGAACTAGGAAATCTCTTGCTTATTGGTGTTTGGAAGGTAACAATCCCTTACCCATTTCAACAAGGATGTTTCAATTTTGTATGTACCATTTATTTGTGCTGATTTTATGTGTGCAATGTCAAACCTTTTGTGAAATTTTGCAATATAGCTGTGTTCTAATTTTTGTTTACAATTGTGGGTGTTGGTGGAGATGTGAAATTTTGCAATTTATCTGTGTGCTAAAATTTGTTTACAATTGTGGGTGTTGGTGAAGATGTGAAATGTTGCAATTTTTTCAACGGTGTCTGTTCGGCTGTGAGTGTAGAGTATAGAATGTTAACCCTTTCTTTTTTTAGATAAACATAAAATGGCTGATTACCGTCGTGGCAAAGCAGTTATGGAAGCAGCTCTCGCTAATCGTGGTATGTGTGAGTTCTTTTTATAGTTTTGTTTTTAGTTCTCAAACATTACACATGGTTTTTGGTATGCATCTCTAATTCAGGAACTAGCAATGTCCCTCGTCCCAAACAACTCAAAGGCGACAGGAGTAGGCGCATGTGGAGCGACCGAGAGGAAGAGGTCCTAGTTGCGGCCTTAAAGGAGCTTGTTGCACAGGGGTGGAAGGCCGACAACGGATTTCGGGGTGGCTACCTTAAGAGGCTGGAGGACGCATTACGCAGAGAGCTCCCTACAACAGATATTAAGGCTACCCCCAACATTCAATCTAAGCTCGGTGCCTGGAAAAAGTGCTACTCCACGCTGCAGACTATACTTTCATTGAGTGGTGTCGGTTTCAATCTCAATGGAGACTATAAAATGTTATTTCATCAGTGTGTTCTTCATTTAATTGTAGGATTCTACAACTGTAAAAACTTGTTCAATCATGTGACAAAAGACTAATGGGTCAACGTCAAATTTATTCTCAGATTTACAAATGTATTCTCGTGCAAAAATTCGCCTTTACCTACTTCAGATGTACAAATGTATTCAAATGCATGTTCATTTAATTGCATTTTTAGATCTCTCTAATCAAACATTAGCTCCACTTTCCATAACGTTTATACAAAGACAGGAGCTGGCCTCCCAACTAGTATACAGGATCCAAAATTGGAGGGGCCAAAATAAAATCATAAAAATACTATAACTTGAAATGACACGAGTTTTTAATGTGTAATTAATAATGTAAAAGAGAAAAAAAGATACTAGAAGCAGTGTGGATTTGTAGTATCCACATTATTAGTAGAGTTTAGTTTTGTCCAAAAGTTTTCTTATTTAGAATTACTCTAATTTCATTGTATACTACCAAAGTGTCATTGGTCGCCGAGTAGGGGCGTTCGCCCCCTCTTGCCCCATGGATCCACCAGTGCTCCCAACCCAATAATCATCTTTTGTTAGCCATTCATCAACACTATGTTCCTCATCTGCAAATGTCTCAGTATACATGGTCAACTTATCATTGAAAATTTTTCAAGTTTTCATTGCAAATGTTGGTGACCTAAAAAAATATCAGATGTTAGCATGTGGTTGCTATGAAATACAAATCATGCAGTGCAAGAGAAGTATACCACTTCGTGGAATGTCTATTTGTACATGCCCAGTGTCACGATCGCACTTTGCTAAGGATAGCGAAAGCGGGTAAATTGCGACTAATGAGAGGGATTAAAGAAACGGGGAAAGAAAAGGGAAAAGAACTTGTGAATATGCCCAAAGGCCAAGTCGATCATATCATAGAATAGAAGTCAAATGTACCATTACATGGTCTTAGAACTAGAATAAACATTACATCAATAAATCAGAGTTCGAAGGTGAGATTCTAAGATGTCTCACTTCACAAAAGAGCAGCGGAATAAGTCCATACTAGACGACTTCGTGTATGAAGACACGAATCGTGAAAAGATCCACTGGATTATTTAGTAGCATCGACTCCGATCATTTCTCCATCCTCTTGACGTTCAACCTGCACATTTATAAATACATGCAGGGCTGAGTACAGGAGTACTCAGTGGACACATGCCGAAAACAAAACATACAATATATAGTTGTCATCCATCCACAGTATCGCACGAGAGTTTTTCTTAAAAGGCCCGAGCATACTAAATTCTTTTGTGAGCTAAAAGTTCGATTGATCAATCTAAGTTCTTTGGATCCTCGCCTTATCTGAGAATCGTGTACCGTGAAGGTGGCCACCTTCAGCGGACACATCGCCGGCCAACCGCTGATGGCTCACGGCTCTCGTGCACGTTATTCCGAACAGGATTTGCGGTTCTATTGGGAACCGAATTCGTTAAACTCGGGCTGGCATCGCCAAAACCCGCGGGTTACAACCCCAATAGATAGGCCTCAAAACAAACATTTTATGGCATGACAACAACTTTAAAATAAATCACTGCTCCATTTTGAGAAAAGATGATTTTTCATAATTTCACAAGTATTTGCTTTATATCCATACTATAGTGCTGGATATTAAAAGAAAGCCCACTTGATATGCTTATGTCTCAACTCAATTACTCGCTTTGGCCTCACTCGCTTGATCCAACTTCTCATAATTAAATCTTGGTCCAAACAATAAATCTCTTGGCCCTCTAATTAAATGGAAATATCTCATCACCTCATTTAACTCATATGGCCCAAGCTAAAATAGCCCATCACAAAATATACTCTTTAATTAATTCCTATGGGGCTCGGCCCAATTCCCTCTCAATTCATTAGGCCCAACAGTTAATTAAATTGGGAGTCAATCCAATTATATTCTCCCCTTCCAATTATATTCTCCCCTTCCACCGTGACTTCTCCCTTCTCACATTCCCAAAAGTCGATTCCCAACTTAGAACATGCAGCAGCGGTTTTCTACTCCCTTCCTTGGCAAAATCGCCGTCTCTCCGGCGAATCGAGGCCTCTCTGCGTCGCCGGAGCGTCGCCGGCTCCGTCTCTTCTCCCAATTTTGCACATTTACCCCAATTTAGTCCAAAACTAAAAAATCCCTAAATTAGAAGAACAGAGAAGCAGCGACGGTTCCTCTCCTCAGCTCGTCGCCGCCTCTGTAGAGCTCTCTCTCTCCTTCAATTTGCCACCGCCGTTCTTTCCTCCGGCGAGCTCTCTCTCTCCTTCAAGTTCTCTCTCTTCATCGAGCCCTCACTGTCGGGCTCTCTC
This sequence comes from Salvia hispanica, assembly GCF_023119035.1. Lineage (NCBI taxonomy): Eukaryota > Viridiplantae > Streptophyta > Magnoliopsida > Lamiales > Lamiaceae > Salvia > Salvia hispanica. The sequence goes on from NC_062968.1 coordinate 4,241,236, forward strand.
TCTTTCTCCGAAGATCGCAGCGCCGCCGCCGCCGAGCAAGTGTCGGGGAGCTCCTAGCGCTGCGCGTACTCTCCCCGGCTCGCGTGTTGGAGCTCCGAGGTCCGCCGTCGCACCTACGCCTCCAGCTCCGTGGAGCAGGGCCGCTGCCTTCGTCGCCTTCTCGGCGAATCCAGCGGCGGAGAGGAGGGCCTTGTCTCCCTCTTCCTCTCTCAGCTGCCTCTGTAGCCGTTCCGCGGAAATTTTCGGACTCCGTCGACGCTCGCTCGTTGCCCGGCAGCCCCTCCGCCTAAGCTAAGTCACCTCCCATTTTCTCCTTTACTCAATTTCTTTAAATTCTAGTAGATTGGAGATTGATGGTATTTCGTATGATCTTGTTGGAGTATTTAAATTCCATGATCCAATCTTTTGAGTGCTTACTGGAATGATCTTTGGCTATGGTATTAAAGTTCTAATTTTTCATTTGGGGCCTTTAGCTCATTGTGTAAAGACTTGATTGTGACATCCCTAACTTGAAACATGCATCATTTTGCATATTGACATATTTTTATTTATCTTTGCATATGTATATTATTTTTATTATAGAGATATTTAAGTATGCCATCAAATATATATTTGATTTTACGATCTGACTTCTAATATATAAATAGTCTTGATTCACTAGAGTTTTTAAAATAAATTCATTCATACAGTATAAATTATATTATATTATATATATGTCAATTTTATTTTATATATGTGTGATTGTGTACCATATAGTACTAGTTATGTACTCCCACATTATTATGTGTACAAATATAATACTTATGCGTGTATTGGGATAAATTAAAGTTACATGCAATGTAGGGGAAGAATTGATATATGTGCGTGACTTATCAAGTAAGCATTTATATATGTATTATTTTGCAGCTCAAGTTTTTTTTATAAAACTACACGTTTTCAGTTTTACTAATTACGTGTTTTCCTTTTAAAATGGGTAAAGTGACTCAACAAAGTTTTAGCCGACATATATATAATTTGAGATACGGAGTACATTTTGGGCATTGGAAAAATTATAGAGAAAAGGAAAAACAGAGCTTGAGACGTGTATGTTGAAGAATAAAATTTTACATCGAACACTGAAATAAAATCACTCTTTCGGACACAAGTAGAAGCGAAAGTGGCAGATTAGAAGACAAAATTGGGAGTTTGGCTAGATTATCTATCATATCGTATTCAGGTGTGTATAAATCACACTTTTAATTTTACATATTTTATATGATTGATTGCTACGTGTTAAATTAGAGTGAATATTTGAATTATATGATGTGAGCTTGAAATGGTTATGTGTAATTGATATTGATGTTGTAAATTATGTAAATATGTGATTTGTGCAATGAATATGTTTATCTATAGTATTGGAGTTAATTGATGGAATATATGGGTATGTAATTGGTGCAATAGATATGATTGATGCATGGTATTAGAATTACTTGAACCATGGAATTAAAGAGGATATGTGACAGTCGGACAAATTTTTCATTGGGCACGCATTTATTTTTATTTATATTTATCAACCGTCTTCGTTTGAGTTTCGGAGTTGAAGAAACAAAAAAGAGTTTTCGAGAAATGTATTCAATGTTTTACCTTGAAGAGCCCAATTTTTTTTGAAGAAGAAAGAATACCGCGACATTATATATACTATTGGAAGTAATCGAGTGACAATGAAGAATAAATATCTAACCCAGAATAGAAGACTTTGATCAATTTCAAGGATGCAACTGTTTTGAAACGATTTTGATCAAAATATCATCCTTGAAGATAGCTAAAGAGAATATTGCGAGACACCATTTTGAACTCGGGGGACCATTTGAGTTTTGGTTATGCCTTTCAATAAACTATTGCACCTACTTTTTTATGGATTGATGAACAAATTCTCTAAATATTCCTGATCCGTTAGTGATTATTTCTATTGATTTACTATTATATTCATGAGGTGCGATGGGCATTTAACATTTGGCAATATTACAAGTTATGCGAGATAAAGGTTATTGCAAAGGGTTTAGTAACGGAGTTTTTTCTAGAACATGTGGTTTTTTGGGACACGTGGGTCGGGGCATGGAATTGTGGATCTACAAAAAATGAGCGGAGCCGGAAAAGTTTTATTATTATTCAATTGATAATGAAGTTAGTACCCCTTTAAAAATTTTCTCTTAATGAGTGAAGCATGTCAAAACAGTTTTTATTAGGAATCATCTTGACTATATCACCATATTGACGATTTCCACGGGGACATAAGTTATATTATCTTTGTGAGCTTTTCTGAATTTGGATCTTTGGATCAAATGGAATTTTACTATTTAGCGTAGACAACAATACGAAGTTTCTTATTATGTTCATGATTTGAAATTAGTAGCATTATTTTTTTGAAGATTTGACATCCATTCCAAAAGGAGAGACTTTTTTTAACTTCCCGATCATGAGAGATTGAAATATTTGATCAAATTGATGGAGCAAAGATTATGATTTTGTGACATCCCTAACTTGAAACATGCATCATTTTGCATATTGACATATTTTTATTTATCTTTGCATATGTATATTATTTTTATTATAGAGATATTTAAGTATGCCATCAAATATATATTTGATTTTACGATCTGACTTCTAATATATAAATAGTCTTGATTCACTAGAGTTTTTAAAATAAATTCATTCATACAGTATAAATTATATTATATTATATATATGTCAATTTTATTTTATATATGTGTGATTGTGTACCATATAGTACTAGTTATGTACTCCCACATTATTATGTGTACAAATATAATACTTATGCGTGTATTGGGATAAATTAAAGTTACATGCAATGTAGGGGAAGAATTGATATATGTGCGTGACTTATCAAGTAAGCATTTATATATGTATTATTTTGCAGCTCAAGTTTTTTTTATAAAACTACACGTTTTCAGTTTTACTAATTACGTGTTTTCCTTTTAAAATGGGTAAAGTGACTCAACAAAGTTTTAGCCGACATATATATAATTTGAGATACGGAGTACATTTTGGGCATTGGAAAAATTATAGAGAAAAGGAAAAACAGAGCTTGAGACGTGTATGTTGAAGAATAAAATTTTACATCGAACACTGAAATAAAATCACTCTTTCGGACACAAGTAGAAGCGAAAGTGGCAGATTAGAAGACAAAATTGGGAGTTTGGCTAGATTATCTATCATATCGTATTCAGGTGTGTATAAATCACACTTTTAATTTTACATATTTTATATGATTGATTGCTACGTGTTAAATTAGAGTGAATATTTGAATTATATGATGTGAGCTTGAAATGGTTATGTGTAATTGATATTGATGTTGTAAATTATGTAAATATGTGATTTGTGCAATGAATATGTTTATCTATAGTATTGGAGTTAATTGATGGAATATATGGGTATGTAATTGGTGCAATAGATATGATTGATGCATGGTATTAGAATTACTTGAACCATGGAATTAAAGAGGATATGTGACAGTCTTGCTCTAGATCTGATATACAATGGAAAAAGACCTATGGGTCATATTCAATGATAATGGACCTACGGGTCAAAGAATATATGCAAAGAGGGACCTTCGTGGAAAGGTCAAATCAAAGAGGGGCCTTCGTGGAAAGGTCAATATGCAAAGAGGGGCCTTCGTGGAAAGGTCAAATAATGAAAAGGGACCTACAGGTCGTATACAATGGAAATCCCGGGCAGATATCAGGCTTGATGTGTCACAGAATAATAAAAAGAATGTAGAGACATATGCATATGAATATTAAATTGTTTATGATATTTATTACTTCCGGTGATATATGTTGGTAAATGAATGTATTTGATATTTGTATGTGGAATTAAAGGTAAGGTTTATATGCACTGAGTTGTGGCTCATATAAACCACTAATATTTTTCAGGAATAAGATATGAGTGAAGTTTTTGGTTGAGATGAGTCGTGGGAATTGCACATGTTATCAGGGTCGGCGGCTGACACGTTTTGACAACCTTCTCCTCTCATCATTTTTGCATGTTGATAAATGTATAGTATATAGAGTGGTGAGAGGGTCCCACTACTGTTAGAATGTTTTGAAATATGTACTTGATAGCTGTTGATTTCTAAAATTATATATAATATGTGTGCTTTTGAAAAATTTGAATTTATTTGTAGTAAGTGCATAAGTCATAAGGGTTGAGGTGTGACAGTTTAGGTGGTATCAGAGCGGGGATAGAATCCCGCTGGGACATAGCATTCGTACATATCGTATGATACATTTTGGTCATAAGTTTCATTTGTATTTTTATTATCATGAACATGTGTCACCGAGGAGAGAAGGGTCAGCCGCCCTGCATCATCAATTAATTATAGAGTGCATTTCATATATATGTTGCATCATATGGGGATTACCCAGGCTTTTAGAACAAAGAGTGCATGGACTAGTGATGAGGTAAAGAGGTAGAAAATTTAAAGAGCTCGAGTAGAAGTTGTTGATTTTATGAGACTAATCTGACTGAGACTGGGATATAGTTAAAAGTGATAGAACCGGTGTTCAATCAAATGAGTTGTATGTCAGAAGAAGGTTTTGATTATAGGGTATCTCTTATTTGAAGCAATACTTACTCTTGGTGGGAAACAGTCCCACAAGCTATGATACAACCTCTGGTATTCTGGTATTCAGTTAAGACGATTTTTCTAGGGAACTCAATGCTAAATATATGCGAAGAAGTGTATTGTGATAAGAAGCAGAGAAGGTTTTATGTTTGTTGATTATGAGCTGACATTATTTCAATATACACGGTTTTCTAAAGAGTGTATTGCGAGTTAATTCGATTGATCTGTCGGTGGATATTGATTCTCTTATTCATAAACAAGTTTTGACATTATTATGTGTATAGATTGGTTTTCACTTCATCGAACCAAGGTAGCTTGTCAAGCAAAAGAAATGGTAATATAATCATCGAGACGGGATCAAGTGATATATTGTTCCAGGTTTTCTTATATTATCTAGATCGGCTTTTTGATTTATTGGAAGTGCAGATTTATCTGGATTTTCACCTTATCAGGAGACATATTTCTCTATTGGGCACTGCATTTATTTTTATTTATATTTATCAACCGTCTTCGTTAGAGTTTCGAGAGTTGAAGAAACAGTTACAAGAGTTTTCAGAGAAATGTATTACTTAATGTTTTACCTTGAAGAGCACCAATATTATTTTTGAAGAAGAAAGATGATACACTGCGACATTATATATACTATTGGAAGTCGAATCGAGTGACAATGAAGAATAAATATCTATTACCGAGAATAGAAGACTTATTTGATCAATTTCAAGGTATGCAACTGTTTTCGAGTACTGATTTTCGATCAAGATATCATCAGTTGAAGATAGCTAAAGAGAATATTGCAGAGACACCATTTTGAACTCAGTACGACCATTATGAGTTTTGGTTATGCCTTTCGAATAAACTATTGCACCTACAATTATTTATGGCATTGATGAACAAATTCTCTAAACTATTCCTAGATCCGTTAGTGATTATTTCTATTGATTTACTATTATATTCATGAGGTGCAGATGGGCATGTTAATCACTTGCAGTCAATATTACAAGTTATGCGAGATAAACAGATTATTGCAAGGTTGAGTAACTGTGAGTTTTTGCTAGAACATGTGGTATTGTTGGGACACGTGGTGTCAGGTCATGGAATATAAGTGGATCTACAAAAGATTGAGCTGGTTTTCAGCCGGAAATGTTTCTCGATTATTATTCAATTGATAATGAAGTTAGTACGACAGAATTATTCTCTTATATGGAGTGAAGCATGTCAAAACAGTTTTGATTAGTTGAATCATCGGTTGACTATATCACCTATATTGACGATTTCCACGGGTACATAATGTTATATTATCTATAGTGATGCTTTGCAACAGGAATTTGGTTATCTTTGGATGCAAAATGGAATTTTACTATTTATGCGTCATGACAATCACGAGTACATGAAGTTTCTTATTATGTTCATGATTTGAAATTAGTAGCATTATTTTGCTTTGAAGATTTGACATCCTATCTGCATGGAGAGACTTTTTGAACTTCAGCCGATCATGAGAGATTGAAATATTTGATCAGTTACATTGGATGGAGTTTCTTAAAGATTATGATTACACTATCGAAATACCATCTTAAGAAGGCTAATGTTGTTACAGATGCTTTGAGTTACAAGTCAGGCATAGTGATTATAGGGCCATCGATCACACAAAAGAGGAAATGATATTATTCGGATGATTGTAGACATAACTGACCAAGTTAGCACATTTCTTACCTATACGTTGGATTTCTTTGTTATATCACTTAGCTGAAAAGTACGCGAAAGATGCAGCACGATTTTATGGTATTCTATCTTTTATGTCTAGCAGAAGTCCGCAATTTACTATCTATGGAGACATGATTATATTTTAGTAATGTTTTTCACCATCAGAAAGATGGTAAGTCAGAGACAGATGTTAGGAAGAAATGAATTTTGCGGACAAAATTCTTAAAGAGGAGAAGATTTGTGACATCCCTAACTTGAAACATGCATCATTTTGCATATTGACATATTTTTATTTATCTTTGCATATGTATATTGTTATTTTTATTATAGAGATATTTAAGTATGCCATCAAATATATATTTGATTTTACGATCTGACTTCTAATATATAAATAGTCTTGATTCACTAGAGTTTTTAAAATAAATTCATTCATACAGTATAAATTATATTATATTATATATATGTGCAATTTTATTTTATATATGTGTGATTGTGTACCATATAGTACTAGTTATGTACTCCCACATTATTATGTGTACAAATATAATACTTATGCGTGTATTGGGATAAATTAAAGTTACATGCAATGTAGTGGAAGAAGCGTGACTTATCAAGTAAGCATTTATATATGTATTATTTTGCAGCTCAAGTTTTTTTTATAAAACTACACGTTTTCAGTTTTACTAATTACGTGTTTTCCTTTTAAAATGGGTAAAGTGACTCAACAAAGTTTTAGCCGACATATATATAATTTGAGATACGGAGTACATTTTGGGCATTGGAAAAATTATAGAGAAAAGGAAAAACAGAGCTTGAGACGTGTATGTTGAAGAATAAAATTTTACATCGAACACTGAAATAAAATCACTCTTTCGGACACAAGTAGAAGCGTAAGTGGCAGATTAGAAGACAAAATTGGGAGTTTGGCTAGATTATCTATCATATCGTATTCAGGTGTGTATAAATCACACTTTTAATTTTACATATTTTATATGATTGATTGCTACATGTTAAATTAGAGTGAATATTTGAATTATATGATGTGAGCTTGAAATGGTTATGTGTAATTGATATTGATGTTGTAAATTATGTGGATATGTGATTTGTGCAATGGATATGTTTATCTATAGTATTGGAGTTAATTGATGGAATATATGGGTATGTAATTGGTGCAATAGATATGATTGATGCATGGTATTAGAATTACTTGAACCATGGAATTAAAGAGGATATGTGACAGTCTTGCTCTAGATCTGATATACAATGGAAAAAGACCTATGGGTCATATTCAATGATAATGGACCTACGGGTCAAAGAATATATGCAAAGAGGGACCTTCGTGGAAAGGTCAAATCAAAGAGGGGCCTTCGTGGAAAGGTCAATATGCAAAGAGAGGCCTTCGTGGAAAGGTCAAATAATGAAAAGGGACCTACAGGTCGTATACAATGGAAATCCCGGGCAGATATCAGGCTTGATGTGTCACAGAATAATAAAAAGAATGTAGAGACATATGCATATGAATATTAAATTGTTTATGATATTTATTACTTCCGGTGATATATGTTGGTAAATGAATGTATTTGATATTTGTATGTGGAATTAAAGGTAAGGTTTATATGCACTAAGTTGTGGCTCATATAAACCACTAATATTTTTCAGGAATAAGATATGAGTGAAGTTTTTGGTTGAGATGAGTCGTGGGAATTGCACATGTTATCAGGGTCGGCGGCTGACACGTTTTGACAACCTTCTCCTCTCATCATTTTTGCATGTTGATAAATGTATAGAATATAGAGTGGTGAGAGGGTCCCACTACTGTTAGAATGTTTTGAAATATGTACTTGATAGCTGTTGATTTCTAAAATTATATATAATATGTGTGCTTTTGAAAAATTTGAATTTATTTGTAGTAAGTGCATAAGTCATAAGGGTTGAGGTGTGACATTGATGGCTCTTGCTACTGATCCATACTTGATTGTGAGGGTCCTATGGAAGTTCTAAGTTCTTGTGCTATCTATTTGTTGTTCTACAAGATGCAAAGTTTTTGGTTGTGGTCTTACCTAAGTTTGATGAATCCTCTTGGGTGGGACTGATGTCCTGCCTCAAACTCTCTTCCTTGCTCCTCCTCCCTTCCTTGCTATATTCCTTGACTTATTTGGTGAAATTATAGTGTTGAGAATGAGGGGAGGAGAAGGATATTGGGGCTGCTTATATAGGCTTCCATTTTGGCAGTTTGTGCTTGAGACTTGGAGGCAAAGGCTCCTATTTTGGGGCTGCCAGCTCTACCTCTTTTGAGCTTCATGTTCATGTTATTCTTACTACTTTGGTGTATGTGTGGCTGTCTCTCTCTTGGCTGTTTCCTCAGCCTTGATCGCTGGGAAAACTAGAATCTTGCTCATGTCTATATTGGGCTTGTGTAGAGCCTTATTCTACTAAGCTCTCTTGTCTTGGTTCCTCTTTGATGCTAGTCGAGAATGTGCCAAAAATGGCTAACCTCAGGCTCTATACTGCAGCCTCTACCTTGCCTACTACTTCCCTTTCTTAATTAAGCTTGTGTCTCCCTTCTTTTTTTATTTGTGAGTCATCTTCTAACCCCATTTTTTGTGCGAATTTGCAGGTACAAGGCTGGAACCTTGGAGTCTTATGGGCTGAAGAAATCGAGAAGGATGGGGGAAAGAAGAAGAGAGAATCTTATCCCCACTATGTTTGCATTCTCATTCTTACTCCTAGCTTGGAGCCAAAGTCTTAGGTCTTGAGACCATTAGGATAGTAGTAGCTGTCACTATTCATTCTTGTACCAAATAAAGATGTATGTACTTAAATACTTTATTCTCAATTACATCCCATGCATTTCTATTTCTCCAAGCATTTTCACATTTATCTAATAAAAGTATTTTCTCCACTTTTATTCTTGAAACTAAATTTTCTTGCACTTTATTTTATCCAACGAGAATACTTAAATTACCCCAAAGTCGAATTACAACGAGGAAATGTACGATTACACATCTTCTAAACGAAATTAATTAAGCTAATAAATCCGATTTATCTCGAAAGAAGGGAACGAAATTCTGGGGCGTCACACCCAGCCTTGGAGGGAAGGTCTATATGTACGTGCTCGTGCTCGTGCTCGGGTGAAGTATACCACACTCATCTACTTCCTCAATTGCCTCAACTACCTCTTTTGCCTCAATTGCCTATTTTTCCTCAACTGCCTCTCTTAGCATTCTCTTTCCCTCAGCTCTCTCTGCAACCTTTCTCCATGTTTGTAAGCTTCAACATTGTATTGAAAAACTTGAATCAAAGGTGTAACACCATCTAAATAACAATTATAGATTAGAATTTTTTTTTTAAAGTAAAAAACACCCTCTAAATAACAATTATAGATTAGAAGCTTTTTTTTTAAAGTCAAAAACACCCTCTAAATAACAATTATAGATTAGAAGCTTTTTTTTAAGTCAAAAACACAATTTATATATATGAAACACTCACCTCAAGACATGTTAAAGACACTTTTACGTTTTCTTTTTGAGAAAAGGATATTAGAGTATAAGCCATAAAGTGGACAATATTTTTTTTCTCCTTAAATCAAAGAAAAGGGTATCAATGTATAAGCACCAAACTCAATTTGAATGGAACAAATAGACCATGGTAGGTGACCTTAAAGGCATCCGCAACCAAATAATATTGTATAAGCACACTCAATTTTAATAAACCAAATAGACCATAAAATCAATGGAAGTTGTAGGCGATGATAGTTGCAGTTGAAGGATGCCTCAAACACACAACACAGAGAAGCAGTAGAAAAGGCTACACGTTGTATATTGGTGATTCACACCAACCTTTTAATAACACAATCGAACAAATAATCTTTTATGGGATAACATCTTGCACACAAAAAGGAAGTTATAGTTTAAGTACAGAGACATAAATAGCTACTAGCTCCTTTAAGTGGCTTGGTCCGACCTCTTGGCAGCACTAAAAGACAAGTGGTCTCCAGCAGTTAGCAGTACATAATTCATATAGACGTGATTTTACCGATACATTTTGAGTAAGATTGTAACAGGATCAGAAGTAGAACTTTATAGTCTCACAATATCCGTAATCCAAGTATTGGTGTATAAGCACCAAAATAACTTTAATAGACCAAATAGACAATAAAACCAGTGAAGGTTGTATAAGCACCAAACTCAAATTTAATGGAACAAATAGACCATAAAACCGGTGGAAGATGTAGGTGACCTTAAAAGGCATCCACAATCCAAATATTAGTGTATAAGCACCAAACTCAATTTTAATAGTCCACATAGACCATAAAACCGGTGAAAGCTGTAGGTGACGTAAAATGCATTCGTAATCCAAACATTAGTTTATAAGCATTAAACTTAATTTTAATAGACCATAAAATTGGTGAAAGTTGTAGGTAACTTAAAAGTCTTCCGCAATCCAAAGTCTTCATAATTTTTAGCCAAAATTTTTGTTCCCCTCAAGTAGAGAGGAAATTTTCGAAAATTCAGGGTTCATGTCTTCAATTCTTGTCTAGGCTTTGAGGTTTTGACGTGTTTTGCCACACTAAGGTCAATTCTGAATTAAGGGAATAAATCAGAAGATCCGTGGTTGAAATCAAAGTTGAAAAAGTGATTGAATTCAATTGCTTGAATTCGTATAGTACAATTTATCGTTTAATTGCATATATTCAGCATGACTGTAATTATATGTTTACAAACGTGATTTCTAGCATGCACTCTAATACAAAGTAAGCTTAGGTGTAATTTTTTCAATCAAATTAAATAGAGCTTGTTTAAGTTTAATCAAAACTGCATAACCTATACTATTATTTTATTATACGAGATTTGATATGCTGCGCGTGTAGAGTGAGCGTCACATGTGAGCGCCTATTTCCACATCATCAATATCTTTTTTTTTTATTTTCTTTCTTTCCTTTTTATTCTCTAATTTTCTTTCTCTTCGTCTTCTTCCCAAGCGTTTTCTCTATAATCCTTTCTCCTTCCACAAGTTTTTGGAATTTCTCTTCCATTGAAGCAAGAATTGAATGCATAACTGCAACTTGAAACTTTCCCCTTGAGCAATTGCAATAAAAAGGGATTGTCCTCCTTCTCCTAAAGCAATTTAGATAACATCAATGCTGGAAATAGATCTAAGTCGTCTTCTCCCCAATTCCCAAACATATCTTGTTTCCAAAACAATCGCAGAATAACTGCAACAAAATTCCCTGTAAAATTTATAATTTGTTAGAACTTAGAAGCGGCAAATGGATGCAATTAACAACTATCCCTTGCCCAATTACAAAAAATAGGGGTTGCTCCTTCTTGAACTAAAGCGATTCAGATATCTATAATGCCGGAAATCTATCTAATTGCGTCGGGGTCGTGTGTGTTACGGTCACAAATTAAGAGGGAAAAAGAAGCTCAGCTCAATTGACTTAATTGATATGTCAGTTGGAGGGCCACCTCAGCCAAAACAGAAAATGAGAGAAAAGGAAAGTTGAGAGGTCTAAATGCAAAGTAGAGAAGGAAACAAAGTGGGTATAAATGCATATACTCTCTTCTTCAACAGAGTCATGAAAATGGTGTGAATATGGGTGTGAGCACCTAGGGCGGAGGATCGTGGATCCGAAGCATTCTATCAGTTCTTGTTATTGTGTTGTTCTTGTTATCGTTCCATTATTACCTTGCTGTTGTGATTCTCTTATTAATCTACGATCGGTGGTTATCCTGTTCATTGTGGTGTTTAATTGTTGATTGATTTACTGTGTTGATTGGTTGCGGATTGTGTTTGTATTACGATCTTAGCTGAGTTGAGCTTGAATCGCAACAAATGTATCTAGAGCCAATGTTCCTCGAAAAATGACGTCGGCGACGCGATTGACGGAGGCGGAGAAGATAGAGTTGGAGTGGGAGAGTGTATGGGAGAGGATTGGGGCATCTTTCTGCAAAATCCAGCAAGAACAAGAGGCGAAATTAGATAAGATACTGAGGTGATTGCAAGCCTGCGCTCGACGATGGAGACAAAGGATGTGAGTTCCGGCAGCGATAAGTCACAATTGGAGCTTCCTAAATTCTCCGACGATCTGGATTTTCATAAATCAATTGATGTTGATCGAGCAATTGCTGATGAAGATCCAATGGAGCACCATAGCAGTGGGACATATGAAGAAATGGATATAGATTTGAAGATCAGAGTGGAGGATTGTGCAAGAGTGTCGAAGGAAATTGAGGATATGGAAATTTCGGAGGTAGCGCTGACTCCATGGCACAACTGTAATTTGGAGAAGGTGAACGATATTGATTCAGAGCCTTATGTTTTGAGCTCATCGCTAGAATTAAAGGACTACCTAAGGGTGGAAAACTCTAGGAAGGAATCGGTGGAATTTGGAGCACAGAATCAAGGAATCCTCATTCTACCACCTGCTCGAGAAAATGCTCAACTGGAATAGCTTGTTGTAAGTTTGCCTACACCAGTTTATTGTAATGTTGCTTCGAAGTGGCTGTTGGAATGTGATGATAAGCCCAAGGTGAAGATGAAGTGTAGCGTTGATTGTGTTGAGTTCTACTCTAAATTCAGTCACCATTGTAATAGTGTCAGCCTGGGATTGTTGTGGAGATGTGCAAGCAAGTTGGAAGTAATTATTTCATTGGTGACATCAATTTTCAGTCAGGATTATTTCTCTGAGATATGTGATACTGGTTCTTCTAGACATGGAATGGATTCCATAGGTGGTGTAGTTGAGCAACTTAGTGGTGTTGTGGAGGGAGAATCGATGATGTTAAGGAAGTATGCTATTAGTAATTTTGAAGAGTTCGGGAAATATAGCAATTTTTCATTGTAATTTTGTTTTGATGCAAAGGCTGGTGGAAAAATTGACCATGGACAGGTGAAGAAGGGCATGGAATTAGAGCAGAATCAACTCCAAATAATTGAACGCCTATCTCATGCTCGAAAAAATGCCCCAGTGAGGGAGCTACTGTGGTTTTACCTATCTCAGCCAGTTATAGTTTGTCACTATCGTGGCTGCTCAATTGGTTTCCGAGGCCTAAGGTGAAGATGAAAACGAAGGAAGTGGAACTAGGAGACCTAATTTCTACCCTTACACAAGAGTTGGGAGAAGGGATACAGTTTGTAGATGATGCATCAAGATTATGAGTGACAAGATCACTAGAGCAATAGTAAAAGTTCCCGACTCTCGAAAGACTTCCACAGAGGATGTTAGTTCATTGTCCTATGGTTTTGAAAGAAAAACTTTTACACCGAAGGATGTGCAGGTGCCGGAGCAAGATGGGAAAGATAATAAGGATATTTTCATCTTAGAAATTGGAATTTTAGTAGGCAAGAAACATGGTGGTAAAAGAGAGGAAGATCCATTACATGGAGATATGTCATTTGATAGATGTTTCTATATTGATGAAGGTATAGAACAGTTGGAGCAATTGTGATCATTGTGCAATCACTATGTGTGTCAAGGGAGATTTTATATTGATGAAGGACTTGAACGAGTGGAGAAATTGGAGACACTATTTGTTGAAGTTGATCACTTGTTTTGTTACAATTTTCAGCTCAAGCCCTTGTGGATTTTGGTCCGTATCAGATTCTGGACGAAGACGGGACCATGGCTTGAGAGCTCCCTTATTCGTACCTTCCATTTAAGATGCTTACATTTCACTTTATTCTTGTTGACAATGACTTGTTTCCTTCCTTCCTTGAGGACAAGGAAGCTCACTGGGGGGAGTGTTGATACGATCACAATTGCATGGCTTATGGGGGAAGATGAAGCTTACAGAGAATGTTGGCAAAGCTTGGCTAAAGAGCTGGAGACGGGTGAATCTCCATGGAGACTGACACACCAATGCTTGCTGATAATAACATTTGATGTATTGATGATAGTGTTAAGATGGATATGAGAGAGATCAGTGGCTCATTTGCTGGAGGCTTCAGTTAGGAGCAATGGGCTGATATGAGAGCGAGGCAGCTGGTGAGAGGGGACGAGTCTTGTGCTTGAAGAGGTTGTTGGTTGTGCAAGGTCATTACCTTTTGTGGGAGTGGTTGTTCGCTTGGTTCCCTAGACCAATAGTAAAGAAGGTCAAGAGGCTTGTCTCCGTGATTCCTTGCGGACAAGGAATCTTTAGGGGGGTGGATTGTTACGGTCACAAATTAAGAGGGGAAAAGAAGCTAAGCTCAATTAAGTATATGCCAGCTGGAGGGCCACCCCAGCCAAAATAGAAAATGAGAGAGAATGAAAGTTGAGGAGTCTAAATGCAAAGTAGAGAATGAAACAAAGTGGGTATCAATGCAGAGACTCTCTTCTTCAACAGAGTCATGAAAATGGTGTGAATATGGGTGTGAGCACCTAGGGCGGAGGATCGTGGATCCGAAGCATTCTATCAGTTCTTATTATCGTGTTATCGTTCCATTATTACCTTGTTATTGTGATTCTCTTATTAATCTATGATCGGTGGTTATCTTGTTCACTGTGGTGTTTAATTGTTGCTTGATTTACTGTGTTGATTGGTTGTGGATTGTGTTTGTGTTGCGATCTTAGCTGAGTTGAGCTTGAATCGCAACAGTGTGATTGAGCTATAACCGAGCCGATTTGAACAATTCGATGAAAATCACGACCCAGCAGTTGGCAAAAACGATCAGGGAGACGCGGCAAACTCCCGACTCGAAAAATGAGCATTTAAATAGAGGAGGTTGATTGAGGAACTGATATTCCCCTCTTTCGCAAAAACTCTGGCAGCGGACTAGTCATGATCGGAGAGGAGCCTAATCAATTAAGTGAGAGAAATTAAATTGGAATTCAAGGCCAACAATTAGGAGCTTGTTGAAGAGGTCGCAGACAACAAAGACACAAGTAAAGAACTCGTGAAGAGACGCAGAGAAGAAGAGAGAATTGACGAAGAATTGCAAGATGAAATTTATTACTCTGTGAAAATAGGCGCTCATTGGGCGCTCATTTTGAGCGCTCAGCATATCAAATATCTTTATTATACTCCATCTGTCCTATTAAAAATGAAACGTTTTCCTTTTTGGATTGTCCCATTAAAAATGAAACATTTTTTAAAATGGAAACCACATTTCTATTTTTTCCTCTCTCTTCATTAACTCACAAATATTACTGTATAAAATCTCGTGCCGGAAACTAAATGTTTCATATTTATTGGGACATAAGGAGTATTTTAATTTTCAAATGGATATAATAAATAAATTAAATTCCAAAATATCGAATCGTATCTTTTCTGATTACTTTATATAAAACAAAATTTTCTAATTTAAGAATGTGCAATACAACCAATACGTTTAATACTACTTCCGTCCTATAATAATTGTCACATTTTGCCATTTTTGGTTCGTCCCATAATAAGAGTCACACTTCACTTTTACCATAAATGGTAAGTAGACCCCACATTTCACCAACCAATTAATTATACTCACATTTTAATATAACACTAATATATATAAGCGGAACTCATAATCCACTATCTTATTCAACCCACTTTTCTTTGCATTTTTTAAACTTAACGTGGGACGTAGGTAGTATTAAAAACTTAAGCAAACTTTCCTTTACGTTAGAAACGCTTTTATAATGAGTTATTCTTTATTTTTAGAAAAAAAAAATCAACTTTCCTTTACGTTAGAAACACTTTTATAATGAGTTATTCTTTATTTTTAGAAAAAAAATCAATATGTGGTGACTATAAGGTGATAGAGTTCTTAATTAGTTATTCTTTATTAAAAAAAAAAAAAAATCAATATGTGGTGACTATAAGGTGCTAGAGTTCTAAATCTCTGCAACTGTATGCATCTCATGGTTTACCCTTATCTGTACAATGTTTGTGTGATTCTTCGATGCATTATAGTTTGACTGGGGTACTATTTTTAATTAATTATATTTTGTGGACTACACTTTTATAATTTTTCAAAAATTGTTGATCGTGGAACATGTACTCCCTCCGTCCCATTAAAAATGCAACGTTTACTTTTACGCACTTGTTTTGGAAAAATTATAATAAATAACTAAAGTGGTGAAAAAATAAAGTAAGAGATGGAATAATGTAGAAGAGAGTCCCCTTTATATTATTCTCTTTTTTACTTTATTTTTTCTCCACTTTAACTATTTATTATTATTTTTTTAAAACATGTCTGAAAAAACAAACGTTTCATTTCTAATGGGATAGAGGGAGTATAAATCAATCTTTTTCTCAAATTAATATCAATCTCCCCTACTTGGCTTATACAGTACATCCTTAATCAAAGGTGAATGGATAGATTCTTGATTTAAGTACTAGCAAATTTAAATTATTAGACCACTTATCTTTATTTTAAATGTTTTAGTTAGTTGTCCTAGTACTCCTGAGATTTCTAAAAAAAAAATTAATTAGTCGCTGAAATGGCCGGTGAATATGCGGATTGTAAAAAGAATTACATGCACTATTAGACGTTATAGATATTAATTAAGTACTATCTTTATAGCTATACAAGAAGTCAAATTAAAATAAGATATTGTCTCTTTCTTAGAAAAATAAAGGAGAATGACTAATATGTTGAGTTTGGTTTAATCTTACAAGTAACCATTTTCTAATAGTGATTTTGTTCGATTTAATGTAGTTGGCACTATTGTTTTTTTATCCTTAGTATCATTGTGGAGTGGATCTCCTATTCTATTTTTCCTACTTCATTCCTAATTCACATTCACAACTTAATAAAATAATCACACTATCACTTAATCATCACTTACATGTATAAGATTATTTTATTAAGTTGTGAGTGAATAAAGTAGAAAAAATGGATTAGGAGATCCGCTCCGGTATCATTGTATCCTCTCTTTTTTTTTGTATGATTACTACTTTAGTAGGATTTAAATTATTTTGAAAATTCCAAATCTAAATTTTATAGTAGTTGATTTTTCCCTACCTACATATCCGTATAAACCGATGATGACTGGGCTGAGATAATCATTTCTCCACAGTCTTCGTTCGCCTTTTTCCCATTACAATATCACAAATTCACGCGTTTCTATCTCCCTCTGCCTCTCTCACACTCGCAATCGCTCTCAATGATTCTCTCTATACCTATAGTGAAGCTCT
The DNA here is from genome assembly GCF_023119035.1 of Salvia hispanica. Classification (NCBI taxonomy): domain Eukaryota; kingdom Viridiplantae; phylum Streptophyta; class Magnoliopsida; order Lamiales; family Lamiaceae; genus Salvia; species Salvia hispanica. The sequence goes on from NC_062968.1 coordinate 4,258,660, forward strand.
ACGCCTGCTCAACTGCACCTAGGGTTTCTGCTTCCCATTCCTCTTCCAGGATCTCATACTTCGTTAAATCTCTCGGCTGCGGCGAACCTCGCAGGCCGACTCGCTCTTCATGTCTTCTCTTCTGTGCGCCGAATCCCCGGGAAACGGCGGAGATGCTCTACGAGAGGAACAGCTCCTCGAATGTTGCGGCGGTCGCTTCCAGCCCCGCTGTCGATCACCATCACGTATCTCCGCCTCCTCGATCATTCCTTGACGCGCGTAGTGAACAAGGTTCCTCTTAATTTAATTTACTAATTGAAGTAGCACTCGTTCTGTATTTTTCATGTTTTCATGTGATATCTTGTTGAAATTTGGATGTTTTATCCTTTTTAGCGAGTTAAACTAAATGCGTCTAAAGTTTGACCTCAGTTCCAATTGCGTGATTGGATATAGAATTATAACTTTTATGCGTGTTATCTATTAGAATGTCAATTGATTAGTTTTTTTGTTTTTGTTTTATGTCAAGTGCGTGTATCAGCAGCCATGAGTTAATTTTCTATATCCTGTTTGAGCATGGGAAGAAACACATAATCACTTCTTATGGCAACGCATGCATAAGTTTTTCTACTCCTAGCATGTGTGGCATATTTAGGGCTCGAACTTATTCCATTCAACACATTGTCGCCTTTTTCTTTAGCTTGTTATAAACCATTCATATGTGCACGAACAGTGATCCAGTACTTCTATGTTATAAGATGCTTGACTGATTTACTGTCAAAGTAGTGACCATAATATCAGTCAGCTTCATGTACCAATTGTTGCTGAAATCATAACCAATTAAGCTTGTCTAAAACAAATAATTTGACGACACCATGTCTTTTTTAAGACTATCTGTTTAGATTTAACCAATTGGAAGACTAAAACAGAGTCATTTCTGAACCTCAATACTATGCTTTCATGTGCCATTGGCCTGCTGAAAGCCTGAAGCATATCTTGAAGTTAGCACAGACGGTCCACCAATAAGTTTATTCCAAGCGTTGGACTTTAGTCTTAGTATGAGTCACAATATTAGTTACGAAATATGGAATTGGGAGAACCAAGGAATTGTAGAAAGGAACATAGAGGAGAGGTAGAATATGGAAGTATTTAACATTAATTATGTAGCCACCTCAACCTCCCTATTACAAGTGGAACCTGCTCAAGTAAGTTACATTCTGTTCCATCAATGGACATCTGAAAGGACCATGATTAAATTCACTAATTCAGAAGTTTTGCTATATTATGAGAAAAAGTCCGTAGATAACTTTTCCGTATAACAATTAAATGAAATATGCATAATGTTGGGTTTGTTGTCATGAAAGGTCTTCTTTTGTTCAAGCTACTTTTATCTACTGATGATGGTATGCTTGGGAAGTTTTATATGGAGTTGGAGGATTCAAATGAAAATCATTTTAAACAAGTTTCGGCTAACTGTGGTCTTCCTATAATTCTAAGCTTCCTTAGTTAGGATGATATTTGTATGAGGTGATTTACACATTATCTATTGTAACCATCAACTTGTTACAGCTTCCTTACATTAGGGTAATGTAGCCTGACACAATGTTCCTCTTTGCCTCAGGACCCTGTCATGTAACGCTTCATGTATACAGCCAGTTTAATAAGCATAAATTTTAAGATTTCAGTTGATCTGGCATTCTTATATGAATTTTATATTTCAGACCTACTTATGATGATCCAAAAAGAAGCTGAAGCTGGAAGATTGCCAATTAATATAGCTCAGGGGATGACAGAATTGTATCACAATTACCGAGATGCAGTAAAATAATCTTATCCTGTTCATGGTGAAAATATGTAGTTATCAATTACTGGGAATTTGCGATGAAAAGTTATTGATTATGTCATTCTTGACATCCTCATGATTTTGTAATAACGTGTGGTTGAAAACTATGGTATCATACTGCAGTGTGTGTGTGTGTATGACATTTTGCTTGTAATTTGGTGTCAGAGCTTTATGATAAAGATTGATTATCTTATCCATAATCAAGCTTTATCACTTTAAATTGTAGATATGCTGAAAACCTCACTCTAGTATCAACAAATTTGTGTATTTTCCTTTTTTAAGGCTGAGATATTTAATGCTGCTACTCTCTGTGTAAACTGGAGTTGATTTGTTGTAACTGTTTGTTCTCAAAGTGAGTAATTGATTTGAACAAAATGTTCAAAAGGATATAAAACTATAGAGATGTTGTGTTTACCAAAGTTTTCCATGACTGTATTTGGGAAGAGAGATTCTTTCCTTTTCGATCATTTTGACATTTGTCAGTGACCAAACATTTGAAAAGATCCCCTGAGGACATGTGAGAATGTGTTTGCATGATTGAGATGTGAAGGGTTTGAATTACCGATATAGCTGATAGGTTGTTTTTCAAATTTAACTTCTGTTAAACATTTTTATTATTTTTTCTTTTCTGAAAACACGATCCAGGAATACATGTCTATGAATTTGGATTTGGATTAATGACACGTCCTGCCTATTAAGCTGACAGGCTGGTTTCACTTTCTTTAGTTTCGGTAAACATTTATTTTGGTGACTGTTTCTGACTAAAGAATTAAACAGTGTTCCTTTTCTTTGGGAGAGTAGACCCCTAAAGAATAAATTTAGGCTTTTCAAACAGGATCACAATTTACAGTGAACAAAGATGAGATTAGTTTCTAAATATTTTCATTACCATTTCATAAACAAAATGATATTTTCATTCACTGTGTTATTCTATAACCTATGAATGTTGAAAATGTGAAACTGATTTCAATTACTTTAGCACTTCAGATTCTGTGAATACCATATGGATATAAAGTATCTCCAATTGCATTTCTTTTGAGCATCTATAAATTCACGTGGTCCCTGAATTTTGAGTCCTGGCTGTCTTCATACACATTTGTTCACATTTGTTTTTGGAAAGTTCCTTTAAGTTATCAGTGATATGTTTTAAGAATCTTAGCATGATAGTTACATGAAAACACTCGGTACCTTTTGCTCTATATTTTCAGATGGATTGCTCTACATGATGGAAACGAAACATAACTTATTTTTTTAATGCTATTCTCAATTCTCTGCGACTTCATACATGCTCTAGCTATTTCCACTTTTGTTATTGTTTGTGTTAAGATGCAATGCGTAACATGTTTATGGAGTCCCACTTTTTCCTCACTCTTTGGGTTCATGGGTTGCACTTAGAATGACTATTTTTTAGTTGAGTGGCAAGATAGGCCATTAAGTTCTCTTGTTTTTTTTTTTTTTAATGTCTTCTAAGATCCAGATCCCTGAGCTGTGTATATCTTTTTAAATCCTTTGTTGGATTCTCAAAATTCAGGTATCGAGAAGTGGACATCCCAAAGCTGATGAGATTGTAATGTCTAATATGGCTATTGTCTTGGACCGTGTTTTCTCTGATGTGCAGGTAGTTATCTGCTATCTTTTATCATCTAGATTTTACACATGAGACTTCTCTAACCTCTGCTTTGTTATTGAATCGGAAACCAATTTCATAGGATCCATTTCAGTTCTCACCATATCACACTGCCATTCGGGAGCCATTTGATTATTACACGTTAGGTCAGAAATATATCCGACCTTTGGTTGATTTCAGGTCAGTCAACTTGACGTTTGATTTTTATTATAATATACACTCATTGTATGGTTTACAATTTACATGAATACTGTTCTTGCTAAACCCTGGCAAATGCCAATCTCAAATCAGTGTATGATAAATTTTCAATCAACTTGCCTTCTGGGGAATGAATTTATAAGAATTGTATAAATCTACTCTAGTTTTCCTGCTGCATACTGAACAATATTAATGTGGTAAACATAAGTAGAGTATTGTTACTGTAAGTGAAAGATGGCCAGAAAAGTTTGGTAGATAGAGCTCTTTAATGGAAAAATTAGTCCAAGTTTCTAGTTTGATTTACTAAGAGGTCCATTTGTGGTTATTGTATGCTTTTTAAAAAAAATAATTTTACTTATATATAGAACTGCATGCTCTTATTTGTGCAGTAATAACCAGTGACTGAGTAATATTCAAAATTTCAAATGCGATGAATTAGTTCCTAGTCATTCTGCAGTTCTGCTGTTATATATTTCGAATAACACAAACGAATATTAGGGGACTTGCTTACTACACGAAGCATAATTATGTGTTTTCAGAGGGTATTTTAGGACTTCTATAAAATTTTGTTAGGATTGAGGTGATGCTGAAAGACTGAACTTGAATTAGACAGAAAATCACTTAAAAAATACGAGGCTCACAGGCGATGTCTGCCTCAGCCAAATCACTGATCCAAATTTGAAGACTAAATTTTCTGCTCCTTGCATGACTAAACTCTACTACTTAATAACAGTAGGAACTAGGGCTCCAGAAACAAAAGTTCGGTCCATCCCTTTATTCTAAAACCCTAACTAGCTGAATAGATTAAGGAAAGAAAAGATTACCATGAAAATAAGATAAATAGAGATAGTATCATATTAGGAACCATACCAAATTGTGGATTTTCGACATTAATTTGGGTGTAGCCCCAAATAAATTTTCTTTACCCTTCTGTTTTACAGTTTACTGTCTATAAATGTATCTTGTGCTTTGGAGACTTTCTAGCTGCATCTAACAGTAATTTACTACAAATTTTCAGAAATTCATTTCTTGGGAACAGCTCCATATTCTATGAAATTGAAAAGAAGCTTGAGCAGGTGCATTCTTTTCGTGCTTCATTTTTAAAATGTCTTCATATTTGGCTCCAGTGTTCGCTGAATCAATGCTGTACATCAACAGAAATCCAATTACCCTAAGCCTAACGTATCTTGCCTCTGTGTTGCGTAGTACTTGCCTCTTTGTTGTGTAGTGGGCATGGGATAAGAAAATGAGGTTTATAGAGTTAAGTGGAGAGAATAAAGTAGAGACGTGAAGAGAGAATAAAGTAGGAGAGAATAAAGTAAGAGAGAGTAACGGTACAGTTAGGTTGGACACCCCAAAAAGGAATACTACAAATCACTTATGGTGGGACGGAGGGAGTACTAGTTCTATGTATCAGCATCTAACTGTGTTCTTGCTACTAATGTTTGGAATACTTTGAGTGGAGCTGCTCTCTTTCCTTTTACTGAGTTGATGTCAATCAATGTAATAATGGATCTTTATGCCATTATTGATATGCTTGTAATACTTATACTGGCAGCAATGTTATGGATGGCATATGGTGTCTTACGGCGGTAAGGCAAAAAACCACCACAGGCATATGGCATAGCAGTATGGCGGGATATGGTGTTGATAAATTAATTAATAAAATATTAGTAATATATGTATAGATAAATTCAAAAAATTAAAAAATAATAAAAAATGTAAATATCAACTACTAAAACATTTAATAAAGCATAAAGTCATAAGCAATTATATATTATGCCTATAATAATAAGTCTTAGTTCAACTATTAAAATATAAAGTCATCATCATAATATATACTCCCTCCGTCCCCCGAATGTTGACACGGGTTTTAAGAAATGTAATGGAAATTGAGTTGAAAAAGTTGGTGGGATATGGGTCCTACTTTTAAAGTATTAGTTTTATAATAAAATGTGAGTATGAATGAGTTATTGGGTTTAGGGTTTTTTGGAGGTCGGCGCAACTAGGGTTTATTTGGGAGAGAATCTGATTCTAAGAACAAAAACACTAGTTTTTTATTAATTGGGTCGGGTTTGAGGGTAAAATAAATTTGGGCCGTCTTATTTGCTAATTGGGCTGAGGATTGGGGGCAGCCCAATCAAAACTGACGCCATACCTGCCATGGCACCGCCATGGCGCCTCATTCGTGGCGGCAAATGGCAGTCGCCATTAAAAAGTTTCATGGCAGCGCATTGCTATGACGTTTTTCTTGAAACCCGCCGTGCAATGGCGCCACGGCGGCGCCATAGCCGATATTTAGTAACAGGGTTACAAGAAAAATGCCATAGCGATGCGCTGCCATGAAACTCTTTAATGGCGACCGCCATTTGCCGCCACGAATGAGGTGCCATGGCAGGTATGGCGTCAGTTTTTATTGGGCTGCCCCCAATCCTCAGCCCAATTAGCAAATAAGACTGCCCAAATTTATTTTACCCTCAAACCTGACCAAATTAATAAAAAACTAGGGTTTTGTTCTTAGAATCAGATTCTCTCCCAAATAAACCCTAGCTGCGAACCTCCAAAAAAATCCTAGCTACACCAAACGACGCCACCCCCTCGTCGCGGGGATGACGACTTTATATTTTAATGGTTGAACTAAGACTCATTATTATAGGCATAATATATAATTGCTTATGGCTTTATGCTTTATTAACTGTTTTAGTAGTTCATATTTACATTTTTTGAATTTATCTATTCATATATAACTAATATTTTATTAATTAATTTATCGACCGCTACGCCATATCCCTGTGGCGGTGTTTTGGCTTACCGCCGTAAGCCGCCATAAGCCATCCATAACATTGTTTTGTTGCCACCTTCTGTTTCTACTGTGTAAATGTCCATATACATAGTTGTTGCCAACCCAATTATTAGAAACTTTCTTAAGCAGCTTCTGATTAGCATATATGTCAAAATACACCCAGCTAAAACTTCCCTGTTGATATTTGCCATTTCGCCTTTTCTTTGTTTGGTTGATTGCTCTATATTAGAATTTGGCTTCTATTTGATAAGCACTTCATTACAATAAATTTCAGGGTGAGAATATTATTTTAATGTCCAACCACCAGACTGAAGCAGATCCAGCTGTTATAGCTTTGTTGCTTGAATCCACTAGCTCATTCATTGCTGAGAATCTGGTAACTATTATAATAAAGAACACTATAATTACTATAATGCCATACTGATAAATATTCGGAATAGTAATTTTGTCTTATGTATTTTAACTGTAATACAGATATATGTGGCTGGAGACAGGGTTATTACAGATCCTTTAAGTAAACCCTTTAGTATGGGCAGGTGATAGATATACTGCTCACAACTATATTGTTTGACGTAAGCCTTGCATTGCTAAGTTATTAATTTTGCTGAACTTCTAATTAGTCAGGAATCTTCTATGTGTGTATTCCAAAAAACACATGAACGATGATCCTAAGCTCATTGATATGAAGAGAAGAGCAAACACAAAAAGCTTAAAAGAAATGGCGCTGCTTCTGAGGTACATTTGATCCTTCCTATAGTTTAAAAAGACATTGCGTAGTTCATTTTTGTATCTGTTCTGGGTTATTCTTTATCTTATTATTGTACTTATTGGTATTATTTAAAGATATGTAGGAAACATGTGCTTAGCTCATCAAGCGTATGATCAAAAGAGTCCTTGGCGTGACTACCTTAACCATACTATGAATATATAGTTATACATGTTAGCTTAATCCAACAGCAAAGGGGGCTTTTTCAATGAAACGTCTCCTCATGATATAGGAGGTTTCAGGCACATTGTGAGCCCTTGAGGAGTCTATTTGCATATCTGAGTACTTTTTTTTAATGCATATCTGAGTACTTTTTTTAATGCATATCTGAGTACTTGATTATTGATGAGTAAAGCTGTTTGGGGCAAATACAACTGATCGGTCTGTTTTTAAACTAGCAGCAGTTTTTGATATGATGAACAACAATTACTGTGAGGAACTAATGAAACCATTGCACAGTGCACACCCATATGGTCATGTTTATGGCATATTATTACATGTATGGGTTGACTATAGTAGTAGCAATAGTTATGGTCAGTTGCTTCTGAACACCAGATAATCAATGTTTTATCATGAGAATGAGACTCTTATGAGCTACATTACTTACATGTGTTCTCCAATTATCTTATGCATCGGTCTGTCCCATTGTTAGTGATACTTTCGGAAAAGGAAATTTGATGACTTGTTCCAACTCAGCTATTTGTCAACTTCGCTTAATAACGAAATGATGAAAGCTTCCTTAACACTCATAAAATCAATTTTCCCAACAGTAGAATGAAAATAGTGTGGATTCTTAGTTATAATATCAATATTGTGGGAACATATTTATCTTTAGCTTCAAACTACCAATTTTTAAAGGATTCATTCTTTTGCTGTCTATGCTCTAGGACGGGAGCGAAAATAATATGGATAGCCCCAAGTGGTGGAAGGGACCGCCCAGATCCTGTTACAAAAGAATGGCATCCAGTACGTTTCCTTTCCATATTCACATAGTATGCCTCATTTGTTAAAATTGGTGCGGGATCCAAATATGATAATGATGGATTAAAAAAGGTGTTGCATTGGTTTTACCCTGTCAAAATTTGGATATCTTACTTCCCTTATTGCTAATATGCTGCTATTATCATAATATTGCTCTTTTGCAGCATCATGAACTCAATTTCTTTAGCTTCTCCTTTCTATGTATTTTTTTAAATTAATTTTTTTTATTTGAGTTTAATAGGTTTGGACACTCTTGAAAACTTCCTTTTATTCTTAATGCACCTGTGATCATTGATTACTAAACAATCATGATATGTATGTGGTTCTAGAGCGCCATCGTCTGCTGCCACTCACCATTTATACCACTAGGAAGTAAATTTTGCTTGATGGTTGTGAAAGATGTTCATAATTCTCATCTTTCCCTGTCCACTATTCTTAGTATGCTAGTTTGACTACTCATGCTGGCCCAGGCACCTTTTGATTCATCCTCGGTGGACAACATGAGAAGGCTTGTCGAACATGCTGGAGTTCCTGGTCATATATACCCCTTGGCGATAATGTGCCATGAAATTATGCCCCCTCCGTTGGAGGTACATTTTTAGTAGTTGTTCTTGTCATCTATCCATAATGGTAAATTCATCTGTAATAACTCGGATTCCTTTTAGGTGGAGAAAGAGATTGGTGAGCGACGAGAAATATCATTTCATGGAGTTGGGGTATCAGTTGGACCAGCAAGTGATTATCACAAAATTTATTCTGCTTTGGATGATCCGGATGAGGTTACTTCTTTACATATTTTGGCTATATTTACATTTTGGCCATATTATATAAAGCTTTGGATTTCGGGCTCCCCAAAAGTTCTCTTTTTGAGTTTGGGCTTCTTTGCAGGCAAAGTCCATGTACTCGGAGTTGCTGTATTCATCTATTTGCCAGCAGTACGATGTCCTCAAATCTGCAATATATGGCAAACAAGGTCTGAAGGCATCAAGCTCTTCTGTCTCTCTTACGCAACCATGGCTGTAGTTCACTTTTGAGCCGTTTTTGCTTTTCCAAAGGTATTATTCTTGAGAAATAATGAAATCTATTCTATGATACACACACTCATTGCCGATAAAGTTCCATGATGCATTGCAGGTGAGAGATGTTTTGACTCGGCCACTGACACCATAAGCCGAAGCATGGTCTTAGTTGAATGTAAGAACGCCTTGGCCCCGAGTTGAGCTGGAAGAGAACAATCGTATCTCCACTCTCGTTGACGCGGTAAGAAATAAGATTGAGATTAGATATGTAAACAAATGCCTCACAACTTGAGCTTTGTATAGTCTGTGGAATACGTGTATACGCTGCATTTTTCATATGATCCATTTTTCCGTGCGCTTACTAAAAGTTAGGATTATGTAGGTTACGGGCCTAAGGTTTTTTTTTTTTTTAATTATAAGGGAGATTAGCCACGCTCTTACTAATTACAATTATCATGTCTTCAAACTTATTTATTTATATTTTAATTTTGTATTGAAATGAGCTCATTACCTTATTATAAGGACATATGCCTGCCAGTTTGGGAATACTTCTTTATCCCATAAGATTGTTGATGATGAAGATAGAACAATCTTGAGAAGGTAAGGCCTTTTGTTAATTATACATGGCACTGCATAATCTATATTTTCTCTAAAGACAAATATTTACAAATTAATTAGACCCACAAAATCAATTTTGTTAGAAAAGGTAAACGCACACGCAGCCTATTCTAGCCTAAGTTAAAGTCAGCGAGCAGATTGATGCTTGGGGACCTTGCTCCGCCGCTCACCACCCTTCCCACGGCGGCCGTTAACCTTTCCGTCAGCCCGCCTGCCACCATTGCTAAGCATCTCCCTCTCCAAGGGTACATCCACGCACTCAGGTGGGGGCACTGGGTACCGTACATTATCATAGCAATAGGAATAGTACATATACTTCCGCCGAAACCACTGCATGGATTTGCGACGGTTGGCGGTGATGGTGGAGTAGTCCAACGCCGTCAAGGCTGCAATCTCGGCGGTGCAATTGCTGGATGGTAATTGGTCGATGGGGTCGACCACACAACCTTGGAGGACTAGGTCACGAAACTCGGCAATGAAAGGTTCGTGCCTGTAGTCCACTTTCCTCTTGCCGCCGTTCGTCGCCCATGACGACGCGTCCCATATGGTCGCGTACACGGACATTGGCTTCGACGGGTAGTCCCCCCGCATGCCTGCGTGTCGCCCCACTTGGCGTATTGGGATCTCATCCACATAGAATCTGTATTCATATAATATGACAAGTTCATTTTTATCGATAAAATAAATTACGAGCTCTAACTTCTACTGATAAGAATCACCGGCTCATTTTATACATGGAGGAAACAATTGAGAATATAAATTGAAACTTTATAAATCAATTTTTAGTTTCAGACTTATAAAAATTTGACCAAATTTTGTGATATAAATGGCACTATCATACGTAAAATAAACATAGTTTTAGAATGTGTAGGGAATCACATGATATTAAGAGGGGTCCAGAGAATGCTGTAGCGATGGAAAACCTTGCTGGGGTCGAACCACAAGCGGTATCTCTCCTCTCTACCCCTCGAAACGCTGCCGTTTCCATAGACATTGGTCTGAAATCTCCATGCATGGCCTTGCACATTTCCTAGAAACTCGATGTCTAATTCGTCGTGGTTCTTTTCAAAAGTATCCACATTCGACGTCTGCATAATTACAAACATAGATAAAAAAAAATTCACAATTCATGCATAAAAAAATCACATTAATTGATATCGAAACCTACGTAGAATGCAACGACAATGCCGGCCGTGTATTTGGAGGGCATCTTAATGCTGGCGCTGAAGAATCCATAGTTGTAATAATCAGACGAAATAATTCCGGATCCTGCAATTAATTAATTAGATTTATAAAATGGAAAATGAAAGGACGAATAATATTTATTATTACCGGAGAGGCGGTTGAGAAGGAGGCTGACGGCTTTGTCGTCGGCGGATGTCTTGATGTTGAAATCGCTGAAGAGGGGAGAGTAGGATTGGGAGAAGGTGAGGGTGGTGAGGTTGAACGCCGTTGATGAGAGGAAGCCAGGGATGAATATGAGGAAAAGGAAAAGGAAGAGGAGACAACTAGGCATGTTTGTAGAGGACTAAGTGTTGGATATTCCATTTCATTTCTTTTCCTTATTTTCTCTTCCATTTATCTCGCTCCATAGTAATAATTAATATGCCTATATTTATCTTTTTTATTGGGAAAATGGATTTCTATAAAGCTTAGTAGGTCCCATAATTTGGTAGGTATGCACGCAATATTGTATGACAAGAGAATCAGTGTATTATAGTTTAATTAGCATCCAACTTAATACCTACAAATTATGCACTGGATCAAATTCTTATTTAAATAAACTAGATTAGGTACTCAAATTTTATTTTATAAATGTAAATGGTGGTATAAAAACAAAACGTTGGTATTCACTAGCCATACATTATTGTACATTTTCTGATTGTTTGCAAAATACTTTAATAATCTATGTGTGTGTGGCTTGTAGCAATTATACAAAAATAGAATGTTGGTTGGGAAATACCTGGCAGAGCTGTTAAGGATTCATGAGAGGAAATTAAGATGCTTTATAGCACAGTTAAGAGATTAGGTGAGCATATGAGTCATGACAAATTAAAATGATTCTGCTGAAAGCAAAGTAGACATATTTTTGCTGCATCCAGCATTTTATTTCTTATCAATATCTCTGAATCAAGATATATATAGTTTAGTGACTAAGCCAGGATTTTAAAGTTGGGGACTCAAATCACTCTTAAAAATTGTGGAATATTTTCTGGCATCAATATTGTCAAAAGCAATTGAGTAAGTAAGTAACAAGAAACAAATAATAATGTACTCCCTCCGTCCCACAAAAGATGACACACTTTCCTTTTTAGTTTGTCCCACAAAAGATATCACATTTTCCTTTTTGGAAAAAGTTCTCTCTCACATGAATATAAAAACTATATTTTCTCTCTCCATGTAACATACAAAACAAAACCTCCTAAAATCCCGTGCCATTTTCAAAGTATGTCAACTTCTTTGGGACGGAGGGAGTAATCAATATTTTCTGGTATGAGTAATAGATGAATGCAAGAGAATAAAAGAGTATCAAGAAACAAATAATAATGTAATCACAGATGAAAATAATATGATGGTTATCATTAAAATTGCACGTTTAAAAGTTTTAATCAAAGTGTGTAAAAAGTGTGCGTGAAACAGAAAATAAAAAATAAAAAGATTAAAAATCACGTATATAAATAAAAATGGAACTAAAATAGATAAATAAAAGAGAAATTTGTGTGTCTAATTAAAATTAAAGTGAGTGTAAGTAAGTAAAGATAAATCGAGAGTAAATTACATAGTAATAGTAAAAACTATGTGAATTTAAATAAAATTAAAGAGGAGAGTGATCAATTGCTAACTTTCTTAAGTTGCTAACTCATCAATGCAGTGTATTAAAAATGTCAACACGATGATATTAAAATGTCAACACATAATTTTGTTGAACTTCAATATAATGTGTTGATATTTTGATATCACCGAATTGACATTTTTAATACGTTGTATTGATGAGTTAGCAGAGTTAGCAACTTAAATAGTTAGCAATATAACGCACCCCAATTAAAGAAGATGTGCAAGTAAATTTGAAAAAGACTGAAGTCCAATTTTGGTTCCTTACATTTGCCCTAAAATTCTTTTTGGTCCCATACATTAATTTTGTGACCTTTTGGTCCCTAATATATTATTTTGATACATTTTGGTCCCAAACAAGGTCACAAACTTAATGTATAGGACCTGAAAAGAATTTTATGGAAAATTTATGAGACCAAAATTGGACTTTAGTCCTATATTATAATTAAGTTATTAAATTGAACAAACATTTTAACTGTTAATTTTAACAGAAAATGGTTATTTTGGACCAAAACAATATGTTTGGAACCAAAAAATCACAAACTTAATGTATGAGACTAAAAAGAATTTTAGGGAAAATGTAAGGGACCAAAATTGAACTTTAGTCACTAACGCTAACCATCTCTGCCACTAATTAACTTAGTCAATTTTTATTGGATATATTCTCTCCATCCTTAAAAAATAGACAAACTTGTAAATGACATGATTTTAATACACAATTAGTAAAATAATAGCGAGATGAGAAAAAGTAAGATAAAGAAGGGTAAAAGGTAGTGGAATGAGATTGTGGGGTCTGCGTCCCTAAAACATTTGTTTTTCTGTACAAGATTTTATGTAGTGTTGTTTTATTCCAAAAATAAGTAAAATAATCTAAATTAAAAAAGAGAGTAAAGTAAGATAGATGAAAAAGTAGAGATAAAATTATTTCTATTCCAAAAATTGTTTTATTTTTAAAGGGACAATTTAAAAAGGAAAATGTTTCAATTTTAAATGGTAAAGGCTTCTCTATTGCTACAGCTTATAACATACCCACATGTCCAACAGTAAATTCTCCCCTTTCATTTTCAACTCAGACATTTTTGTAACATGTTCATTACAAATAAGTAAAGTAACCGTTGTAACATGAAAACATAAAAAAAAATCCATTTAAATGCTATCTATAGAATGGAGTTTCATAAATAAAAGACGTGATGGAGATGGATTCCCTAATCAATCTTGAACTACTTAATTATTTACACTAACTACCTAGTTTCAGTAGTGATGACAAATATATAGCATATGATTATATCCAAACTTAAATCTAACTCTTGAAATCCATTATTCATTTCTGAACCGTGGGGCTATTTATTTTGTACTTTTCACATGATTATTTGTTTTGCAGTAGTAAAATTTAAGCTTTCCATCCTGAAATTTCTTGCAAGCCCACAACCTGTCTATCTCACTCTCACTCTTTGTGCAGTTATAATCATTCGTTTTCTCTCTCTATCATTCAAATACAAATACATGTGACCCATTTATCCATCTTTAATGGATATGATTTGATGATATTAATTAAGTTGTTGAGGCCAACTAAACTGCTTTTCTCTCACACGTACTTATTTATTAGTGTGATAAATTTACATCTTATAACTTGTTTTTGGTTCAAAACTCTTTCCAACTTTGTCTACTTATTGTTTTCCTACATGTTTTTTGTTTAGGTAGCTTTACACAACCATTCCTAATTGGCCTTAGTGCCTGCAAACTGTTAGAGAGAGAGGAATGGATTCAATCAGTGCCCCTCAGAAGGCTTCCAACTATGATGAAATTTTTATGCAGAGTAGTTTGCAATTTGCAGAAAGCTTGAAGGTTTTTCCTATTTATATATGTTTCTGTAATAGCAAATACTACCATTTTGAGGCGTTTTGTTTAGTCATTCTGATTTCTTATTGGGAAATTTCAGGATCTGAGAACTTTAAAGAAACAGTTGTATTCAGCAGCAGAGTATTTTGAGTCTTCTTATGATAAAGATGATCGCCAAATACTGTATGCTATTCTCTGGTTTGCATAAGTTTGTAACATTTTATTGGTTTCTAAATTTATACTAGTATATGTAGTGAGAAACAGAATTATGTGTCACATGTGTGTGTGCAGTGTGATGGAATCGTCGAAAGATTATGTTACGAAAGCTGTGGTGAGCACTGTCGACCATTTGGGGTCGGTAGCTGATAAGCTCAGTAAATTCTTGGATGAAAAGGCTAATGAGTTCTCCGCAACAGATATTAGAATTTCTTGCATTCAACAGGTGCTATTGTTATAACTACTTTGATTAGATTATTCAATCCTATATAAGAATGAAAGGTTCTTATATTTTTGGGTGTGGATGTGTTGTAGAAACTAAGCAAATTTCAAGGATTCATCGACTTGAGAGGCGTATCACGACACACGTTAATGGTAGAAGCTCCCAAGCACCATAAGCAGTACATTGTTGCAGGTATTTATGTTATTCTGTTTTCTGATTTCTAATTGGCAGTAAACTGACTTGGATGTATCCAGATAATCCATCTGCTAAAGCCTTTCAAGCAGCACGACTAAAGCCTCAACCACCGTTATCAAGGTACAAGCTGACACGAAGAACACATTGCATTTCTCACCTCTGATTCATCATGCCAATTTAACTTGTGCAGAAAAGGACACCCGATGGTTCCTTCAGATGAACCATCTCAAAATCATTCCCACTTTCCCTTCACGCGAGCCATGTCTAAGAAAGATACAGGTTAGTGTTACGTGGCTAAACAGCAACTCATCCCTGATGTTAGTGCATTACTATACTAGAAGTGGTAAGAGGATGAGACTAAGATCTTAACAATTCTGAGAATTGACCTAACCATTTTGCATATTGGCATCCCCCTATTTCTGGTCTCTTTCTTTGATTAGTTCAAGATTTCAATATTGGTAGTTCGTTTGAATTGCACAACACAAGCATTTTAACAATGGAGGCGAGTCTTATGAGGTTCGTCCTTTTCATGTAAATCAGGGAAGCGTTCAGTTTCACCACTTAGTTTTCCGCTCAAGAGGTCTGGATCGTCTGCATACAGATCAGTCTCTCCTACCCCTTTGTACAGTAATCAACAGGTAAGCCACTAATAACTGGAGTAGTATCACAACATTATGTATTTTCTGGTTAGTAACGTAAGGGAGCTTTGGTAGATGCAATGGCAGAGTCCATCAGAGCCACGAAGAGCTATGTCAGTGTGCAGAATAGGGGGCGTGAAGAGGGAAGGACAGATTGTAGAGTCATATACCAAAAGAAGTAAGAATCTGTTCCGAGCTTTGCTTAATGCTCACCGGGCAAGAAAGGAGAATCATAAGCTGCAAATGATGTATAGATAGATAGAATTCCCTTTGGCTGCTGTACATTTCTTTTCAAGTAATAAAGGGTTCCTAGCTTGTGCTATACTTGCAGCTGTTGCTAGTTGATAGCATGCCACTTGAGGCCTAAAAACTCATGAGTGAATAGGTTTAGCATTGAAACAGAAGAGTGGAGTTTTTCCTTCAATGTTTGAACAAGTGAATTTCTTAGCATAGCATACATACACGACTTTTGGCAAAATAGCTAATTTGCAGCTTCAAGGCCAAATATCAGTATGCTTCATCAGTAACGATTGTATAGAGGATTATGATGATAAGATATCAAGCTCTATGGAACACAATTCTGTCAAGGTTCCTCTCAAAATCCAAGATCAAAACTTGGGATCTCATCCATATCCTTTGTCTCGAGACTTGTCTCTTTGAGATCATTATTGCATCTAGAACTGCTTCCCTTCTTGTCTTCCTGCAACTAGGCAACCAGAAACATCTTTATTAACCATAAAGGAAAGAAGAATTACATATTCAAGTTAATTAAGCCAGCCATTTCATATGATTAAAAAAACTAGTTAGCAGGTTAGTAATTTAACCACCAAAGAATTGAAGTTTTAGTCAATTAAACTTAAAATCAATATGTTTCAAAATTTCACCTCAGGTGATTTACTGGAGCTCGAACCATTTTCTTGTGCAGCATTTGATCCAGTTACAACCTCTGCAAGATAAAAATGCAATCACTCATCAGGAATAGTTACTCCAATGATGGGGAATGTATAGCAGTAACTCACCTTCACATGGAAATATGATTTCCAGTTCTTGATTATTATATGTTCTGGTGAGAGATTCATATTCGACTTCCTTTTGGCTAGCAGTATTCACTGCAGCAGCTTCTTCCGCATGAGACTCCATAGATGAAGAATGTACATCATGGATAGGAGATTTAAAGTTTTCTGTTCGTGGTCTGTAATAAAGAATGCTTCTTTAGTAAAGTGTAACGGGTATGCTGAGGTCAAGAGGAAACATGTTTGCATCATCTGAGAAAAAGAAGTCTTGGGTGTTTTCAGCCATCAGAGATTCAGTATTTACTTGGATATAACAAACAAAAAGCATCTCCAGAATTATTTCATATGTATATCAATACTAATTTGATATCTGAACTCTTCACCTTAGAGAAAGCTACATGAATTACTTTATTTTGAGAAGAAAGTGAATTTACTTTGGAGTTAGTGTAGATGAGACTCGTCTACATATTACATAAACATCTTAAAACTAGTATGCAGGAACTCTTCATATGTCCATGAAATTTTGTTCTTGGTTCCTAGAAAGTAGTGCCCGAGTTAAAGATGCTACGGAAACCAGAAGCAAAATGCATTTT
Source organism: Salvia hispanica (assembly GCF_023119035.1). Taxonomy (NCBI): domain Eukaryota; kingdom Viridiplantae; phylum Streptophyta; class Magnoliopsida; order Lamiales; family Lamiaceae; genus Salvia; species Salvia hispanica. The sequence continues at coordinate 4,276,040 of NC_062968.1, forward strand.
GTTCAACCAATAAGACTATTCCTCTTTTTACCAGATAAACAGCAGAATGAATGCATATTCATACCTGAGATGAAAGTTAGAAGATCTAGCTTGAGGTACTATTCCATCTTCTGGAATTTCACACTCTTCATTTTTTATTACTTCAACAGCTTCAGATTTTATAACCTTATTAATCATGCTATCATGCTCTGATCCTTTTTGTCTCAATTCCTCTCTTTCCGTTCCACTATGATTATTGGTACAGACAGAAACTCCGGAGAATCTGACACAGTTCTCCTCAGTGAAAGGCTTATTCACAGAGACAGCCGTCTGCTTACTTGGTTGTCTGAGACTGGACAATATATCATGGACTGTCATAGAAAAAAAAATATTACTAATACTTTTCAGTCTCCAATTATAGGATAGCAGAAAGATAAACAAGATGAAATGAAAATGGTGTAAAATGGAATTAATAAAATCCGAGTATTTCTTTGTTGTAAATCTGATATCAAGACTAATAAGAACTTTTCATAATTTCATGTCTGTCGACGGAGAAGTAAACAAAAGGAGAAACCAATATCCATGACATGGGTTATTAGACATATTTTCTGCAATCAGAACCTAGAATGAATGGTTCATCTAGAAGGTAGATTAGCTATGGTTTCCAGCACACTATTATAACATCTGGGAGCATGTTTATGTCATGTCAGTCCCATTCAAGATGGCCACATTCTTGAATGGCATGGGAATTTAGGTTGAGTAATTGAGTGTGATAAAAGGAGAGTGGAAAAAAGTGATTGAATATTTTAATGAGGAAAAAGGAGAGAAACTTATTTCCAATTCCAAATATAGAAAGTGGACATCTTGGGTGGGACAAACCAAAAAGGAAAGGTGACCATCTTTAATGTGATGGAGGGAATATTTAATTTATTGCCTTCGCTTGAAATCCTTGGCACCAATCTCATTATCTCAGTGACTCGGAAAGGATTGCTAAAAGACTTATCAAACTACTATATTATTGGCTTATGGCACTTAATGATTAAATGCAAATGTTCTTTCCCAAAAAGCACTATTATTGCTATGCTGAATGCAACAAATATTGATTTCTTTGGAGTGGCATTGCCCTCAGCTGAAAGAACAACAATCACAATCAAGGAGAAATATAAAATATACTAGCATGTAGGTAAGTCTTCAGTTCAAGATGAATAGCAAAACAGTAAAATTGTGGCATGCGGAGTTAGAAAACAGAGCTTAGTTTTGCTTTTTACGAATCAAGTTTCTATGATCTAAGAAAGGTTTGTGAGAAATTAATAGCTCTTAACATATCAAAATCAGAAATTAGCTTATTGCTCAACATGTACACAAAGGCATACTACTATTTGCAATCGGCTTAGATAAATTGCTGAAAGCAAACTCAATCTCACATAGCACCTTTAGCATCTACCGTCTAGTATCAATAACCAAATTCATATAAAACAAAAAGGCAGACTAAATGTTAGTATAATGTTAATCTCATTACTTTTCTCAATTACTGGACTTAACACGAGTAAGCTCAAATCTGGAAACAACAACAGTATCTTCAGATGGAATGTACACTTTCAGGAAAGAGTATGAGCTCCTATGGTTGTGCTTTCAAATAAATAGACCTCTTACCAGAACGTTTAGGTTCAGCTTCTCCCCCACTTAATTTGGCATTTTCAGACTTGTAGCTTGGATCACTTAATTTAGTAAGTTCCCCTTGAGAGTTACCACCTGCTTTTTTAACTTAATACGCAAGAAAATGAGTTGAAATAAAAGCTACAATAAATCGGATTAGATTTGGAGAATGAAGACAGCAAATTTCCAAGTGACACTGATTATACAGGATGAGTGGGCTGTAATTAAGTGTTATATCAGTTGTAAAATGCATTTGAACTGCTTGCACAAAATAAATAAAAAGATAATGATTCAGCATGCCGCAGTTAATGACAAGAAAATCTTTAGAACACTGTTTGAGATTTGCGTAGTAGACCCTTATAAGTTCGGCAAAGATATCCAACTTAAAAGCCAATGTGGTATATGGTAGACAAGACGAAATTCAGCTAAGGACACCTTGTAGTGACTGGTTCTATTTGTTCATCCTCGACTAAAGTACCTAGTTTTGGCATGTAAACAGTGTAGGGATTTTACTAAATTGAAATGAGCCAAGATCCAATGCCAACAACTATTGAATAACAATGAAGATTGAAAAAGAAGGGATACCACTTTCTACTTCACCCAAAAGCAGGGCTATAACATGGAATTGTGGGAAGAGGGAAAATACCAGCATGAAATTTCGTAATAGTTGGGATTTTGGTTCGGCAATCAACGACATCCCTTTTTCCAGCTACTCCGCAGCTTTTTCCTAGGATGTTTAAGTCAGTTGGAGGCTTTTGATCTTCTTCCTGCTCTCCTATCTCTACTAAATGACCATCCAAAACTAGTGATTCACCAGAACAAATTTTTTCATCCTTTTTCAGAAATCTGCCATCTAAGTGTCTTCTGTTTGTATCATACAACTTAACCTGAAGTAATTACTTTAGAATCACAATACGGTTGGTTTAAATAGAAGTTGGTGACAATAAACTGCAAGAAAGATACAAGAGAAATCAAAAATGCAACTAAGTTATATTTCATCAAGATAAAAGCTCAACTCATTGGTGACTTCATAATATCCTGGATAACTAATTTGGTCTATACTGGATAACAGTCTCAATCAGAAGCATAGGCTAAAGAAATATCTTTTGATTTCATGTGATGTAGTTGTGTTGTTCCGTATGGTATTACCTTGCCAAAGATCATTTTATTGTTGGTGTAGTCTTATTAAAACGTAGAGTACTTATAAGGTGTAAAGTTGTAAACTAAACAAATGTCCTATTTCTTTGTGCACAAAGCATATGAAGAACTAATTTTTTCCAAAGAATAAACACTGGAAGCTAAGAGAAACAAGAAAATACATAAAATCACTGAAAGGAATCGTGGAACAATTGATTTATAGTTGCATAATATATGTATTGATTATCTGATGCAATCTACCATTCACAGAAGTGTGTGCCTGATCACAGATGAGGTTATGTACAAAAGAAAGGAACATTAGCTAGTTATATTAGTTTGTACCTGCCTCCCTTGTGATCCACGAATTATAAGTTGAAGAAAGCCATCATGAAATTTCTTTGCCTTTTGTGTTATTTGTGTTGTGTACAAGACCTGCCAGTCTTAGCAGGAGAAATGAAACCATTAATTTTCTTTCATTTTAAGGGCACCAGAAACTCACGGACTTCTCAACGAATTAAAAGAAAAACTATATAACTCCAAATGAATAAATGGACCATATAGTACTAGTGCATGGTAAGCTACCAACCCACCTTTTGTACTCAGTTTTGTCATATCTGTACAATTTGGCGACGAACCAAACTTATTCACTTCACTTTTCTTGAAATCTGAAATAAAACCAGTTTTAAGTCCGATTAGTAATCGAGAAAAGACCGGGATGGAATCATATATAAGCCCAAATGCACTATAAGTAAGGACAGCATTTATTCATCAAAGGCATTACAAACCTTAGCTCCTCCCACTACCACCAAGCTATACTGATTTTTAACTTGATATATTCAATGCGAAAATGGGTGGATAAATTTAAGATAGTAGCTAAATTTGGAAATGAAATGATGGAGATATATAAGCTAACCTCTAATCATTTTCTGTGATGGGCTTATGTTAACTACTGGTCCTTTTCTTTTCCCCGCCATAGGCTTCCTATCTTTTCCAGAAGCAAAAAAGTCAGCAATTATTTGGCATACAGCAAATGGAGTGCAAAATATAGATTTTTTTTTTTATTTCGACAAAGTCATGGAAAACCAACAATTATAAAAAAAAAAGAAGACGAACCAAAACATTAAGGTATAAAGTCTATATATTACTTTGGGAATTGTAGCTGTAATATGAATTAGATGTTTCTGCAACTTTCTCATCCTGATCTTGATGGTTCAAAATAGATGTAGGTCGATGGCCTTGACATAGCTCACCAAGGTCGACAAGGTAAGAACCAAATGTGATAGTTTCACCAGATGTGATGAGATCATCTTTCTTCACAAACTTAGTTTCCAATAGCTTGTCCCATTCATCATACAGCATGAACTGATCATGATGTCATAAAACATAGAATTCCTTATTGTGAACTAAACAGAGATGAAACTAATGGCTGAAACAGTTCACTGAAAAGCCTGGAACTGAGATTATAATTTGATAAAAATATCTTCAGTAATCTCACATCTGTCATCTAGAAAAGGCAAATAACTAGCTAACTCAAAAGACAACCCTAGTTGAAAATGTTACATCTGGAGGAAATCTGGTTCTCGTCGTCTTTCAATTGTTGAGATGAATTAAACAAGTTAACACCAGGACTTCAATTACAAGTGGCTACTAAAATGTCTGCAATAACATTAACAATTCAACTTGAATACTCAAAGATTGCATTTAAATTTTCCATATTGCTAATGCCTAATAGGCTATTTCCCTGTCCTCTTTGACAAATACTATGAGAGGAGAGTAATTATGAAGATAATAACTGATCGAATTTTGTGGATAACCCTCCCCTTATGAGGCCTTTGAAGAGGTGAGTGGCCCTTTTCTAATACTTAAATCACGAAATAATACGTGAACTTAGACGAAATCATACATAGACTAAAGAAATAGAAAAATGCGGCAAAACCTTTTTGTGCGATAATTGAAGCACTAGAAAACCGTCGCGATAAAGTTTCCGCTTCTGCTTAACGTGGTTGGTGTACGTTACGGTCCAGCGCTGAGCTTCCTCCATTGCAACACTGATTTAGTGATTGCTCCAATCGATTAGCAGAAACTTAGAACACGGAATTAGGGGAATGAATGTTTGTTTTGGAAAAGGCGTCACAACACATAAACTTGTTGGTAGTGGCGGGAACTCATATATTTAGATTAGGTCTGGGGAATTATACCGAAATACCGAAATACCGGACTTACCGTACCGAAAAAATACCGAAAATACCGTTTTTTCGGTATACCGTAGTTTTCGGTACGGTATGATACCGTACCAATAGAGATCGGTACGATAACGGTATTAGATTTCTCATACCGCGGTATACCGAAGTTTCGGTATGCCGGTATATACCGGTATACCGAAGTTTCGGTATATACCGATGTTTCGGTATACCGTGGTATACCGGTATACCGATTGATATATATATATATATATAAATATATATTTATATATTTATATTTAAACTTAAATTTAAAAAATTAAGAATTTTAAATATACAAAAATAAAAGAAATAAAATTGGGAACCCTATTTTCTGAAATCTCAAAAGTCTCTCTGTCTCAAACCTCAATCCCGCCCGCGCCGCTCAAAGTCTCAACTCTCAACTCTCAAACCCTCACGAGGTCACCGTCTTGCTCCGCCGATTCAGCCGGCCCAACCTCTGCTCCGCAGCGCCACCACGAGGTCGCTGTCTTGCTCGCCATTTCAGCCGGTGTCCACAAGCTCGCCGCTCAGTTCCACCATAAGCTCGTCGCTCACCTCAAAGCTGCTTCATCAGGTAATCTTAATTTATTCATTACTTCATTTATAGTCATTATTAGATACTACATACTCAAATGGAAAGGGATTTGTTACTTTCTTTGGTGTTGCTATTTTGGAGATTATGAATTTAAAATTCTAGTATTAAGTATTAACTACCATATTAGTCAATTTACCTTGAAAATGCCTCTCAATTCGATCACCAGCTGGCCCTTTAATTGAATGTGCTCTTGAGCAGCTCACAGATTTTGCTAAGTATCAATTAATTAATTAATGGAAGAGCTTAATTTTTAAACAGAGTTTATACGTGCTAGTGACTACTGAGTGCTCCTATTGTATCAAGAAGTTTTTGTTTACCGGCAGTGATATCATATCCGACAGTATTACAGTAATCTGAAAATTCTCAAGACACAGTAGTGAGGTGAATTTTTGAGACTAGATCTAACTGTTAGTGCAAACTGAATTAAGTAAAATGGGGCATAAATAGACTAGAAATAATAATTTGTGTGATGAAATGATAGAATGGTGAAGAGGGCAATGAGCAGAGTGGAACAGTGCAACAATGCAGCTTCAGATTGCTTGACTGTTGGCAGTAGATGGGATCATGGGAGTCATGGGACAGAGAGTCTGAGAGCCAAAATGATTCATGCTCATGAAGCTTATTGCAAAAGATATGTGTAATGCATGTATTTGATTAAAATATATAACTGTAATGGCAGTAACTGGAATTTAAGGTGTTGCACTACTAGTTAATAATCTGAAATAGCAATTCTTGTATTCTACTTGATTCTCAAGTATTCATTTATCCTATGGTAGTTGTTTTCTAGATATTCATAGGTACACGTATTATACTAATCATCTACTAGTATAAATTGTGTTGTATAATAATCAAATACTCCATTTATTACGGATATGTATCAAATTATGTTTATGGTCCCTCCTCAACCCAAAACCATTTATTTCAGTATTTAATTAACTATATGAAAACACCATTTCATACTTGTTAATGAGTTCTTTTCCGTATTTTGATTATGTGACATAATTAATCTCTATTTCTTGTTTCTAAATAGCAGGTTGGATCCATTTTCAGTCCTGTCTACAAGTGATGTCTTTTGACAAACTCACCAACGAGGTTGCAAGAAATGAAGATGATGTTGCTCTTGATTTTATAATTTGTTAGAATGATGTATGAACAAGATTTGATTGTGATGAGTTTGATTATTTTGGACTTTTTGAAGTAGTTGAAAACTAGATTATTTATTTTGGATATAATAGATTTTTTCACGGTATAACGGTATGCCGTACCGCAAAACACGGTATAACGGTATATCGGAATACCATATCGCAGTTCGGTATACCGCAAAAGTACGGTATACCGAAATGCGGTACGGTATACCGATAACACGGTATGGTAACGGTATGGAAAACTGCCATACCGAATTTCCGGTATACCGAACTCCGGTATACCGAAACTTACGGTACGGTATCGGTATGGTTTTTGTCATACCGTTACTTTCGGTACGGTATACGGTATGGCACTCCGGGTACGGTATACCGTACCGAACCACCCCTAATTTAGATCGTATAATAATTATTCAATCCAATATTATTTCTCTTTTTACTACTAGTACTATTTTTTCCATTTTATTTTAATATTTTGGTGAAAAGATTCAAAAAAAATAATAAACAAAAGATTAATTGTATTCTCTCCGTCCCACTTATGGTCACATTCTTAAGTGACACGTGATTTTAGGAAGTGTTGTCAGGTGGAATAAAGTAGAGAGAAAAAAAGTAGTTGAATATTTTAATGAGGAGAGAAGAGAGGGGAGGTTATTTTCAAAATATAAAAGTAATTATTTTGATTGAGACAAATAAAAAAGAAAAAATGACCATTTTAAATGGGACGGAGGGAGTATTCTGTATCAAAAATTTTGAGCTTAACAAAGTAGTGTAATTTTAGAGAGCAGAAATTCTTGCAAGATAGATGCACAAGCCCACTTACAAATTAAAGGCCCATTTGCGCAGTAGCTGCAGATTAATGCTTCCAAATCATCCAATTAATAGATTGGGGATTTTTTTTTTTCCCACTGTAAAATGAGTCATTTAATTAATAGATTAGGAATTGACTTTTAACATGCAATTGGGTGAAAATAGAACTGAGAGTGGAGGGGGAGGAGTATCTCATTCAAAGAGTGGAATTAGAGAAATCCAAGTAATGAGGATAAAATTTTCAATCCAATTTTATGAGAAATAAACGGCATAGACAAGATTTATTAATGTGAAACATCTCACAAGTTGGTTAAAAAGCCTAGTCATCTAAATTGGTCATTAATTTATTGTTCACTCACTTTGACAATTCTAATAGTTTTATTACAGACCTGAAATTGAATTTCCAATTGAGTTTGGCAAACAATATGTCAAACTTGAAGTTAAATGCGAAATAATAAACAGGTCAATATCAATTCATTTTAATTAAGTATAAACGATATACATACAAAATCTGTTGACCTTGATTGTTTAATGGATCATATTACAAGTAGTAAATATTGTATTGTTATTTATGTGGGCAAGCACAAGTGGATGCTGGCATTTGAATCAACTGACTTTAGTTACTTTGTTTCTCTACTACTATATAAATAAATCTTTCTAAGATGTAGAATTCACCCCTCAGCAATTTCAAACAACCATGCGCAATATACTTATTTTAATTATTTTCTCACCGCATAGGGCACATTAGCGTAAAGTAGTAATGAGAATGAATATTTTCATGAGGACTAATGAAGTGAATATCAAATTTATGTATTTTATAAATATAAACATTAATCGAAAGATAAATAATACCAGTACTAAAGCAAAGCAAAGAGGACTACTGTATTGACTATCAAAGTTATCTGTATCAATTTTTTTTAGCATTCATCAAACGATAAATATAATTACTTATGATTTTATTTAATTAAGACAATATATAAATAAATAAAGCAAGCAATTAAAGAAGACAATAGAAATTTTAAAGTTAATTTTCTTAATAGGAATAACATAGGATTCGTGAATTCACCATAAAAATCCCTACCTGATTTGTTCAAACTTCAATATATGTCATCGAATATTAGTTTGATCCTCTAGTGATATTCGCATCAAAAGTCGAAAAAATAAGGATCAAAGATGAACCTTTTAAATTGGTTGGTAACCCTGATTTTGCAACATTTTATGTGGTCTATGATCACTAGATCTCTGCATATGATCATTTGGAAAATTTTCTTGCTGATCTTTGCGCAATATATTCTATAAATATTTAGACTGGTTTCAATTATTTAATTAGTTAGAGGATTGAGTTCTAGAGTTTTGAGTTATTATTTTCACTGTTATTGTTTCCTGTATCTTTTCATCATTTGTTTTGATGATTTTGTGAGGTATTTCCGGTAGATTTTTAAGTTATCTACTTGTCAATGCAAAAAGGTTCCTAAAAATCAAATCTTATAATGATTCTATCTTTTCATATAGCCAAGAAATATGCATACATAACATACTCGATAATGATTTGAAATATGGGATATCGATATAATATAAAAGTATAATAGGCAAATCAAATTGTTAGATTTTGAGAGCACTAAGTTAGTGTACGGCACATAAAGTATTTCCATTAGCAAAGTGAGTAGGAAAACAATTTTGATCACCTTTTTGCATGACATTTGATTTCATACAATAGATTTGCGAAATTACGTTCTTGTCCCTAAAAGACTTGCTATTTATGATCAAAATTTCTCCACGATTTCTATAATATTTATTGGTTAAGAGACAGTCGAATGCTGGTCCTGTTCCACCTCATTGCTTATATTCCTGGAAGATTTTAGAGCACAATGTCCTTTTGTTTCGTATTTTTATTCGATTTATCATAGGTTGGAACATTATTTATTCAATGAGGACCAACTTGTGTTTAATTTGTGAATAGCCCCCACCCATCAACAACCAGCTGACACGTGTTCATATGTATACTAAATTTGTACTATGAAATTAATACTATCAATATTAATAAATTAATAAATTAGTAAGATATGAGAAAAAAGACGAATAGGAGTAATATAATAATTGATTGGTTGATAAATTAGATAAGTCCAATCCCAACCATGGAATCTCCAAAACAAGAGGGCAAGTTGATGTGTAGAAGAGGTGTGAGACGAGTGGAACGTTTATTCAGTCACTATCATTACATGGACCATAATATCTTAAAAAATATTTCCATTTGATTCTATCTATCTATGTTTATACATAACTTAATTACGGTTTATAGCGACATAAATACGCATGGTTAACTAATTAATCTCTTATTTAGTTTCAAACGTCAATCCTCTAGATATTTCTTATTGATGATTTGGCCATTTGGGCACCTCATTAATCTTAATAGTTATCCCGAGAAAGGGTTTTATTCTTTTATTACCTCTTTGAAACATTCTCTTATTTAGGAGAAAATCATATGACGTTAGTGGGAACCTCGTATCTTCCTTTAGAAGTTTAGTACGTAGGTCTAAATTTTATATCGAGCTAAATCAATTTCATTTTTACTACTGTATATTATTTCTTGCTAAATTATCTCTGTTTGTATTTTCAAATAAATCACTAACATCAGTTTTATTTGAAAATTTAGGATAAATTACACATGATTTCCAGTTTAATTTTCGTACAACTAATAATTAGGATGAATGCTAAAGTAGAACCACAGACAAAGAAACATCTTTATCCCATAAGGTATGAATTCGGGACATCGAAAGGAAAGGTTGTCTTACTATTTAAAGAATTTTTTCGAACTCTTTTTTATCAATATTGTCAAATTGGGACATCGAAAACGAGATATCGATGCAGTGAATTTTTATTGGATCACTGAATCACTCATTCAATCGACTCATAATATAATAGTAGTATTAAAAGTTTTATATATGATGTCTATATATACCAAAACATACAAATATTCGAATTAACTACCAGCACACAAATTAAATCAAAATTGAGAAAGTTTATAAATTCATTCAACCAAAAGTACGCGAAATTTTCACCGATATTTGTTTGTGTACGCTAGAAATTATTCAAGTATATATGCCTACATGAAAAAAAAAAAAGTTTTAAAATAACATATAAAACTGATTAAATATTTATTAATCAATAACATCTCGTCTTATTTTATATCATAATCTTTATATAATAAAATCTTAATTGCAAGTAAAAATAATTATGATTATTTTATATTAATCTATCGAAGCATCAAAAGTAAACTCATTTGGTATTGATGGGTATAGCTTAGCGATAGTCTACCCTCTACCGCATTAAAACATTGTTTCTTATATCACAAGATAAGGTTCATTTTTTAAGATAAGATAATACTTCCTTCATTCTTGAAAATTTGTAACCTATTTTTTTTTTCGTCCATCACTAAAAATTTATCACTTTTCACTTTTATCATTCTTGGCAGTGGACCTCATATTCCACTAACTCATTCTCACTCATATTTTATTATAAAACTAATATAAAAAAGTAGGATCCACGTACCACAAACTTTTTCAACCCACTTCTATTACATTTCTTAAAACTCGTGTCGGGTTAAATGGTGACAAATAAGTTAGTTTTAGCGGTAAAGATTAAATAAATAATCATAAAACAATATAGTCTTGACATTGTAGAAACTGGTCAAGATACATTATATATCACGTATCAAAGTTGTATAAAAAACGTAACCAAACAAAAAATAAGCTAAGACATGACCTATACACGCATTGATGCATCAATGAAAACTTAGCTAAACCAAACTCAACTAAGAGCAAGTTGAATACACACCCCTCTCCTTCGCTATGAAGGTGCGGGCACGTGGCGAGCTGACTCGCTGCACGACGAGACCCATTGCTGATGTCACGTAGCCAGCTCCTCCCAAAATAAAAAAATTTATGAACTATATGACCTATACCTCCGTCAAATTCCACTGAGTAGTGGTTGGAATTGGAAGTTTGAAAGCTGCCCAAATGCTTTATCATTTTATTTATTTACTATTTTAATTTTTTTGAAAGCGGCCGACGTTGGATTCGTTTCGTCGCTTCACAGTTAAACAATAAAATTCCAAATAATATCTCATATATTTAATGGTAAATGCAGTTTCTCTTGTATAGCAATATTATTTTAATACTACTATTTGCGTTGGCAATACACAATTTGCAGTGATAATTGTGAGCACCAGGTTGCCACAGGGTTATCAATGTCTTTTGAAGGGGTCCATGTGTATTTATTAGCGCACAAATCACCATCAATTTGTGTAAATTAATGGGCATGATTAAAGTAGGTTTAAGCTTTAATTTATTTAATAATTTTGTCAAGCACACGAAGTTTCCTATACACATTAACAAAAAACTAACATAATAAAGCTCTTATAATTTTTCGCTTTATCAAGCCACTTGCTATAGTATATGTAAATGTACAGTGGATTTAATTATTACTCAGATAAAAACAAGGAAGCAAAGCACAGACTCACCTACGCAGCCTCCCACTAAGAATAATACCACGGTCATTTATTTTTTAGTAAATGAAGTAATCCATTTTCCGAATAAAATAGTCTCTTTGATTCACATTTGAATCTTGACATTCTATATTTTTCAGAGCATACAACTTGCGACAATTTTAGAAATATTAAATGTCAAATTTATTTATAGAATACATCGTATGCTTTATCACTATAACCTCACAAGAAAAAAGTAATTATAAAAAGACCAAATTATAAGATAGAATACGAATATTTTGAAAAGTTAGATATACTTTTTGTTCTTTATTGCTCGTCATTCATTGCTTTGTTTCTGAAGCAACTGTGCCTTGATTGATTTTTTAAGTTACAATTTACGTATGCTTTCACACATTGGAGAGATCTGTTGAGAGAGAAATATTTATAAAGGTAGGGGATTTAATAATAATAATAATGGAAAAACTGTTTTTGCAAAATGTAAAATGCAATACAAATCATTAATTTATATATATTTATGTTATGGTTATATTGAAATGACGCATTAGTATTGAGTCATTATTATATATGGCTCGAACTATAAATGACTTTAAACCCGAATTAAAAAACGTGATTCGAGATTTTGACAAACTTTGATCCATGCCATTTTAGGTGGTCAAAATATTTGACACTAATTACTGAGCAAACAATATACTCCTATTGCATGCTATACAAGATGTACAGTGAATTTTAAAATTGGTCCCTAAAAAATTGAGGTTCACACGTTCTAAGTTTCCTGAATAGGAGAAAATATCATTATCGATTTCTGCAAAATTATTAATCACATTTAAAAAAAATAAATTCCACTTATTTTCTATTTTGCCCCTGAACTCATCTAGTTTTCATATCATTAGTAAATGTTCTATCTCATTACTCATCTCCCAGCAACTTTATAATGTCATAATTTTCAGTAACACTAGTAAAAAAACACCATAGAATTGGACCCCCGGCGTCAAAATAATGTGTCCACCATTGTTTTTTTAGGATTGATTATATAATTTCTATACACACTTTTTGTGCCCTATTAAAAATTATCAAACCTTTCAAAAGTATTAAAAAGATAGGAAGTGGTGAAAAGTACTCTTGTATATAAAAAAAATACTATACTAGTTCTTTTGGTTTCACAATTACAAGTGTGAAGGGGACACGAAAATAACTTAATTTTGCTGTATTACCCACGTAATTTTACAAAATCATACGAATAGACAAGCCAGATTTCGTGTCATTGGAATTTTTCTATATGTTCATGTCATATTTACGAGGGTTTTTGGCTTTAAAAAACAATTTTTTTTTCCGAATTTTGGTTTTTCCCACGAAATAAGAGATTTGTTTTTAAAATCACAAACTTTCAATTCGTCTGCTATTTCCCCCGGCGGGTCAACGGCCAAATCCGGTTGTCTAAGTGTCAATTTTAATCCTATTTGTCATTAAAGTTATTACATAGATGATGGATCCTATTTGGTAATATACTACATACAGTCACAATTACAATTTATATACGGTCACAATTACAATTTATATATTACGCAAAATACAACAACTTAAATAAAATACAATATTTGGGGCTTTTCTACATGTACAATATTAGGCAAAATACAACAATAATTAAATAAAAGAGCACAAAAAACATCGTAAAGTTAGGGCTTTTCACTCATCGTTCTTCTTCATTTCTCTCTCGCATATTTGGAGATTTTCAACTGCCAAAGCTTCGATTCTGCGCCTTCCAAGACGGACAACGATAAAATCGTCTTCTCGGATTATTATTAGTCCTCGACGTTCCAATCTCAGCCAGAACTCCATGGTTACAGATTACGAATTCACCTTCAGGCCAACCGAGGTTGAAGCTTGAGGATGAAATTCAACCTGCACGCAAGAAAATCAATTAAAATCTGCACGACATTTGAGAACGAACGATTTGTGCGGATGATTTTTGACGACGATTTGTGAGGATGATTTTGAAGATGTGAGGATGATTCTGAAGATGGAACCCTAACACACAAAATTGATTCGCCTACCTGAGGCACGACTGAATTCGAAATGAAATGGAACAAAATCTGGCTGAACTCGAACTGAATTCGAATCTGAAGATTTCATTTAGGGTTTACGAGATTTTGATTGATTTTGATCATTTAAGTATTTTAATTGTGATTGAGGGTAAAACGACGTCATTTAAGGGTCATAAACCGGCGTCCACGTCATTTTTGCGGCTGTCCACGCTGGACAACTTCTGCACTGGAAATGTGTTATTCGGGCCGAGTTGGGAAATAGCAGACGAATTGAAAGTTTGTGATTTTAAAAACAAATCTCATAGTTCATGGGAAAAACTAAAATTCGGAGAAAATTTTTGATTTTTAAAGCCAAAAACCCTATTTATAAATTTTTAAAGATTATAGCAGTAATTGTTTTATGCATATTTCACAGAACAAGCTATATTTACAACTAGGTCCAAATATGAAATATCTAATTATAAAGGTTAATTATATTTTATGACTTGACCTTGACCTTCAATATTCACAAAATATAAAAATCTTACAAAAGAAGTACTCCGCGATAGTGTAGGCATTTCTTTTTGACACATTATTTAAGGAAAAATTATGTTAAGTAAGTTAAGTAAATGAAGAATAAAGTAGAGAGATGAATAGAGAATTAAGTAAAAGAGAGTAAAGTAAGTGAGAAAAAATGTGTTGACTTTTACTAAAAAGGAAAATGACTCTACTATCAAAATACTCCATTTGTCCCATTAAAAATGAAACTTTTTTCCTTTTTAGATTGTCCCATTAAAAATGAAACGTTTCCTAAAATGGAAACAACATAATCTCTACTTTTTCCTCTTTCTTACTCTACACTACATAAAATCTCATGCCGAAAACAAAATAGTATTTCATATTTATTGGGACAAAGGGAATAACAAAATAACCCTACTATTATGGAAGGGAAAGAGTAAATAGTTACAAAAGTGGGATTAGATTTCAAGATGAAAGTGAATGGTTGAAATCGCGTGCACCTAAGAGCATCCATAATGGATGCCCTAGTGAGAGCTCTAGTGGTTACCACATCGGCATGCCCTATTTTTCTGCAATGGTGGAGCCCTAGTGGATGGATGCCCTATCTCTTATCAATTTTTCATTTCAATTTTAATGTTATTTTTTTTTATATTTTCACATATTATAAGCAGAAAAGTTAAATACTAAATTAAACGAAAATCATGCATTACTTAATTTTTAAAAAAGAATTTATAAATTTCATATTTAATTTTAATCAAATAAAAAATAGCAAAATATAAATACACTATGAGATAAGTATAATAAAGGTCAAAATAAAAAAATATGTTGAGTTTGGGCTTGAACACACAATCTCTATAATTTTCCAAGATACATTTACCATTAGGCTAAATATAAATTATGTATTGAAATCAAACAAATTTTTACATAAAGCAACAAAAAACTCTCTTTTAAGTGTAAATTAATAGTCTCACATCGAAATCACAAAGAAATTTGGAGTTGAAAACCTATCTATAAAAGCTCATTTAGTGTAAAGGATTATATTCTACAAAATATATTCTTTCACTAATTCATGGATCCGTCTTTTAGTATGGATCGTTGTGAAATTATAGTTTTTTATTTCAAGTTAAAAAATAATTTAATTTAAAAATCAACTTTTTTTTTAATAAATTTTTTTCGAGATCGGGCTCGGGTGTTATGTCACAATGGGCGTCCGATCTCATGCCCGATGGATCGGGCGAGAGATCGGTCGCGACCGAACATTTGGTCGTTCTCGGGCGCGCCCAACGTCTACAATGAATGCCTGACGATGCCCGTACCCGATTGGATGCCTGACGATGCTCGTGCCCGATCTCGGGCAAATCCATTGTGGATGCTCTAAGCGGCTGAGCCTGAGTGTATCTTCTGATTTGAATTGTAACTTAGATCATTAAATACTTAATCTAGAAAAATATAAGGAAATGTACAATGAAAAGCACTAAAAATGACAATTAAGGGAAAAAGACAAAAGGAAGAGTGGGGGCGTGGAACAGAGGAACAATTCCCTATTGTTTATCCTTGAATTCATCACCAAGTAGACAAACTGTATTTACTACTACTATTAGATTCCACCAATTCTTGTAAAATGGAGCTGGAAATCACCATTTCACCATCATCCCCTTCTTTCTCTCTCCTCCACTCATCTCTCCCACCCACGAAATGCCCGAAGACGACACCCCCCGCCGCCCCCCGGACCTCCTCATGGACTTGGATCTCGATCTCGACTCCTCCTGGCCCTTGGATCAGATCTTCGCTGCTGCCGCCAACTCCGACCAGCCCTGCTCCCCGCTTTGGGCCTTTCCTGATGATAATCTCGTCGCCGGCGCCGGTTTCCGCTTCTCCGACTCCTCCAAGATCTTCTCCTGTACGAATTTCGATCCGCCTCTTTCGTTTTTCTCATAATTCTCTATTGGAGGAAGTTTTTGTTTCAATTCAACTCCACGTTGCTGAATCCTTTCTTCTTCTATTTTTTCAATAATTTTGTAATTTCTCAGGGTTGTTTATTTATGTAGTAGTAGTTGAATTGAATCTATGCTGTGTTGCACCGAAAATTCCTTTTTCTTCTTGGATTTGACTTGCTGTGACATGTGATGTAGATGATTAAGTTCTAGTCATAGGTTTATGAATGGAGAAAGTGAGTTCAAATTGGATTCTAAAGTTTTGTTTTTGACATCTTTTCTGCTTGGAGCTTCACTCTAACTTATTCCAACTTTTTGGGAAGCCAATAATAGTTCAAAAACTGATGCAGAGGCTGTTTCATTTCATATATAGAGAAATATTAAATGATTACTGTATCAGTCTGCAGTCTCAATTTCCGTCTCTGTATATTTTGAGTTAGAGTAGTATTGCTTGACTTACCAGGTGTTTTATGTTGGGAAATGCTTGATTTATTGAGTTTCTTTGTATATGCGAGTGACTGGGGCGTTACTGTGCAGATTCTGGTAATCCTGTGGCAGCAACTGAAGGTGCACTTGATAATCATGACAAGAAAAAGCTGACTACTCCATTGGTGGGGTTGATGCCTATTGACAATCAGGATGGATCTTGCATAATAAAGCAAAGAATGACTCAGGCTCTTCGGTATTTCAAAGATTTGACTGAGCAGCATGTTTTGGCTCAGGTATGGGCGCCGGTGAAGAATGGTAGCCGATATGTTCTAACTACTTCAGGGCAGCCTTTTGTACTTGACCCCAATAGTAATGGACTCCATC
This sequence comes from Salvia hispanica, assembly GCF_023119035.1. Classification (NCBI taxonomy): domain Eukaryota; kingdom Viridiplantae; phylum Streptophyta; class Magnoliopsida; order Lamiales; family Lamiaceae; genus Salvia; species Salvia hispanica. The sequence goes on from NC_062968.1 coordinate 4,293,369, forward strand.
AGTATAGGTTGGTTTCTCTGTCGTATATGTTCTCTGTGGATGGAGATACTGATGGAGACCTCGGACTTCCCGGACGTGTGTTTCGGCAGAAGTTGCCGGAATGGACACCGAATGTTCAGTATTACACTAGCAAAGAATTTCCCCGCCTTAGCCATGCTTTAAATTACAATGTCCGAGGAACTTTAGCTTTACCTGTATTTGAGCCTTCTGGGCAGTCTTGTGTTGGTGTTCTTGAACTTATAATGACATCTCAGAAGATCAACTATGCTCCAGAGGTTGATAAAGTCTGCAAGGCACTTGAGGTTAGTCTGCGTCCCCTCCCTTAGTGAATGTACTTTTCGAAGCTCCCTTTGTTGTCACCATGATTATCATTTTGATCCCTGAGATTTGGCATATTTTTGCTCTTTTGGTTGATATTGCTTGCTGTAAGTTGCTTCCATTTCATTGTTGTTATTTATGGTAGGGGCTCCCATCCGGTGCAATCATGTGAGTGCTATACTAAATCTGCAAGAGACCAGAACAGAACCTCTTTAGCGCTTCTATATGAACACTGGAGATGATTCCTGTGGTTTCTCCCCCCCTCCACCCCCCCTCCCCTCTGCATAATACATGACCCTCTTATATGTTTTGAAAAATCTAGTGATCCAGATCTACCAATTCTACATGTATGATGACCATTCTATTAACTATTCAAATAGAAGATCCACCTGCTCTTGAATATGATAACATGTTCCAACAGTCATGGGCCGTAAGAGTGACAGTCGGTAGTTCATCTTTCAAGTTTGTTAACTGTTTATTAGGCTATTAGCTAACCTAGGCTCTTTTGTGATTCATGATGTAAACTGTTGTTAAGGCAATGCATGTTGAAGATCTTAGACATCATTTCTGCGACAAGATTCTGGAAGTTATTTTGCTTCTTGGTTTCGTTAATCTTCAGTGTGTTACCCTATGTTTCCTGAGTTAATGGATTCCTTCATAACGCAAAATAAGTTCTTCTGCAGGCAGTAAATTTAAAAAGCTCGGAGATATTGGATCATCAAAGTACACAGGTAAATCAGGCTATTGTTTTGATGATTACATGTAATTCCTTATCTTAACACCTGTGTTCTTGTGTAGCAGATATGTAATGAAGGTCGGCAGAATGCATTAGCAGAAATACTGGAGATAATTACAGTTGTATGTGAAACCCACACACTACCACTAGCTCAAACTTGGGTTCCATGCAGACATCGTAGCATACTAGCAAATGGTGGTGGGTTTAAGAAAAGTTGCAGTAGCTTTGATGGGAGCTGCATGGGACAGGTTTGCATGTCAACAACGGATGTAGCATTCTATGTGGTGGATGCTAATATGTGGGGTTTCCGTGACGCTTGTGCTGAGCATCACTTGCAAAAGGGGCAGGGTGTTGCTGGGAGGGCATTTGAATCCCTTAACTCATGTTTTTGTCATGATATTACAGAGTTTTGCAAGACAGAGTACCCGCTAGTTCATTATGCACGCATGTTTGGCTTGAAAAGCAGCTTTGCAATTTGTCTACGCAGCAACCATACTGGAAATGACGACTATGTTCTAGAATTTTTCCTCCCCCCTAATGTTGAAAGCTATGAGGATCAACAGTCCTTGTTGAATTCCCTTTTAGTGACAGTGAAACAGCATTTTGGGAGCCTGAGGGTTGCCTCTGGAAAAGACCTTGACCATGAGTGGAGGTCCATTGAGATCATCAAGGCTTCCATGGATGAAAAGCTTAATATGAGGCCTGATTTTGCTGCCACATCACCACCTAGGCCTCCTGTACAGAACGGGGAAAGCAGACATCTTGATGCTTTCAAAGGGCAGTTATTGATGGGTGAATTCTGTGGCGTAAATGGTAAAGGAAATATCAGTAGTCCTACTGGACTTCAGAATGGTGCATCTGGTGCTGAAGCAAAAGTTGTAGGCAAGAAGCCCGAGAGAAAGCGGGGGAAGGCAGAGAAATCAATTAGCTTAGAAGTTCTGCAGCAATATTTTGCTGGTAGTCTTAAGGATGCTGCAAAGAGTCTCGGTGGTATGCACATTCTCTCTAAAACACATTTCTTTGAGCTTTTCTATCTTTGATACATATTGTGTACCTTGTATGTTTGTAATTGTACTGATCGAAATTCAACAAACCTTATGATTTACACATTGTTTCTCTACAGTTTGCCCTACTACAATGAAGCGTATCTGTAGGCAGCATGGAATCTCTCGCTGGCCTTCCCGCAAGATAAATAAGGTTAATCGTTCTCTTTCAAAGCTAAAGCGTGTAATTGAATCCGTTCAAGGTGGTGAAGGAACATTCAGTTTGACTTCTTTGGCTACAAGTTCTAGTCCTGTTACGGCTGGTCCAATTTCTTGGGCACCTAATATGAATGGAACCAACCAGCAAAGCTCACCTGGCTCTGGACCATGTGAATTTCAGGAAGAGAAGAAAGAGGTTGCTACTAAGTCCCATGGAGCTGATGAACAGGCAGAGGCCTCAAATCATTTTGTCGGAGATAGGAGCACAAAATACGAGAAACTCACTCCTAATGGAGGTGGGTTTGTGGCAGAAGGCTCACACCGATCAAGAGATGGGAGTGGATCGAGAGAAGAGAGCACAGGAACACCTACTTCCCAAGGTTCATGTCAAGGTAGCCCTTCTCTCAGAAATGAGACCTCCCCCCAAAATGATCCAGTTGTTTCACCTATGGATGAACACCGCATGAAACTGGGAGGCTCACAGGGTGGGGTGTGTCAACAAACAAGAGAAATCAATCTATCTTCTGGATTTTCAATTCCAGGCAATTTTATACCACCACCCGATGGGACATTTGGAGGAATGCTGGTTGAGGATGCAGGAAGTTCACACGACCTGAGGAATTTGTGCCCAGCTGGAGAACCGCTGTTTGAAGAGCACGTCACAGAGTACAGTTGGACAAGACCAACTCCTCCTGATCCCATGCCCGAGGACTGCATAGCGGCTCCAGCTGAAGACCATATGCCAAGGTTTTCCGCCAGGCCAGAAGTGAAAACAATTACCATAAAAGCCACGTACCGAGAAGACATCATCAGATTCCGCCTTCCAATAGATTCCGGTATCGTCAAGTTAAAAGAAGAAGTGGCAAAGCGGTTCAAGTTAGAGCTGGGCACATTTGATATAAAATATCTTGATGACGATCATGAGTGGGTCCTAATCGCCTGCGACGCTGATTTGCTGGAATGCTTCGATGTATCAGGATCATCTGGTGGCAATATAATCAGGCTTTTGGTACATGACATCATGGCCAATCTGGGGAGCTCTTGCGAAAGCTCAGGCGAATGACAAGAAAATTAGGCTTATTGATCAGGTATGGTTAAGTTATGATAGAAATTCTTGTTGTGTTAGGAGAATTCATGTGTAATTGTAAATTTTGTTTATTTTGAGCAGCCTTTTCCGTTTGTCAGAATTTTTTGTAGTACATCTTGTGGGGTTTGGGAGAATAACTCTTTCTGCTCACATCCTTTGATAAAAGATTGTGAATATTTATGTCACACCTTTCTAGTTGTACAAGTAAAAAATGTGCAGAATCAGCAAAATGCCCTTTATGTTTCAATTGTTAATTCATCATTTAATTGCTAACTACAATTAATTTAAGACCATAGGATTTTAGAAAATGTGTGGTCTATAATTTGCCACGTGTAATTTTCGTTTTTACTAATTAAATAAAAAAGATAAAAAAAAAAACTCCAAATTAGGGTTTTGGATGAAAATGTCAATATAGTGTTCCCAAAATATCAACACAATGCTTTGAGAATGTCAACACTATGTTTTAAGAATGTTAACCCATTGCTTATATTGACATTCTACATTTATTATGTTGACATAATTATATAGTATGTTGACATTTCTGCTTGTACGAAAAAATAAAAAAATTTCAATTTTTTTTTTAAATTTTGACGTCGGAACATATGGACGTATGATATCCTTGGAATCCTTATGAAATTATCTTTAATTTGATATATGTTATATGAATTTAAAGTTTTGAGATTTCTTTTAAAAGTTAATTATAACTAAACATATAGTTAATTGACATTAATACCCCTATTGATATTTTTTGGAATTAATCCTATGGTCTTATAGACGTTTTTCGTTGATCGTATTGACATTTAGGGATTAATGACCTAAGCCCTTAATTTGAATATCTAATGACTATTATTTACTTGTAGTTAACAATTAAGTTATGAGTTAGCAATATAACACTCCTCTATGTTATTATATTGCTCATTCACATATAATGCTTTTAGCAGCTTTATCCTACTCCTTCTGTCCCATTAGAAATGAAACGTTTTTCATTTTAGATTGTCTAAATAAAAATGAAACGTTTTCTAAAAGAGAAATATCTTTATCTCTACTTTTTCATCTCTCTTATTTTACTCTCTCTTCATTAATTCACAAAACAACATTACATAAAAACTTGTGTTAATTTCCAAATATTGCATATTTAATGAGACGGAGGGAGTATTAAACTGTCGTTTTATTAGACGTATTTATTTAGCAAGGAGATACGTAGTTAGTTGGAGTGGTTGTTGAATTATGAATTGATTCTAGTTAGTTGGAGTGGTTGTTGAATTATGAATTGATTCTAGTGGAGTACTAAGTTTCGACTGTTTGTTTATCAAGTACTAAGTTTCGACTGATTGTTTATCATTTTGGAAATACCGTTGCACTATTTATTAGCACTAAAAATACTTGCAAGTTTATACGATAGATCTAATATAGCTTATTGAGATATCGAACATAGAAAATAAGATTGCATCTGGAAGCGTCATATACAGAGTATTTTTGGTTTTGGTTTTATAAACTAGACATAAATATAAACAAATAAAAGAAAGTATAAACAAAACAGGCGAATGAATGTAGAATTTTAGGATACAAAACCTTTATCTTTATGTGTCTCTAGTATTATTAGGAAAATCGCGATTCTAGAATAAGCCATCTCTCGAGTGCACCTATCTAGTAGATTAGACTCTAACTATCAAAGTCTCATTCCAATAGATTAGATTCTAACTTCTTAAGTTCTGAAGACTCAAGTCCCCTCTATCGAGTACAGATAAACCTATTTGTTATATTCGATCCTTTACCATGTAAAACTAGCTATCTCTCAATTAATCTAGTTAGACGGGCATAGTTCTAAAGTTGGTCAGACAAAATAACAATAAAAGCACAAGAACAAGCAACACAATCTCAAGAGCTAGGAAAAAGTTCAATTCAACAAATCAAAACATGTTCATAATAGACATCATCAAAAAAACTACAAATGGTGTTTAACCACTCATAGGCAAGCAGTAAAAACAATAAAAGTACGAGACATGAAAGAAATTGATAAAATCCAAGATTGAATCTTCAATCTTAAGTTATTTGTGGAAGATGGATTGGAAGAATGTGTAGATGGGGAGAAGGATTGGAGACTCTGAGATGAAGATTTATAAATTAGGTTAAGAGGTATTTATAGGTTGAAAAAAAAGTTCATTTTTGATAATTTTCGTGCTCTACAAGAAATGAGAGAGATTTGGGCAACAATTTATTTTCTTCCATGGATTTCCGCCTAAATTTCTGTCAGCTTAGACTGCACTGTGCAATATTCGTAGAATGGTCATAACTTTCTCCACAGAACTCCGATTGAGACGTGCAAGGTATCCATACGAAGCTCCTTCGAAGACGAAGAGAATAGTACTTATGAAATAATCACCGATTGGACTTCAACAATTCTGGGAAAATCGGCTTGAACTAAGGCGGTTGTACCTTGACCTTTTTGCAACTTTTTCTATCTTTTTCAATCATTTATCAACAAACACGTCAAAAATACCAAATGTATAACATATGCAATTAAAGAACATAATTTGCATGATTAACATTTAAAACGTACCAAATCTAGGTCTTAAAAACATGCAAAATCTGTGGACCCTCTCGTGCATCTGCATCAGGAACTATCAATCAGCGCCATTCGGCTTGCACAAATATGTGGCGCTGAAGGCGTCAACCACGCCCTCACAAAATTTTGCTAGACACTCCTGCCCAGTTGTATCCCCGACGTGAAGATACTCGTTGAACATGTCCGTCGTAGTGTCGTAGGCCAACTGACGAAGCGCATCCATGCACTTTGTAAGCGGGGATAGACCGATTCTATGGCCGTATCTTGCCGCTACTGGAAGTACTCATCGTGCGCCTTCATCGTCTGAACAATACGGAGAAACAGTTCTCGTCGCATCATAAACCGTCGGCGAAAAACCGTCGGTCCCCACCGTGGTTCATCAGTGAAGTAGTCTTCGAACAGACGTTGATGAGCTAGGTCATGCTCTCGGCGGATGGATGTCCGGTGGCAGATGGGCCTCGAGACTTGCTATTCGGCCTAATCTTGCTTTTGTATTACACGAATACCTGCGAGAATCTGGTCCCCTAAAGCAAATATTATGCGTTCCATAGCCCGATTTGGATCCTCAACGGGAAACACTTTGGAAGAGTGAGTGAGTGAGAGATATTTGAGAGATGTTGTGTGCGAAATGTGTGAGAATGAGGTATATTTATAGATTGAAAAATAAAAAAAAAATAGAAAACACGTTGCTCGTCCTCATCCGTGTCCCGAAAGTTCGGTCGGCCCACTCGTCCGGACAATCGTCCGTCCGCCTGCAATGGGCGGACGATCGTTGGATGAGGACGATCTCCCGAGATGTCCGGATGATCGGGAGCCATTGTGGATGCTCTTATAGTATGTAAATTGTTACTCTCTCTGTCCATCATTAAGAGTCCTATTTCTTGGCGGCACGAGTTTTAAGAATTGTTAAGAAAAGTGAGTGGAAAAAAGTTAGTGGAATATGAATCTCACTTATATATATTAGTTTTAAATGAAATGTGAGTGAAATGAGTAAGTGGAATATGAGACCCTATTACTATTTATGATAAAAGTAAACCAGGACTCCTATTCGCGGACGGACTAAAATGGAAAAACGGGACACCTATTCACGGACGGAGGGAGTAGAATCTTGAACGAGTCCCAACTTTTTTTTTTTGCATAGTAAGCTTGGTGAGAAAAATTGTTTTAGAATTGTGATATTTTTCGTGGCGAGTAAATTTGAAATGAAAATATAGTCCTTCGTAAAAAAAAAGGACATTTGGGCCGGCACGTAAATTAATGCATGATTGGTAAAGTAAGAAAGATGAGGAGAAGGGTAGTTAAAATATTGTTAGTAGATAGTGAGACATTATGTAAGGACACGAACCCAATAAGGTCGGACCCAAACCCATTAATTTCGTGTTGGTTCGTGTCGTGTCAAATTGCCAGGCCTAGACGGAGGGAGTAATAATACGTAAAACACTTACCTTATCCATAGATATAACTGGGGTAGGCATTATGCTCCTCGAATGCTTGCTAATCTGTATTTGCGTCGGGTACATCTAGCTCGAAATGTATCCCGATCCCCCTTTTTTTTTTTTCCTTTCCTCTTCTTTAAGTCGGTAATGAAGCAATAGAATCTATTTGCAGACTCACTCATCTAAAGGGTTCGCACATCTTCTCACACTCGACATGCTAGAACATTGATTATGTAGAAGAAATGAAAATTTGGAATACTAGCTTTATCAAAATAAACTTTTATGTAAGTAATACTTACTCGAAATTCCTCAGAGTAGTCATTTTCTTATTTTCTTCGGTGCCAATGGCCGGTCAAAATTAGTTACATAATTCGAACGGACTTGAATGTCATAGTAATCGGTCTCTCTTGACATTGAAGAATAAAATGCACCGATAATTTCCTATACCATTCAAATATTAGTGAATAATTAATATACTAAGCTTATTTAACAATCAATACTAATAACAAATCCGGTATAAGGATCACTCTTTAATTGTTTATCACATCAGGCAAACCGAGTCCAATTCCATCATCACTCATACGATCCACATCCTCAGAAGACCATTTCGCAAGCCCAAATATCATAGGTAGAAGATTGATTTTTTACAAATCTTTTCAACCTCTAAGTAAACCTGTGATGATTATAACTAGTATTTCATGAATTGGAATCTAATAGCCATAGATTTGCTTATAAGTAGCATTTTGTCCTCAAACAATTTTTTTTAAAAATGAAAGAATTCTACAAATTAGATGCATATGAGTAATATGTATTGAAATGTAAATATTTGAGTAAAATGTATAATTGCGCAACATTTTAATTTTTGTAATATTTTCCTATTAAAAGTGTAATGAGAAAATTTTGTAATTTAGACAAAAAAAGACACTGTAATACCACCATATATATATACATTTTATTTACGCAAAATGAGCACACAACTTGGAAATCGATACAATAGCAGATCACGATTGCTTAGCAACCGCGACATTGAGCAAAAACAGAAATGAAAGAAATATAAATAGAAAATGGATAATCAAATAAAATCAAACTCCATTCAAAACGTCGCCGTTGGGGTTCCGCTCAGCATCAATTTTTGCCAAGTTCACATCCCCTCCCTGCGCTTTTCTCTGCGCCAAAATCCTCTGCGTCGATTTGTAGAAGCTCGCGTATAACACCAGCTGCACAAACCCCAGCGCCGATCCTATCGAATTCGGCACCTTCAATTCCAATTCCAATTCCAATTCCATTGTTAGAAAGAACAAAACACAAAATTAACATTTTGAATGTAGAGAAATAGTATACATACAAGAATGAAAGCATCGAATTTCAAAAGCGCGTAAGTCGTCCAGCACAAGCCGTTGATGAAGGAGAAGAACGAGATGAAGAAAGGCATGAACTCCACGCTCTTAGTCGCGATCACAAGTTTCTGCCAAAAAAAAAGAAGAAAATTACTGTTAATATATATAAGTGAAACCCATACTCCATCAGTATAACAGTCTGTTGCGGTAAAAGTCATTTACCATTACGGATAAAGGGGCGGCATACATCATGATGTTGCCGGCCATGCAGATGCTGCCGATGATGTCAGAGCGGGTCTTCGGTTTTTTAAGGAGAAGGAGGGCGCAGAGGGCGAGCGCTGCCAAGAAGAAGCACTCCGCCACCACCACCGCCACCAAGCGAAGACGCTTCATGGGGACGGAGTAGATTAGGAAGAGAGACAAGTAGACGATCTCGATTGCAAAACCGGCGCCGTTAATGGTCAGAACCAGCGTGCTGTTGGGTTTGACCATAGGCAGCCCGTATAGTACCCAAAGCCCGCAGTTAAAGAAGGTCGCTAGGTATGGTAATGCTGAGTATTGCTCCACCGCCTTTTTCTTCCATATTGCGTAAAATGTTGGCCTATTCACGTCAAAATAATCCGTCGGTCATTAAATGTTTCATTTTTCATTTTTAGTCCGTCTGTTAGTAAATATTCCATTTCACTTTTACCAATTTTAACAAATGTATCCCACATTCTACACACTTAATTCAGTCACATTTTATTATAAAATTAATATATATATATATATATATACTACTATTAGGATCCACCGTAAGTTAAACAATTTCTTAAAATCTGAGCCGGTAAAAAATTGACGGATTGAATATTAAAAATGGGAAAATGTTCAAAACTTACAAAGGGGAGAGAAATAGTGAGCCAGCTATGATATTCCCTGAAAATAAGCAAATAGATATCAGTAAATGAGCTAACATTTGAAACTTCTAATTAATTTATCTTTTATTGGTAGAGAATTGTCACCATCTTACCTAGAATGCCAACGATAGTACGAGCATCGTCTTTAGAAATCATGGCTGAAACAAGAAGAAAGAAATTAATGAAGAAAAAACCCTAAAATTTGATTGAGAGGAGATGATGAAGTTTGGGGATGGAAGGGAGAGGGAGATAAATGCATGTTGAATTAGAGATAGGGATTGTGTATATATAGATAGGAAAAGATGAAGAGGTTGAGTTTGGTGTTTGTTTGAGTATTATTACACAACCAAATTTTGTTCTGTCACCTGCATGACATGTATTGGCTGCGGCACTTGGAATAAAACATGGAATTTTCGTTTTCTTGAAAAATAAATATGAAAATAAAAAACAGAATTAATGTGGCACAATATTCTAAGCTCTCAGACCAGTGCCATAATATTAATTATTTTCTGGAAAATGCATTGTTACTAAATTCTGGACTGAGATTTCAATTTTTAGCGGCTTTTTACATAAATAAAAATAAAAGTTTATTACATACACTGAGTTCGAGCTAAACTTTATCCTTATCCATTAAGGTTGCTGAGTTGGCAATGAGTAAAATGCAGGTTGACCTTTTTTCACAATTTAGGATAATAAATGTAAATTGGATATATGTCTGCCAATATGTTTTTGATAATAAATGCATGTAGATTTCTGTTGCACTTAATTGAAAATTTTGGAGTATCCTTACAAGAACAAATATGAAAATGAACATACAAATACATAATCCTTTCAATTTGTTAAAAGATATAGTATAACCCTAGGAAAAATCAAATTAATTTAACCGGTTAGCTAAATACATTGGCTAGCATGCATAACAAACTTTCTTTGATGTTACCATATTATACGTAAACTAACACGAGAACGACAAGTTTCGCATCAGGTATCGCGTTTTTCTATATATCTGTCACGATATATATGCAATGCAGGATAACGATCGATGCTGTAAAGCTTAATGCGTAAGCATAATGAGCAAAATGCGGCCGAATCTTCGGCCTTGAATGAGACGTACCTCCGGTTCCTTATTTGTTAGCTTTTCTTGGCGGACAACGACGAAATTATTTTCCTAAATCGAAATAGAAACGAGAAAGTTTGTCGAGGTCTAGGACAAATAGAGGTCGGTGTGTACATGAGAGGCGCAATGGGATGCTTCTCTTGTATGTTCTTCATAAACAAGTGTTCCGTTTTCTCTTTTCAACAATCTATGTTAGATAGTTGATAAAATTCTTGCCGTCTCTTTATCAAATTGGAAGAATTAAATTTTTGCTGAGAATACTATGTCTGTATTTATATGAATTGTATTATGGCTTGATTTAAAATGGACACTAATAAAAAATAGGTAGTTAATTAACTATTGGTTCCTAAGAGTTTAAGACTAGTGTATTGAATTTGAGGAGGTTGTACATCATTAATTATGTGGATTGGGAAGTACCGGTTGGTAACTAATGGTATTTAGTAAATTAAGGGAATGATTTTGAATATTGTGGATATTATTCAATGTGACATGTATGTAATAGTAAGTTAAAGAAGGGTAGGGAGAAAATCGTGTTTAGTGGAAGGTTTCTCATGGTAACAACGTGAAAATGTGAAGGTGGCATGCATTTTCTGTTGCCTTACTATACACCTATCCGTTTACCCAATGATTTTAAAAATATTTTGGTAGTTACTAGTAGTTTAAATCCTTATCTAAAAAAGAAGGGGGCTTGTTGAATTATGATTCGTACTAGGAAAGAGGAAATGGAATGAATAAAATATGAGAAGGAAGAGTGCACAACAATTAAAATATTTAATTTGGTACTATAATGTTATTTTGTTGTCTGTAATGTGATATCTTTTTAAATTAAATCTAATACCGATAGGCCTCGGGGTCTATCGAATGAATCTCGGCACCTGTTTGCACGTTAATGTTGGACGAAAGAAAGCAAAAACATGAAGCTAGGGTTTTCAGAGATTAGGGTTTTGAGGAAAAGAATTTTAATCCCCCCGTCTCTTAAAATTTGGCACCATTTGACTCGACACGAGTTTTAAGAAATGTAATAGAAAGTGAGTTGGAAAAGTTAGTGGCATGTAGGTCCTACTTTTATATATTAGTTTTAAAATAAAATGTGAGTGTAAAAGAGTTAGTGGAATGTAGGGACCACTACCAAAAATGGTGAAAGTGAAATGTGACAAATTTTTAGGGACAGGCGAAAAAGGAAATAAGTGACAAATTTTCAGGGACGGATGGAGTATTTCTTATTTCTTCATAGACTCTCTAATGAACTCTTATACATAGAGTTCAGACCCTCCTTGATTCGACTTACGATTCGGAAAAGAATCAAGCAGAAAACCCTAAAAGATTTAATAAACTAAACTAGGCAATTGTTCCAAAAATTAAGAAAAACAATTAAATAAAATAAGATAAAAATCTAATTCTAATATATCTTGTGTTGGCAATTGAAATATAAAATGAATGTAACAATATCCCACATCGGTGTACACAAAGAGCTTAATCCACTATATAAGTCTCATAGGCCCCTCCTCCTATCACCAATTGGTTTTAGGATGGAACCCATGAATTTCTATCATGGTATCAGAGCAGGTTTGGTACTCAGAACAAATTCATCACCGTCCCGGGCATACCTTTCTCGACCTTTTCTAAAAATACCTGCAAAACCACCAAAAATGTCAGAATCTGACGAAGAAAAATCCCAACTAACCAAAATGAATTCCTCTACAGAACTCGCTGCACAGTTTGCAGAGTTTCTGAAATGGCAAAGCAGCTAACAGTCGAAGCCAACAAACCAACAACCAAGCCAAATCTCTCCCAAACCAGAATCGTTTGAGGAAGTTCACCTTCAAACCAAGCTAAATGGTGATAATTACTTCTTCTGGTCGAATCTGATGGAGCGGGCTATCGGAGGAAAGGACTTAGCATCTCACATCGATAGAGTTCCCGGCCCTCCTTCAACCAACAGCCCAGATTACCAGAAATGGAAGCAGTGGACCACTGCTGCTTCAATTGGATCATAAACAATATTGAAATCAACTTGGTGAACGAGGTTTCTCAATATGCAACAACCCGAGATCTATGGGAGGGGCTAGCGATTACATGCGGAAGTGGTGTCGATCCATTCCAAGTCGGTGACTTACACAGACAGGCGTATGGTATGAAGCAAGAGAATCTGACACTGGAGGCGCTCTGGATAAAATTCCAGGACCTCTGGATCTCAATTGATGCAAGGGATCCGAATCCCATGGACACCCCTAGAACAATAGAGAAATACAACAAAACACACAAAGACATAGGTTGTATTAATTTTTGTGGGCATTAGATGAAAAATACGATACAATCAAGAGAGAATTACTGAACAAAGATCCGTTACTCACCGTGAGGGAAGCGTATGGAATTGTGAGACAAGAGTCAGCCAACTCAAAGGTCATGAAGACGACCAATGGCTCCAAGGATTCTGGAGTGGGAATCGGTCTTGGAGCATTCGATTGAGGGCGTTCAACAACCAATCCACCGCCCCGCTTTCCGACCAACCGAAGGATAGAGGAAGACAAGAGCAAGCTCTCATGTATCTCTGTGGCGGAAAGAAGCATACCCGAGAAACATGCTTCCATATCCATGGATACCCAGAATGGTGGGAGGAGATGAAGAAAGCGCGTTGAGCTAGAGAAAATCACGGAGGAGGAAGGGCTTCGGCATCAGCAGTAGTGGCGGTCGGACACCGAGCTGCCTATACCGAAAATTCGGCGGGTAACTTCGGTGCTCCAGTTGCCGGAAACCATGGCGCTGAAAGAAGTAAGGATTAAGAGAAGGCGGTCGTCACAGTCACGACGACGAGGGTTTGGTGTGAAGGTAAAGGGGGGTTCTTGAATTTGAACCCCTCAATTTTCCCTAAATCACTCTATTTACCCCTTTCCACTAATATTACTACTTGCACCCCAAAAGTTTTGAGAAATTACTTTTTGACCCCAAAACTGATGATGATTTCACTAATAAGCCCCCAAAATGTGGAAACTTTCAAATACACCCCAATGTGACTTGTTATAATTCATTCCATACCTTAGCAAATTCATCTACAACAGAATTAGGTGAAAAAAAGTAGTCATTGGATTTTTTACTGTGGGGCAACTTATACGATGTCCTACGATGCATACGATTTTCTACAAATTTCAAACTCTAGTAAAACTTTTGTCCAAACATCTAGTGGGGATTTAGCAACAGTTCATGGGGCGGGCACCATTAATATATCTCGGACCTTGAAACTCTCAAATTGCCTTTTCGTTCCTTCCCTATCCCACAAATTATTATCTGTGAGTCACGCAACCAAGGAACTTAACTGCAAGTTACTAATGCAACCTGATTTCTGTCTATTACTGGATACCCAGACGGGGGCGATAGTTGGGTGTGGAACTGAACGACACGGACTGTACTATGTGGATGAGGTGGCCTAACAGAGTACTGCGTTGCTATCTCACGGACTAACTGAAAAACAAGCTTGGTGTTAGGATTGATTATCAAGAACAAGATTGAAGGAACAGATGAGGTTTGGGAGAAATCGAGAGAGAGCTTTTATTTCTTCCAGCTGAAAACAATTTGGGGTAATTACAATTTGAAATCCCTAATTTCTCGGCTATATAGGGAAAGACAACTCATCAACTTAAGAATTGATCCAATGGCTATAAAAGCATCTATCTTATCTAAACAAATCAATGGCTAAGATTTAAACACTCATTTAAACACAAGCCACATATTACTAAGTGTTTGAGCTATTTGAGCATATATCTACAAATCTCCACCTTGCTCAAGTAGCTCCATCAATGTGTTGCAGCAGGATCAGCTTCCTACACAACTCAAGCTTCTCCCTTGGCAACGCCTTTGTTAACATGTCTGCCGGATTGACTGCAGTAGCCACTTTAAACACTTCCACTTCACCCTCTTCTATCTTCTCTCTGATAAAGTGTAGTCGCACATCAATGTGTTTGCTTCGCTCATGAAATACTTGGTGCGTAGCAAGAGACGACGCACTGCTACTGTCACAACCAATCGAAACAGACTTCTGTCCAAGCCCAAACTCTGCAGCCAAACCTTTGAGCCAAAAGCTTTCCTTGAATGCTTCTGTTAGTGCAAGATACTCAGCCTCTGTGGTTGACAAGGCTACAACATGCTGGAGACTTGATTTCCAGCTAACTGCAGAGCCAAACATGGTGAATACATAGCCGGATTGAGACCTTCTGTTATCCTCATTACCAGCAAAATCAGAGTCACAAAATCCAACAATCGGATCACCAGACCAGGAACTTGCTCCTCCATACCAGATGCCCAACTTTGATGCCCCTTTTAAGTATCTTAGCAACCACTTTAATGCTGACCAATGCTCCTTTCCATGTTCAGACATAAACCTGCTTGTTAGGCTAACAGCTTGAGCAATATCCGGCCTAGTGCATATCATGGCATACATCACACTTCCTATGATATTCGCATATGGAATGAGCTTCATCTCCTGCCTCTCCTTCTCAGTTTTTGGCCTCTGCTCCACTGACAACTTGAAATGTTGAGCAATTGGTGTGCTAACTTCTTTCAAGATGTCAATCCTGAATTTCTTTAGAAATTTCTGAACATAATCAGTCTGCCCAAGCCATATGCTTCCATTTTTCCTGTCTCTGACTATGCTCATCCCAAGTATTTTCTTTGTCGGCCCAAGATCCTTCATATCAAATCTTGATCTGAGGTCCTCCTTTACTTGCTGAACCTCCTTCAAACTAGAACCAACAATTAACATATCATCTACATACAACAACAAATATGCTACAGCCTCTCCACCTTTCTTCTTAAGATACACACAAGAGTCATACTTAGATCTGATGAAACCACAACTCACCATGTGGCTGTTGAACTTCTTATGCCACTGCCTGCTAGCTTGCTTGAGGCCATAAAGACTTTTGTTGAGTTTGCAGACCTTCAACTCTTGCCCTGGGCTAACAAATCCCTCAGGCTGCACCATATATATAGTTTCTTCTAGATCACCAATTAAGTAGGCAGTCTTCACATCTAGCTGCTCTAGCTCCCAATTCTTTCTTGTTACTATAGACATCAACATCCTTATAGAGTTGTGCTTCATCACAGGGGAAAAAACCTCATTATAATCTATCCCATATTCTTGGCTAAAGACTCTTGCAACAAGTCTAGCCTTATATCTGATTGAATCATCAGCCTCCAATTTCTTCTTGAAGATCCATTTACAAGTGACTAGCTTCCTGCCCTCCACCTTATCCACCAAAGCCCATGTTTTATTCTTCATCAAGGACTCCATCTCCTCATTCATAGCTTACACCCACTTATTCTTCTCTTTACTCTGCATAGCTTTTGTATAAGTCAATGGCTCATCTAGCTCCACCTCTTCTGCTGCCATTAGTGCATAGAAAACCATCTCATAATCAGAAAACTTGGAGGAAGGTTTAGGCACTCTTCTGACTCTATCTCTGGCCATCTTGTAATTTTGCAGGTCTTCTACCTCAGTGTGTGGCTGATTAATCCCATCAACAGAGCTGCTGGAGCTTTCATGTACTGGTTCATTAACATCATCAGTTGCCTCATGTGTGTGTTGAGCTCGGCCCTGATCTCTTTCCTCATCTGGCTCCACCTCAAAGTCATTATCACTATCAGAAATAACTCTGACCCCATCAGAACCAGCCACCTTATTCAAATAAGGCATATCATTTTCAAGAAAGATTACATCCCTGCTGATCAGAACATTTTGTTGCCCAGGTTCTATACACCACAACCTGTACCCCTTCACCCCTTTCTGGTATCCCAACATCACACACATCAATGCTCTGGGGTCTAATTTCCCTTGCTTCATATGGGCAAACACCTTACAACCAAATGGTTTCAGATCAGCATAGCTTGAATGTTTACCATACCATCTGAAGTCTGGAGTGTCTTCATCTATACTTGATGAAGGACACTTGTTCAACAGATACACAGCTGTTGAAGCAGCCTCTCCCCAGAATTTTTTGCCCATCCCTGAGGAGAACAACATACATTTAACTCTCTCAACAATGGTCTTGTTGGCTCTCTCAGCCACACCATTCTGTTGA
Organism: Salvia hispanica; assembly: GCF_023119035.1. Classification (NCBI taxonomy): domain Eukaryota; kingdom Viridiplantae; phylum Streptophyta; class Magnoliopsida; order Lamiales; family Lamiaceae; genus Salvia; species Salvia hispanica. Next base: position 4,310,135 of record NC_062968.1, read on the forward strand.
GGATTCTTGGGGACAGTCTTGTGCCTCTTAATCCCCCTTTCTTTACAAAAATTATCAAACTCTTTAGACACATACTCAAGCCCATTGTCTGTACTGAGGCACTTCAACTTACAACCCTTTTCTAACTCCACTTTAGTACACCAATTCTTAAAAGTGTTGAAAGCCTCTGACTTCTCCTTAAGAATATAAATCCATATCTTCTTAGAATAATCATCAATCAGTGACATATAATATCTACCTCCACCAATAGTATTAACAGTCGCTGGCCCCCATAAGTCACTATGTATGTAATCTAAAGGAGAAGTGGAGATGTGTTTAACAGTGGGATGTGGCTGCTTCTTTGGCCTTGCCTCTGATGCAATCTTGACATGGATCTGGTTCTTGTGTGTCATCAGCAGAGATAACTTGCTTCTTTATCAGCTCCTTGATGCTTCCCATGGCTGGATGGCCCAGCCTTTCATGCCACAATTTTAGGCTTGTGTGCTTCACCAAATTCACTTCATCTTTCTGAACCTTAACCACTGAAGCATAATGGTAATACAAACTGCCTCTTCTCTCTGCTGTCATGACCACATCATTCCCTCTCTTCACCAACATCTTTCCACCAGAAGATAAGAAGGAATACCCTTTCACCTCTAGTGATCCTAGAGATACCAAATTTCTTTTCACTTCTGGAATATATCTAACATCTGTCAGCAACTTTAGAGTCTGATCTTGCATTTTTAATCTGATGGATCCTATTCCTTTCACACTGCATATTTGATTGTTCCCCAAGGTTACAGTGCCAGAGGCCTCATCAATCCGCTCAAACCAACTCAAATTCGGGCAGATATGGAAGCAACATCCACTATCCATTATCCAAGAAGCCCCATCTATTGTTCCATAACATTTAATGCTTCAGCTTCTTGTATAAGCTCCACACAATCAGAGGAACCTGCACCTTGATTACCAGATGTTGCTTGTTTCTTTTTCCACCCGAAACAATCCTTCTTCAAATGACCGGGTTTCTTGCACCAGAAGCACACCCTAGTTTCCTTCTGATCACTCCCAGAGGGCTTAGGATTATCATACTTCTTCTTAAATCCTTTCTTTCCCTTGAATTCTTTAATATTCAAACTTTCAGAAGAGGGATCAACATTCTTGGTACCTGCTGATTGCAATTCATTCGCCCTTAGAGCCGTTTGAACCTCCAGGAGAGTAATAGTACCTTCCCTCCCGTACATAATTGCGTCGCGGAGTTGGTCATACGCCTTTGGCACAACATTCAGGAGGAGTATGGCCTTATCTTCATCTGCAATCGTCACATCGATGGCTTTGTCAAAGTCCTCCAATTGCTCCATCACCCCTCTATCCTCCATGAACCTGTACGAATAGAGCCGTTGCTTCAGCAGCCGGTTGGCGAGTGACTTCGTCATATACAGAGTCTCCAGCTTCGCAAGAATCCCAGCCGCGGTCGTTTCTTTGGTGACCTCCCTTAGCACTTTATCGCCGAGACACAGAACCACGATACTATGAGCCTTCGCCATGATTTCAGCTCGTTTAGCGATGGCCTTCTCATCAGGATCAATCGGTGCCTTATCTTTCTCCTTCTCCTTATCTGCTTCAAGCGCCACCGAAAGCTCTTGTTGAATGAGCATCGCGCGCATCTTCATTCGCCACAGACCGAAGTCATTTTTTCCGGTAAACTTTTCCGCTTCGAACCTTGAAGCCATCTTGTCTCGTGAATTCGCTTCCGATCAAATCACAATTCGCCTGCTTCACTTCCCACAGACGGCGCCAATTTGTTAGGATTGATTATCAAGAACAAGATTGAAGGAACATATGAGGTTTGGGAGAAATCGAGAGAGAGCTTTTATTTCTTCCAGTTGAAAACAATTTGGGGGAATTACAATTTGAAATCCCTAATTTCTCGGCTATATAGGGAAAGACAACTCATCAACTTAAGAGTTGATCCAATGACTATAAAAGCATCTATCTTATCTAAACAAATCAATGGCTAAGATTTAAACACTCATTTAAACACAAGCCACATATTGCTAAGTGTTTGAGCTATTTGAGCATATATCTACACTTGGCTTTGGTACCGCCGGTTAGGGCATCCTTCCATAGGATATCTTCATTTACTTTTCCCTAAGTTCATTGATTCATCTTTTTCCTTAAATTGTGAGACATGTTTTTTGGCCAAAAGCCACAAACATTCATTTAAGTTAACCAATACTCGTATGAAAACTCCTTTTGCTTTGATTCATTCTGATGTTTGGGGTCCTGCACCGGTTAATGGGGGCCAAGGGTTTCGTTATTTCTTACTGTTTGTGGGTGATTATTCGCGCATGACTTGTGTTTATTTTTTAAAGACAAAATCTGAAGTTTTTTAAAAATTTACTCAATTTTATACTCTTGTGCAAACTCAATACAAACAGTCCATCCAAATCCTTAGGTCCGACAACGGGGGGAATTTGTTAACTCCAAAATGCAGGATTTTTGTGTCAAAAGGGGTTTAGTACAACAAACAACATGCTCACACACTCCAGAACAAAATGGTGTTGCAGAAAGGAAAAATAGATATATCCAAGAGATAACTAGAGTCTTCCTCATTGAATCAAAACTCCCCAAATCTTTTTGGTCTGAAGCAATTGCTACTGCAGTTTACCTCATCAATCGTCTCCCCACACATATCCTAAACTTCAAGACACCCTTGGATATTTTTTCCCAACAACTCCCTATTCCTTCACCCCTCAGCCTGGAACCCAAAGTTTTTGGATGCACCGTATTTGTTCATATACCCAAAATCGAACGATCAAAATTCTCACCTTGTGCAATTAAATGTGTTTTTCTTGGATATGGTTAAACTCAAAAGGGGTATAGGTGCTATAACCCAAAAACACGAACACTATATACCACAATGAACTGCGATTTCGTAGAAGGGGAATACTTTTATGACCAATCTAGTGGTCAGAGGGATAACCAACCAGAGAATACTCCAACTAGTGAGCCACTGGATTTTTCTCGGTGCTCGGTATGATGGATCTGGGTAGTAACCAATCTAGTGGCTCACTAGTTGGATTAATCTCTAGTTGGTTCTCCCTCTGACCACTAGATTAGTCATAAAAGTATTCTCCTTCTACGAAATCGCTCTAATACCATCTTAACGATGGTAATCGAGAGAGGTAGGGCAAGATTGGTTGCTAGACATTGTAGAGAATGTGCATAGAGAAATATACTTTGTTCTATTATTTTTGGTGTGTTGTAATGTGTACAATTCCTCCCTCTTATATAGGAGAGGAGGATCACTAATTACAAGAGGAAATCAATCACCAATCATTCTATTCTAGATAGTATATTACATAATATATTCTGCATTAATCAAGTAAAACCACTCCAATAAAATGTTGTTCTGCACTCTACATTTCTTAAAACGCATGCTCACACCAAATGTTACTCATGTTGTATGACGGAGAGAGTATTTTTCTTTCATATTTCTTTATTTTCTTATTTCTCTTCTTATTAATATAGTTTCATATTTTACAAGACAATAAACATACTAAGTAGATGGATAAAAAGAACAGCTACATTACTTTCTTATTTCTCTTCTTATTAATATGGTTTCATATTTTACAATATAATAAACATACAAAGTAGCTAGACAAAAAGAACAGCTACATTACTAAGTGATATTTTGGATCTAAAGAGGACAAAAATCCAGGTTGCCTGAACATCTTCAAGATAACAACTGACATTTCTTTCCCACAATTCCAACTTAACAAATGGACAACAATAAAACAATAGAGAAAAAAGAAGAAAAAAGAAATAAACACAATGGCAAATCAAAAGCCATGGAAAACAAAGGAGCCTCACCAAATTACAACTTAACACCATTCACAATCTTCTACCTTATAAAACAATAAGAAATTATTATAACCTGTGAGAAAATAAAATCCACACTCAACTTCTAAACCCGAATGCAGACCATTTCTTGGATGTCTCCTTCTTAGTCCTTTTGGAATTAGGATCAATAAGGTTTTCAAGGGATTTCGCCTTCTTGTTTCTAGACCTCCCGGCTTCTTTCAACAGCTCTGCTAATCTTTTCTTTTCATCGTCAAAATCTGGATTGGCTGTTCCAAGTTTCTCTTCTCGCAGTTTAAGAACATACTCCAGAATCTCTATCGCATCTTCAATTCTGTACATGTAAACCAAGATTTGTTAAAGAAGCGGCAGTCTTCAAAAGTGTAACTAGGCATACCATCATTTTGAAACAACTAATATAACTGCATAAAAGCGTCTCTCGATACCAACATTAGCAAATTCAATTTTGCTATACAATCAATGACTCGGAATGCAGATATCAAATTTGGCCATACCACAGCATAAGAAAACTGGAACAACTTGTTTAGAACTATGAAAATCAATGGCTTTATAATTGGGAAAATTGAAGTGAATGCCTGCACATTTTATGCTGTTAAATTATCTTTGATGAGCTATTTGATAACAACGACAGATAATTTGGACCTCTTATGTATTATATCTTCAAGTGGACATTCTTTCTCAAAAAATATACATTAAGTGGAGATCTAAATCCAGGCAGCTCACAGTTGATCAGTAAGCTTATTTAATCCACAGCAGAAATGAAAAAAACACTGAAGTTCAAGAAGAATAAAGAGGATAGTCAATGAGATTATGTTACCTTCCCATAGCATCATAAGTTGCTGCGAGATTGCTATATACACCGAGAGTATCCTGATGACATGGGCCACACTCCTGTTCCAGTATTTCTCTAGCTTCCTCAAATAATTCTGCAGCCTCATCGATCTTAAACAACTGAACGCAAGCCAAACCCATTTGGTTTAGCACAACACCAAAGAAAGCTGATTTCCTCTCACCACTGGCTCTAAGTTTTGCTACAGCACTTTCAAAGGAGCTGCGCGATACCTCATACCTTCCAACCATGTAATACATAACCCCCATTCGTGCTTCAATCCCAGCTACTGTACTATGTTGTCCTGGTTTATCCTCCAATAGTTTCATGGCCTTCTGTAGGAGTTTCAAAGCTTCCTCAGGTTCATTGAACAACTCATAAATAGCTGAAATTTCTGTCATCCCACTAGCAATCTCTTCTGAAGTTGTTCCGGGAACAGGTTTTGCATATATCCTTAGAGCATTTTCACAATATGATCGCGACTCTCTTAATTTTCCTGTCTTGTAGTACAGGTCAGCAAGCCGGGCAAAGACCGAGGCCACCGAAGGGTGGTTATCACCTTTTGAAGATTTGAAGACAGTGAGTGCCTTCTGGTAGGAGAAAACTGCCTCATCAAAGCGGGAAAGAGATGAATAGATATTGCCAATGCTAACATCGATAGCAGCAACTTCATTTTCTTGTCCATTGGCTATCATAGCCATGCTGGCAAGTACAAGGTGTTCCAAGGCTGCTTCATAGTCTCCTTTAGCCTCGCATATGAGAGCCATCAATCGGCGGTCCGCTGCTTCCTCTAGAGATGCTGGTGCGCTGTGCACTCTATGAATTTCAAGAGTTTTTTTGCATAAATTATCAGCTTCATCAAATTGCATGGCTTGAACATGGGCCTCCGCCAAGTATCTGCAAGATTCAGTAATCACAATTGGTAACAGAAACAATCAAAATTTGGCAGTGAAATAGTACTCCCTCCGTCCCAAGATAAGTGACTCATATTCCTTTTTGAGACGTCCCAAGATAAGTGACTCATTTCCTTTTTTGGTACTCTCTCTCTTACTTTTTCTCTCTACTTTATTCACTTTCCACTTTACTAACAAAACCCCATTTCCTTAAATCCCGTGCCGAAAAATTTGTGGTCACTTATCTTGGGACGGAGGGAGTATAATTTATGCATTTACTGTATACTCCCTCCGTCCCCAAAGAATATGCACTTTAGGTTCAGTACGAGTCTTAATACAAAATTGGTAAAGTAAGAGAGAGGTAGAGAGAAAAAGTAATTAAAGTATTGTTAGTGGGGAATGGGTCCCACCTCATTAGAGAGAAAAGAGTTTCTAAAATTGGAAAGTGCATATTCTTGTGGGATGGATTTAAAAGGAAAGAGTGCATATTCTTGTGGGACGAAGGGAGTATCATTTATTTACTTCATGATTTCCCTAATAATTTCAATACTCCCATTTTTAAGGTCTTTCCCTATTTTGCTTTTACTTCCTATCCTTTAATCTTCTCATAATTTCTTCTATAAATTTTTTCATATTTTTTCTATTCTTCTTGAAATTTCTCTTATTTCTATTTCTTACATTATCCTCCCTGCTTGGATAATCTACAACTTATTCCGGCATGGAAAACTCGTCACCTGACAGTGAGGAATCAGGAATGTGCTGGCCATGATAAACTCATGAATTATGAAAAATAAAGTCAAATAGGGGTTTGGTTGAGGCTGCAAGTGTTACTTAGGTGCTGAACAAGTCTTGTACATTAAAATGAAAACTTTGATGAGAAAATAAGATAATAGGAATCCATCTCACTGAGTGACGTTTATCAAACAAAGAACCAGACGAACTCCACTGAACCAAGATTAATTGAGAGGGGGAAAAAGGGGGAAAAGGGCAAAAAAGGTAGTACTCCTAATGAATAGATAAAGGAGAAAGAAAGCATAAAGCTGTAAAGAAAGGAGAAGAACAATAAAAAGCATGAAAAAAAAGAGGCCGGGAGATTTAGGAAGGTGGACGTTGGAAGAAGAAACGAGAGAGGAGAAAAAGGCAAAAAGGGGAAAGTGAAGGTGGGGGAAAAAGTTGTTAAGAAAAAAAGCAAGGAACACAAAAAATTGAGAAAAACGGAAATAGATGAAGAAATTTGCACTTTATCAACAATCCTTTAATTATCTTACTTAATCAATTTTAGTCACGATTTGTGAGTAAATATAAGGGCATCAAAACAATTAGGTTTCAACTTGGATCAAACCCATCAAATTTAAGGGTAGACCATATAAGACTTTCCGGCTACTCGAGTTGAGTTAATTTTTCAAACAAAATTGATATGGGAAATCTTTACCCCTAACACTAAACCTTCAGTTTTGAGTTAGCCTGGAGGGCTGATAGGTTCACTAAAGAAATCCGGCATGTTGCATAAGTGCCTATTGATGACCCCACGAAAAAAACAGTACTACTATTAACTAAGGACTAAAGGCCACAACATCTTGACGGAGCAGCCAGGCCCAAAAGCTGAAGATGAGATAATGCACTCACAAGTTGCACTACATTTTCTCTCCAACCATCAAATTTCAGTTCAAAGGAACAGGGAAATAAAAGAGCTCTAAGTAAGAGGAAATCTAAAGAGCTGAGGAAAGTGTGGGTGGTGAGTCTAGGCGTGTATGTAGTTTAAACTTGAATCCTCTTCATAGAATGAACAAAATAAGCCATATGACATACTGTATTTGCGATAAAACAAGCTATTATAACTGAATTCAGATAACTAACCAACTATTCCCCTCAAATTTGAATATAATACAGTCCCAGCGTTAGCTCCAAACAAATTCAAAGAGTTGAAAAAGAAAAAAGAAAGTAGTTACCTGCAGGTCTCTGCAACTCTGGGATCATTATCACCCAAGGCCTCCATCTGAATTTTGAGGCCTTCCTTATAGCACTCAATCGACCGATCCAGCTGTCCGAGCATGGAATGCGTATCCCCCAGCTGCATATACCCTGAAAACGCCGCCAGCGCGTGATCCGCACCCTTCGCCACCTCCGGCACCTTAATTGCCCGCTCCAACACCGGCACCGCCTCCTCGAATTTCCCCAAACTGCAGTAGATCGCCGCCACCACGTGCAGGCTCATGGCCAAATCCAGGCTCGGCTCGCCGTCGACGGCGCATTTCTCGAAGCTCTTCGACGCCCGCAGCGCGTAGTCCAGGGCCTTGCTGGGGCCCTCGCCCGACGCGATCGTGTCCCTGGCCAATTTGAGCAGGAAGGGGCCGAGATCCGGGTTGTCGAGGGAGGATTCATTGAGGAGATTCTTCTCCGGCGGGGATTTCTTCCTGGCGGAGCCCCGATCCAGCGAGGGTTTGGCGCGTGAGGTGGAGGGGGAAGGGGAGGGAGGGCGGCGCGTGGCTGGGGAGTTGGATTTGGGCTCGGATCTGATGGTTTGAGCTCGGATCGGAGTGTGGGGAGCCTCGTCGGGGACGGTGATTCGTAGCGGCGGTGCGTCCGGCGGCGTCTTGACGGAGACTAAACCAGGCATAACTGAAAGGTGAATTGAAGCGTGGAAATTGGGGGTGAGGTCAGCGAGAGTGGGAATGGAGGGAAGTAGTAGTAATTTAATAGGGAGGTTTAATTAAGAGAGTTAATTAGGGATTAATACAGGCCACCATTTCCATGACTTGCTCGCTTGCTGGTGAGACTGTGGAAGAAAGAGAGAAAAAGAGAGATGGCCGTTGAGGGTTCATAGAGAGATGGTGGGATGAGAAACATCTGATTATACCTGGTTCTACTCTGTCCAGAAAAATACTTATTGTAGAATAAATATGCTAATGAAAACGATAATTTATAATATTAAAGTCATACACGAATTTCATTCCTAATGGTAAAGCAGGGGTATTTGTTTTCTTAACAACTGCAATATTATAAGTTACAATTCTATCTTCTGCTGAACGATTAATTGACTACGGAAAATGATTGTGATTAATGGTATAAGATGGATAGTGCTGTCTTTATTTATTGTACTAATAATTATGCTTTCCATTTATGCTTAACTAATAATTACTATAAATTAGTCATTATTATGCATTTAACTATGAAAAAGAATTGTGATTCAGAAATGAATGTAGGCTAATAAGGAAATGGATAGCTTGATACAGTTCCTTTTTTCGGTTTAATTTTTTATGAATTTGCTTTTGATGTTCTAGCATGGTTGGTTAAGCCAAAAAAATTTGAATTAGTTGATACGTTAAGTTATTTTCTATAGTGTAACTGAGAGTAGATCGATTTGAGATGATTTCAATTTTTATCACTAATTAATGGTGTGAGGTTCGAATCATTTAAGATGGTGTATATTATAACTTACAAAAATCTCCAAATTTATTACTACAAATCAAGTTACATAAAATAATGAAATCATGGATAAATGTGATATTGTTATTTATAAATAACAATATCACATTTATCCATGACTCTACATAATGTATGGTAGTATAAGTATTTCATTAGGATAATGGTTAAATGGGGAGTATTTTTTCATGATTTTACATGTTGTTTGATTTGTAAGATTAGTCAATAATAGGGCCGTGTTTTTTCTTCAGTCCAGATAGATCCATGATCTCTCCATTTAAGAATTGATGGTTTTGGAGATTAATTTAATTATAAGAAATAAAAGTATTTAGTTTACATTACTTTATTGTTTTTCATTAGGTCCATATATTTTAATAGTAATATGTAGTACTACTAAAATATTAGGTTCATCATGTACATTGACGTTTTCAGTTTTATTTAAGTACGAATATCTAATTATACACTTTTCCAATTTAATGACAAAATATCTGGAAGAATAATAGCTGGTACATCAACAGATCAACTGAATCCGTTTAGTACTTGACTCATAACGCATTAAATAAGTTAAGATTAAAATAATTAATTATTTAATTTGAAGAATCCTAACTATAGTATTATTCCAGCAAAATTGAAAATACAAGTAAATCAATCCAACAACAAAGTTCATCTGTACTCTGATAGTTTTATTCCTGTTAGTTCAATACACACATGTGGTATTGCTCAGAGGGGGACCATATTATCAACAAAATGGAATCCATCCAAATAATAGAATTCGGTTGCGGAAATATTTTGATGATGTTAAATCAATATTACTCTCTTTGTCTACCAATAAACTTCTTATTTAGCCATTTGCATCGGTCTATCAATAAACTTTTTATTTACATTTTAGCCACTTTAACTCACTAACATTTCATTATACAATTAATATATAAAAATAAGACTCACCTTTCACTAACTTTTTTAACCAACTTTTTACTACTCCCTCCTCCCAAGAAAGATAACTAATTCCTTGGACGGCACGAGATTTTATACAACTTTATTTTGTGTGTTAAGTAGAGAGAGTAAAATAAGAGAGAAAGAATAAAATAGAGATGAATGTGTTTTCATTTTTAGTAATGTATCATCTTAGTTGAGACAAACCAAAAAGAAAAGGAGGTCATCTTCAGTGGAACAGAGGGAGTACATTTTTTAAAACTCATGCCGGATCAAAACCTCCCTTGTATTGGTGAACAGAAGAAGTAGAATTGTTTAGGTATAATCGTCTTAATATTCATGTCAGCCAAGAGGAAAACAAAGTTAATGCGCAAGAAGGTGAGAAAGTGACAATTGATTTAAAGAGATTATATGATCATTTCTCATTGCACAAAATACCAAAAAGAAAAGTAGGTCATCTTCTATGGAACAGAGGGAGTACATTTTTTAAAATCCATGCCGGGTCAAAACCTCCCTTGTATTGGTGAACAAAAGAAGTAGAATTGTTTAGGTATATCGTCTTAATATTCATGTCAGCCAAGAGGAAAACAAAGTTAATGCGCAAGAAAGTGAGAAAGTGACAATTGATTTAAAGAGATTATATGATCATTGCTCATTGCACAAAATAACGAGCAAGAGAAAGATATAAAAACAAATTGTTTTACAAATAGTGATCAGCTCAATGTGTGAAATGCAACATGTGTACAATGTACCAAACATTGCTTCTCCCTAGCATTCAAGAATAGCTCCAACGAAAGCAGCAAACGACGATGTGGCAATGTTGCCTCGAGCAATGTCTAAGTTGCCACGAAACATATTCATACACGAAATCTACCTCACAAAACTTGCAAAACTAGCCCAGTTGTTTGACTCAAACAAATGCTTGTCCAGTCGAACTAAATTGAAGGAAAACAACAGTGTCTCATATCCATCAAAGTAGAGTTGTGTCATTCTAAGCATCTGTTGGAACGATTCTTCTTTTAATTTGGTGGAACAATTCTGACTCTCGAAAGGGACATCATCGATCTTTGCGGCCATGAGAAGCCAGCTCAAGGGATTAACCTCCTCCTCTACGACATCTTGCATCTTTGAAACCATATTTTCCAAACATTTGGGCAATTGGTACGAGTCCATCTCTAATATGAGTGTTGTAGTATCCACAAGTTAACTCTGAGGGGTGAGACTGTGTGCCATAGTGCCAGTGAACCTCGACCACTTTTCCTGACATATTGATTTCCCTAGCTCGGAAAATCACCTCTGCTTCTTTACAGATCCTTTTATGTGCAAAAACAACATGCTTGAGTACCATTCTATTAAGAACTCTCCATACGGCATCTTCCAAGTACCGTTTGCTTTAAAAAAATCGGTTCTTTCTAGATTTTGCATCAAACTACTGATACGCTCGGATTTTGCACTGTTTTAAGGCCTCTATTTGGTCCTTTTTAATGTCAAAGTCGCATTACACTTCCATCATTTGCATATTTATACATTTTGGTATTTTGATGTGTTTTGTGAGAAATGTGCATATTTGAGCTGAAAAAGGGAGTCAAAACGCAAAGTTTGGAAATCTGGAGTTTCAGGCGGCGCCCGACGACCTACATTCTGCAGCGGTCCGCCTCGGAAATTCTGTGCTAAAAAAGAAGTCTCGTCCGGCGACCGTCGGAGAACGCGTGGCGGCACGCCATCAATGAGTCAGAGACTCTGGACTGCTGCGTGGCGACCGCCCGCCGACGTGCGGCGGCCCGCCGTGAAAAGCGACGAATCAGATTTGACCTAGATTTCTCTCCAAGATTTACCATATTTTGAAGATCTTTTCCTTTTAGAATGAGGAACGACTTTTCCCTATAAATAAGACCTCAAGCTTCATCAAAACAAATCCTCTTTTTGCAACATATTTCCCAGAGATTAAAAGCTAGAGTACTTCATTTTGCAAGGAGTTGAAGACGGATTCAAGAGCATCAAAACGACAAGGATTCAACATACGAGTTTTATTAGCTTTAGTTTTATGTTCCAATTATTTTCCCTTCAATCTACGTGTTTAGATTATTACATCATGTGTAACTAAATTCATAGGATTCTAGGGATGTGTTAGTAACGACTTTAGTTATACAATTTCTTTTTCTATTTAATATTCGTTTTGTTTTTACTTTGTTTCTTCCCTAAGTTAATCTTGACGCTTCACGTTTGAGTGACACATTCTGTGCTGATCTAATATAACTTGCTTCATAATTGTGAGAAAATTCTAGCGAGTTAGGTCCACTTAGTATACACTACAATTAGCTTCCCTTAAAACAACACTGTTAATTGAGAGTGAGGACAAGGGTCTTAGGAGCTTTTGGGAATTACAGATTTAGGATTGACAACCCTAATGTTAGTAACCAACGTTTGCATCGCATGAGCATAAGCTAGGTGACTCGTCCTATCAAAGTACTCCATCCGTTCCTTCATAGTTGAGTCATTTCTCCATTTTGGGTAGTTCCCTCATAGTTGAGTCATTTCCATATATAGTAATTTTTTCATCTCTCTTACTTTACTCTCTCTTACTTTATTCATTTTTTACTTTATTCTCTCTACCTTTTTTCTCTTTCTTACTTTTTTATCTATTTATTTAACACACTCAACATTCATTTCTTAAACTCCGTGCCGAAAAGTTCCGCCTCAACTATGAGGCAACGGAGGGAGTATAAACTGTGTTAGGGTATTGTAGTTGGAATTTGTATAACCATAACTGTGAACGGCTGAACGCGCATCCCTGGAATTCCCTTATCTCTATACTTTTATCTCCGTTATTTATTTGCAATCAATTGTTTACTGCTTTCAATTGCTTTCAGTTTTCAAAATTCTCAAAAATCTTTCGGTTCTCCAAATAGTAATTGAGTTTTAGTAGAAGATAGACATTCATGTGTTTGTTTTCCTCGTTTTTGATATCCGGTACTGACCTTTAGTTATACTGTTCCTACTCTGTATACTTGCAGGTATTAATAGTACTAAAAAATAGTGCATCAACTACCTGTTCCAAAATAGCATGCATCTCCCTATTCACACTTTTCTATGTTGTATGCACATGTATTTAGAGACGCAAGCATATACTGGCAAGTGGAATTAGGAAAAAGATATGTTCAGAATCACTATCTGGAAAAAGGAGCAATGACCGCCCGAGACAGAGATGGATGACTTTTTTCATGCCTTTATCATAACATTGAAATTCTCCCAGTACGAGCATACCAACCCCAATTCAACATATGAGTGGGACATGAAGGATATCTTAGTTCGCCATTAGGACCTAGTCAAACTTGGACCCCTTGAAACGAAAAAATTGCAACGAGAATCATATTTCATTTAGGAAGCAGCATCACGATATAAAAGAAACAAAATGACATCATATAACAAAGAAAACCATGACATGGTCGGTGTTACAGTAATCACACCACCAAAAAATGGTCTGAATGTGTCCCATGAAATCACCATATGCTTGGATTGGCGATCGTCCACATAGAACAAAAAGAATGTCATATCCTAGAGAAATGTATTCCATACTCCTCTTCCCAAATCTATCTAAAAATGATACATATGGGTCTCTTCATAGCTTCAAGCACCCATGAAGGAAGTGGAATCCTGGTTCCATCAGAAGGGTGAAAATGAGATCCAATACCAAGAGGACAAAGTAAGAGCAAATAGAGGGAAAAACGGAAACAAGAAATAAATAATGTGCACAAAGTAAGAGCAAATAGAGGGAAAAACGAAAACAAGAAATAAACAATGTGCACTGAAGAGTCAGCATCCAAGTCAAAACTTGAAACCTGCAGAGTGGACATGCTCAACCAATCTCATTTCTGTCAGGATATGTAAAGCTTCACTATCAATGCCCCTTGTAGAGTTGGGGTTACTTGTATATTGGCCAGAAGAAGAACCATATCGCTTTGAAGAGCTTGTAATTCTTGAAAAATTGGTACTCTCAAGGCAAGCCTCCCAATTTGTCCTTCATTCTGGATCCGATAATTTAATAGCTTCCTGATCAAGATGCAGAACAAGAATTAGAAACTAGCACGAGGGTCATAACTTAAAAATTAAGAACTTACCAAATCTGAACGTCACCTCTCTTCATGCAATATATTTTGGTTCTAACTTGATTATCCTCGTAATCTGTTTTGCAGCCTCCCAATTTCTCGAGTTTTGTGTTGAATGTTATCGTCATTTTCTTCCACTCTTTAGCCTCAAATCTTATTTTATACATATACCATGCTTCTCTTTTTTTTGTGATCATATCATGGAACAAATCTATCAGCAATTTTACTGCTTGGATATCGAAGAGCAGACACATTTCTCCTAAATCTGCATTCACCATATCATTTCCCATTTCAATACAAATTCATACAAATCAATAAAACTTAACCAAACTCTATTGGGCAGATGCAATGTGTAATGAGAAGAGGCAGAGCTATTCTTAATATGTACTCCCTCCGTCCCATAAAAGATGTCACACCTGTGGGACGACACGAGATTTTAGGAGGTTTTGTTTTGTGTGTTAAATGGAGAGAGAAAATATAATTTTTATATTCATGTGAGAAGAAACTTTTTCCAAAAAGAGAAATGTGACATCTTTTGTGGGACAAACTAAAAAGGAAAGTGTGACATCTTTTGTGGGACGGAGGGAGTACTTATTTCCTCCTTATAATTTGGTATAAAAATTATAACTGCCCCTCCTAAGAAGCAGAGTTCTACATAATATATAAGTCAAGAACAGAAAAGTCACTGCTAAATTTCATTGCTTCCATGTTGAATAAACTCTACAAATTCCTGACTTATTTTAAGTATTCCAGAAAGTAGCATAACATAGAACATAGCATACACACCATCTGTTGAAGAATGGAACTAGAAAATTTGAAAATGAATTTGGCAGGCCCCCTCTGTCACAAATTATGACGTATGCTCGACCACTTAGGCCGACCTTAGGCAGGCATTTGTATTAACTTCATATGTGTAGTATCTTACAAATGAAACAGATTAAATATGATCCAAAATTTTCAAAGCATAATAACTTTGTAAATACATTTGTCAAGTATAGCATGTACACTACTTTACAGCATGACCAAATCTATATATACATGGGAAAGAAAAACAATAGAAATAAGCAAGGACCTCGATGAGAAATTTGAGAAACAAGAAGTAGTAGAAGCAAAATACTTACCTTTAGGTTCCTCTGCTCTTCTTCTCTTTTTCCTCTCCACTCTCCTCTCCACTCTATCCTCTCTCCTTCTCTTTTTATTTATGTGAACTTCATTGGATGACGAAATGGAAGAAGTCATTTCAATAGGATACGTAAAATCTTTCGAATGCTACAAATGTTATCAGAAGTAGGTGGAAGAAGAATTAATATTCCTCTGTTAATGAATGAATGCAATTAGTATTGTTGATATACAAAGTTGGCTGCGAAATAGGGTTATCCGACCCGAAATTCCAAACTCAAACCCGAAAGTTGGCTACATGCACCGATTTGAAAAGGATTGGATGGTGGTCAGAAAAGGATTTGATTGTTGCAGCTGATATAAGAGGCGGTGATATAAGAGGGAAGAGTGAGAAGCGATTTAAGAGTAGGTGTCAAATTCTTTTCGGCACGGAATTTAAGACAATAATATTTATTGAGTCAAGTGTATATAATAAAGTATGAGAGAGAAAAAAATAGGAGAAATAAAGAGAGAATAAAATAAGAGACATAAGAAGTGTTGCTTTTTGAAAAAAAATGTAATCAATCACTTGCGGTAACAATTGATCATTTACGGTAGTCGGTAGGACAAACCCAAATCATATTTAATTTGTAAGAATCGTCAAATAGCTGGTACAAACTAGGGCGGCTGGGGTCTGAACAGCCACCGAAGAAGGTACCGGTGCCTGGCCGGTGAAGCTCACCGGCGGTTACAGCATATTGAGAGAGATAGAGAGATAACAAAGAAGGATAGATTTCATTTCATTAAGCATAAAATCTCAATTGTGATTGCAGACCCTATTTATTGGGGATAAACTGCCAGCTCAGCTAACTAATCAGCTAACTAATTGACAACTCAATTAACTCATTATTCACTAATCTTCTTAACCATTTAACCTCTCTTCTTCTTCACTCCTTTTCACGTATCAAATCATCCCACCCGAAATCAACCTTGTCCTCAAGGTTGAAAATTTGAATATTTTCCGCAGCAAATCGTTGAAACCTTCCTTTGAAAACCCGAAAGACGTGCTCCGTACGATGCTTCGGTTCTTCAATCTTATGCCGAGCCGATTCAATTTCCCCATTCCTACGATTCCCAAGTTTGAGAATGGCCTCCAAGAGCTGGAAGAACAATCTTCTTTGGCCCAACTTCGAACAACCAACCTCGAAAACTTCAAATGATTATTGTAGCATTGACATCTCTTCATGAAGCTTGCCAACATAGAGCCTCAACTCTTCCTCAAATGAAGCATCCAAACACATTATTCTCTTCCCAAGGCATGAAACATGCTAAGAATCTGCAGTGAAGATGAACCTAGCTTCTGGCAACTTGCACCAGTAAATGCTGAGGAGATGTCTAGCTTCTTCCACTGGCCAAGTAAAAGTCGAACCACTTCCATCTATATGAACAATTGTCATTCCGATTTTTCCATCCCCGCCAAAAATCCAAACTTCATATCTGTCTGAGGGGGAAGAATATTTTGAATATAAGTCCATACCAATGATCGATGCTTCCTCATTGATATGAGCAAGTTCAGTCCACTCGACAGTTCTGCTGTCCATGAGCCTACCATAACCCGATGATCTTGGTCTCGAAATAGCAAATGTTTCAAATATATCACTGAAGTTATCTGCAACAAATGTTCTCTCTAATCTTTGAGAAGAAATATGAAGGTGGTGCAGCTTAATTGCTGAATTGAACCCCAGAATAACCAGAAGCAAAGAGACATAATTATATAAACATCTCCATGCTTCCCTCCCACTATGCTCCTTGATCTCGTTAAGTTCTCTACCATGCTGGTCCCTAACATGGCATGTGCAGTCTTCACCAACCGTGATGATTAAAGATTCACATATATAGAAGTCCCAAATTCTTGGATTATGCCCAAATAAAATCAAGCCCTCAGAATGCTTGATCTGTTTCTCAGTGGCAATGAATGAAATTCTTTTCTCCGTCTGCTTCTCCCAAATACAATCACTGCAGTCATTAAAAATGGAAACAAGTTTAGTCTCTTTCGAGAACCATGCCCAACAAAAAGGTGAATCTCCATGCCTTACAAGACTACTTATAAGATCATCTCTGTATGTGGACCTATGATAAGAGAAGCCCTCATCACCATTCAGCTGCAAATGGTCTTCAACATGACTTCTACTATGTATGTCCCCATTCTGACAATTGAATTCCCAACCAACTACCTCATTGAAGATAGTACCAAAAGCAATACGGAAAGATTCAATATCATTCCTAAACATTCTCATCGAATACAACAGACACCTCTCTGTTTCGTAGAAGTGTCCCTTTGCAACTTGAAGTAGTCACTCTGTACGATGTCTTGGTTCCTCAACTAACACCCGATGGTGTGAATATGGACTCTTCCCCATTAGAAGCACACATAACATAAATCCAAAGCTAGAAGCATCCACTATGTGATGTGGTGGAAGAAAAAATCTGTTACTCTCCTCCGGGGGTAAAGAACCAAACAAGCTTAGATTCAGCGAGCAACCTTTTCTTATGGAGAGTGACAGGTGCGATGGAGAAATACAAACAACTTCATCTCCTTTCATTCGAATCAAGAATGACACCCAATATTTATGGTGACCCAGCTTGAAAAATTCCCTCTGGCTCATAGCCTTTGTTATTGTCAAAGCACCAAGGTTTTGCTCTCTCTCTTAGATTCATGTGTTTTACTCATCAACTCATAGCTGCCTTCAGGTGGGAATTCCTTCTCCCCCTCGGTCACTACTAAAAGCATTTTGGCTCCTTTCACCTCTGCACATGTAAGGCTTCCTGTCAATGCAAGGTGTTCTATCACAACAGTAGCAGCTGCATCTTCTTTCCCTTGTTCCGTCTCAGCAATCTCCTTCTCATTGCACATGACTTCATTTGATCCTGTAGTGATTTTATAAGCCAACTCATGAGATAGCTCATGTTTAGTTGACGGTCTCCTGAAGCCCTCTTCCCCCTATGAACCTTCAAAGTCAATGATGCAACACCGAAGCATGTCTTCAAGCACTTGAATTACTCTCTCGGACTGTCCATCAATTTGCGGATGAAAAGCAGTGCTAAGCTTCAACTTGGTTCCTAAAGTTTCTTGAAAACTTTTCCAGAATCTAGAAGTGAACCTTGGGTCACGTTCGGAAATTATTGATTCAGGCACTCCATGCAATCTAACAATCTCAGCCATGTAAAGTTCTGCTAGTTTATTCAGAGAGAAATCCATTCTTACAGGTAAGAAATGGGCAGACTTAGTGAACCGATCTACTATAACCCATATAGCATTATTCTTTTTTTGTGTTTGAGGTAACCCCACTACAAAAACCATAGTCACCATCTCCCACTTCCACTGTGGAATTTGAATAGACTGAAGAAGGCCGGAAGGAACTTGATGTTCGGCTTTCACTTGCTGACACACAAAACATTTTTGTACAAATTCAGAAATTTCTCTTTCCATTCCCGGCCACCAATAATTCTCTCGAAGATCTCGATACATTTTATTTCCCCCTGGATGCATTACAAACCTACTACTATGAGCTTCCCGGAGAATATCCGACTTCAATTCCGAGTCATTAGGTACATATAATCTTCCTCGAAAACAAAGAGACCCTTTTTCATCAATACTGAAGTCACTACGAGTATTAGATTCGCAGATTTTTTTCTTAGCCATCAATTTATCATCAAATCTCTGGTTGTCTCGAATTTGCTGAGCTAGCGTCGGTTTGATTCTCATTTCAGCTAGTAACCCACCAACTGTATCAATCTGAAATTCAACCCTCATAGCACTTAACGCACATAAGGATTTGCGACTGAGAGCATCTGCTACGACATTTGCCTTCCCAGGGTGATACTCAATAACTAAATCATAATCCTTGAGTAGTTCAACCCATCTTCTTTATCTCAAGTTCAAATCCTTCTGAGATAAGATATATTTTAAGCTCTTGTGATCAGTGTATATTACACATTTTTCTCCATATAAATAATGTCTCCAGGTTCTCAATGCGAATACAACAGCGGCCAACTCAAGGTCGTGAGTTGGATAATTTTTTTCATGCACTTTGAGTTGCCGCGAGGCATAAGCCACCACTTTTCCTTCCTGCATCAGAACACAACCCAACCCTATTATCGAAGCATCACTGTAAATTACATATTCCTTACCTGATACTGGTTGGGTCAGAATAGGAGCTTGAGTTAGCAGCCCCTTTAATTTTTCAAAACTAGACTGTTGTTGGTCAGTCAAAACAAAAGGAATATTCTTTTGTAGCAGTTTAGTCATCGGAGCGGCAATGGTTGAAAAGTTCTCGACGAACCTCCTATAATAACCTGCTAACCCTAGAAAACTTCGAATTTCAGATATATTTTTTGGTGGAATCTTCCAATTTAGCACAGCTTCAATTTTCTGGTGATCCACCTGAATGCCCGCAGCCGAAATGATGTGACCTAAGAAGCCCACTTTTGATAGCCAGAACTCACACTTGCTCAACTTCGCATACATCTTTTTTTCTCTCAAAATTTGAAGAACGATCCGAAGATGGTTATCATGTTCTTCTTCGTTCTCGGAGTAGATAAGAATGTCATCGATGAAAATAATTACAAACTGATCAAGATATTGCCTAAAGATGTGATTCATCCAATCCATAAAGATTGCAGGTGCATTGGTAAGACTAAAAGGCATGACTAAAAATTCATAATGGCCATAACGAGTTCGAAATGCAGTTTTATACACATCTGCCTCCTTTACTTTCATCTGATAATATCCAGACCTTAGATCAATCTTCAAAAATACTTTCGCTCCCTTCAATTGATCGAAGAGGTCTTCTATCCGAGGTAATGGATACCGATTCTTAATAGTAAGCTTATTAAGTTGACGATAGTCCACACGTAGCCTCATCGAACCATCTTTCTTTTTCACGAAGAGAACAGGGGCTCCCCACGGTGAGATGCTTGGGCGAATGAAGCCTTTATCTAGTAATTCTTGTAATTGAGATTTCAATTCTTTAAGTTCTACTGGGGCCATGCGGTATGGTGCAATGGATACCGGGGCTGAAGTTGGTTCAATCTCTATCCCAAATTCTAATTCTCGATCGGGGGGCAAGCCAGGTAAATCTTCTGGAAATACATCCGGATACTCATTCACTGTCTTCAATTTCTTCAAGTCTAGGCCATTCGGTCTTGTGTCCAGTATGACAGCCAAGAAAGCTACACACCCTTTTCTGGTCATATCCAAAGCTTTGAGTGCTGAAATCAAGCCGCATAAACTATTTGCCCCGTTCCTGGTCACTATTATCTCACTACCCTCGTTGTGCTTCAACCGAACTTTCCTAGTTTTGCAGTCAACCACGGCACTAAACCTTGACAACCAATCCATGCCCAGTATCAAATCATAATCTTCAAACGGTAGTTCTAATAGATTGGCGGGAAAAAAGAAGTCTTGTATTTTAAGCGGGCACTCTCTACATATTCTCCCAACATACACTCTCTGACCTAGCGGGTTAGAAACTTCTACAAGATAGCTAGTTGGCTCGGCACATAGTCTTAGTTCATGGATGAGAGATTTACGAATGTAGGAGTGTGTAGAGCCTGGGTCAAATAATGCATAAACAGGAACATAATAAAGCTCAAAAGTACCTGATACTACATTGGCAGACTCAGTCTCTTCACCTGCCTTGATGGCATATGTGCGAGCTGCAACTCTCGCATCAGAACGGCCAGAAGGTGTAGTAGTGGCTTTCTGTCCACGACCGCCAGAATACCCTCGTCCATTGCCCCTACCCCTGCCACTTGTTGGTGCTGACCTCTGATTAGAAGCCGTAATAGTATGAGATTCATCGACTTGAGGGCAATTTCTTATCAAATGGTCTTTAGACCCACATCTGAAGCAAGCCCCCAATCTTCTCCAACAGGATGATAATGGTGACATGTGTTACATTATGGAACTGGGGTTCCACTGTTAACCCTACTGCTTCCCACGGATATAGGTTGGGACTGTGACTGTCCCGCCGATTTCTCACCTTGGAACCGATATGGTGTGGAGTGTAGACCTGTTTTGGCACTCTTGGAGAATGTCTTAGAAGGCGGGGCAATTCTCTTACCCTCAGACTTGGTTTCAGACGGTTTATGCATATATTCCTCGGCATAACGGGCTCGTGTTACCATGTCAGCAAATACATTATCTCTGTGGGGAGCGATTTATCTCGAATGGCAGGGTTAAGGCCTCTGAGAAAGCGGCTACACTTATTCCTTTCTGTTGACACAAATTCAGGAGCATATCTGCTTAATCTCATATATTCAATATAATAATCTTTAACCCTCGAGGCCCCTTGTTCAAGATTCAAAAACTGAATCTGCATACTCTCCATAAAAAGCTCCCCTACATATTCTCGCTTGAATGCATCAAGAAAGAACTTCCAAGTAACTTCACCCTCCGATATTGATCTTCGTTCCATTTCCCACCAGTGATGTGCTTCTCCCTGAAGGAGAGATTCAAAACATTTTAGTTTTTGTTCGGGAGAACATTCAAGATTCTTAAGTACTCGCTCGGTACTTTCTAGCCATGCTTCGGCCTCAGAAGGTTCGATTCCAGAAGTGCCATAGAACTTCTCAGCCCCCATCTTCTTAAGGTGCATAATAGGGTTACTAGGGGTCGTATGCGCCGTTGAAGTGGCAGGTGGTGGAAAGACTTGCGTAGCTTGACCAAGAAGCCCCATCAAATTATGCATGAACACTGCAGGATCAATGTGGGCTCCCTGAGCCGCGCCTCCGGACATAGAGTGTGTAGCACTTTCATTGACTTCCTCTTCGGAGCCATTTACGGGATTGACTTCAGGAGTAGACGACAGCAAAGATTCTGGATGATTTTCATCATCCGTATTACCAATAACAGAATTATCAGACATTCTGCTAAAACACAAGGGAAAAAAAATAGTGAGATTAGGCCTGTCGATAGCACAATTTAAACTTGTTTCTACAAACCCGACTCAGAAAAAATATGGTTAACATAATTAAAATACTTCACAAAAGAGAAAAAAAAAAAAGACAAACTTACTTTAACATAATTATTAGAACTTTAAAACACACAAACGAGAAATTACAGAAATAAAAATACTTAGGAGCGACAATTAAAACAGCTCTCGGACTTTTCCCTCAAAGTAAAGTATCATAAAATATCATGTTTTTTTTTTTCTTTTTAAACGAAGCAACGTTAGTCACCAGCTACAGCTCTATACACGCACGATGACTAGTGTTGTTACGCTACCCAACAAAAAGATTTCTCCTTCAAAAAGTTTAAGTATATGCCACTAGAGTTTTAGTTCAAAATAAGTATGTACAGGCCAGTCAGATGTGCTATCATGCCATAATCTCTCGGTCTCCTTTTTCCTTGCTGAAACTACAAAAGAAAGTAAACAAAAGAATAAGCCACATGTACTTAATTAGTGACAATATAAGTTATATAAATGCCAACATACTAATAAACCCAAACACATCTCCATAGGTAAACTGAAAGCATAACTGAATGCTTATATATAAGAAAGTTTATCTAATGATTTAGGCTTTTATGCTAAAAGTCCTTTAATCAAGGCTCGCGAAGTGTTTAGATTTCATAACGGAAGTTCCAGAATTGGAACTAAGCCCTCCATAGAGGATACAGAACGGAGGCTTCTTTAACCATTGGGATAAATTCGGAATGAAAGTTGGACCATCCATATGTTTTTCTTTTACAGAATGGAGGCCAAGTCTTCCATAAAATAGGTACAGCCTATTCCAAAGAATTCCTGATACAATACGATATTGTACCGGCCACAGAATCCCAATATTTATAATATTTCATCAATACATTATCTAAACAAAGAAGTGTGATGAAAACATTATGAAAACACATATTTTCCATTCAACCCTCATAACCTTACTGAAACTTTCATCCACTAATTGTAAAATAGCAACACAAATAATTTTATCAATATACTCTATCATTCACAACTTACCATGATCACAAAATAAACAAGAACTTCTTAGGTATTCATAATTTGCATTATTTAAAGATACCATCAATAGCAATGTATACAATATGACGAGATTTTCCACATGGGTGAAATTGTGCTTAGTGCAATATACATATCACTAACCGATTACGAAGACTCGAGAATTCCTTAGCCCTTGATGGAATGAGAAGCTCTTCCGCTGCAATTAACTTCTTGAGCTTCAAAAGCATACCACAGTAATAACACAATTAAATTAGTAGCAATAACTCAAAGAAAATCAATTTCCTCCAGTATGTAGAGTAATTTAAAATGAAAGCCACAATTGATTATAAAAATTAGAGAAATTTAATAATCATTTAAGTCATTCAAAACTATTCACTATATGGAATAAAATTCTTCACGCCATTGAGGCTATGAAATTCCTCCAATTTCAATTAATTAAAAGAGAATCTAGGTCAATTGAAGAACAATTCAGCTCAAAACTCAATTAAATTTGCAGGGAAGGTCGAGCTCCTCCTAAATTTTGCAACAACTCACCTTAGATGTGCTTCAAGCCTTAGGCCTTAACTTTTCTGGGAAAGATGAATAAGGGAGAAAGGAGATAGGAGATAGACGAGTATATACGTCCTGATCGGAGCCGGAGAGTGGATTGGAGCTGGACCGAAGAGGACAGAGAAAGATATGCTATTCTATAAGGGATAACTATGTGTTTGTGTGTGAAAAGGTGTGTTTCACGACACCTAAGTTTTGAGGGAGAGAAAGATTTATATTCTTTCCCAAATTAACACCCTTAAGCCCACCTAGCAAGTTTCCCATTATTTAACTATTTTTTTATTTATTTTAGAAGCAACAAAGTAAACAAAAAAAAAAAGATCTTCTCTAATTTAGGAAAAACTTATAGCTCCAAATTCTCATGAACTCTAGGCCCAAAATTTTGGGTCATTACAGAGATTGGATCGACATTGATAGGGATCGAACAAGGTAACTGATACCACTTGGTACAGACTAGGGCGGCTGGGGTTTGAACAACCACTGAAGAAGGTACCGGAGCCTGGCCGGTGAAGCTCACCGGCGGTTACAGCATATTGAGAGAGATAGAGAGATAACAGAGAAGGATATATTTCATTTCATTAAGCATAAAATCTCAATTGTGATTACAGACCCTATTTATTGGGGATAAGCTGCCAGCTCAGCTAACTAATCAGCTAACTAATTGACAGCTCAATTAACTCATTATTCACTAATCTTCTTAACCATTTAACCTCTCTTCTTCTTCACTCCTTTTCACGTATCAATAGCATGCACCATTAAATCAACCATTTCTCCTCGCTCTCCTCTATTATGGGTCATTCCTTAACTTCAAACATCTCAATCAATTCCAAAGCTCTACTTAATCAAATAAAACAATATGGGTGGTGTGGCTTGATAAGGAGTTACGGGACACCTAAAAATACAAACATCTAGTATTATGCAACCACTTAATCATACCTATATGTTATGTATCTTTGTTCTAAAAGCTCAAACATCAAAGTATCAAACAAATAGTTTAGACCTCAACACTTCACAGTGAAACTTTTAATATCAAAATCTAAGTAACATGAACACATGGATCAAATGCAGGCACATATTAGACGAAGAACATTCCAAATTTCCATTTCATTCATGCATGTCACTAGCGGCGAGATTAATAAGAGAAATCAAGAATTAAGAATACTTACGCTAAGACCTAACAATTCAAACACTTAACCATTCTAAACAGATTTGAACAGACACAAATAACCTAACAATTGAGGATATTGTTGATTTCGGAGATAGAATACCGATCAGAAAGGGTTGAGAGGGCCCATACCATGCTGATAGAAGGCAATCATAGCCCGAACTCTGAGCTCGTAATGCCTCTCCAATTCCACAATCTCCAAATAGCCGCACCAACAAAATAGAACTATAAATGGTGACGAAGGGAGTAAAATGTTACGTGAGATTTTTAAACCAATGTAGACCACCAGTTCCAGAGAGTCTACTTAATTGCCTAAAAAACATTGCTTCAATTATGTTAACTTATGTATAAAAAAAGTACAAGTAATATGTTACTTGTAAAACAAGAGAATTTTGGGATGGGATCCTAATAACATTCAAAAGAAGCAAAAATATAGAGAAAACGAGGTTAACGAAAAGCATCATTATGAAAATTGAAAAGAAAGAAAGAAAAGCAAAAGGGTGAGAACCATAAATAGAGTATAGATCGTTTGACAGATTAGAATTCAGAAGTGGTGGTGGGCTTTACTTATATTTGAACTCTTTAGCATGAGAAATGAAGCATAAAAACAGTTTTAACTGATTTTTGCATTTGAATGAATTGTGCAATTGGTAAGATTGTAATTCGCTTGATTTTTATTATTAATAAAATCATATCGTGTAATGTTATATGTGTTACTCATTTACAACATTTCATTTGCTAATATGTATGTACATGTTACCCAATAAATTGAGAGATCTCTCAAGTGACTAAATATGGTGAATGATAGAGCTTTGACACACACATCTTCAGCATCGACCTAAACACCAATCGTCAGCCCACCGAGCTCGTTGACCGCATTGAGCCAAAGAGCCCTCATAACTAACAATTATAATTTTCAATGTATTAAAACAAACTAAATATATAAAATAAAATAAACACTGCTAGATATGCATTAACTAGCATGGTGATCACATAAGCATTATTTTTATATGTGTAGATGCATTGCGATTTGATGCGATATATACTTATAATTGGTTCCACAACATAAGAAATAATATCATATATTATTTGTATATATATTTTACTTTGGAGTACTATATTCCTATATTCTAGTGTTAACAATATAAGAAAATATCCATATTCCGTGGGATATGCCTTAAGCCCGCTAGAATGCATTGGGCTCAAACAATAGAAGCGATTGGGCCTGTAGAATTTTGACGTGGTCTAAGTCTATACTTAATCCCATTATTTTATACTGTCATTTTGTGTTTTGTACACTGTTATTAATAAAATATGGGGTATTCTTTACCAAAAATAAATAAAATAAAATAAGATATGGAGTATTAAGTATTAACCTTATCGAATGCTAAATTATTTTTAATGACCTCAATATTTTACTGTAAAATTTTAAATGACCTCTTCATATTAATTTAATTCATGATGTCGGAATTGTATATGGTAATTTAGTAGTATTAGGTTTTAATTAGCATTTTTAGTTCGGTTGGAAGTGTCATGACTCGTATTACTCCCTCCGTCTCATAAAAGATAACACAATTTCCTTCTTAGTTTGTCTAACAAAAGATGTCACATTTCTATTTTTAGAAAAAATTCTCTCTCATATGAATATAAAAATAATATTTTTTCTCTTCATTTAACATACAAAATAAAATCCCGTGCCGTCCCACAAGTATGACATCTTTTGTGGGACGGAGGGAGTAGTATATATATAGATATTTAAGTGCATTATGATTTATGAGTGACAAATATTCAGAAAATTACTCGCACAAAGATACGGTAACAGCTGGTCCCAGTTCGGTCAACACCGTCCAGGATATGGAGGTCCGACAAGCTTACGCTGGTAAGAGCACTCCCAATGGTTAGGTGATACACTCGGCGATTTTTCGCCGAAAATCGCCGAGTTATCGCCGGCCGTTGGGATGGTTTCGGCGATAATTCGGCGTTAATTCTACCGAATTAACGCCAACTCCCGATTCATCGCCGATTTATCGCCGAATCATCGACGCCCACTGTAGGCGCGATTCGGTGATTTTTCGGCGAACTTTTTTTTTTTTTTTTGCAACGGCTATAATTCCTACATTATATGTAATTCCTCCTCCTCCTCCATTCATCACACACAATCTTCATTCTCTCAATTTTTCAATCTCATTATCTCAATCTTCAATCTTCAAAATTATGAGTTCAAGTAGGAAAAATTCCCGAAAAGGTAAGGGCAAAGAGCCGAGTAAGCAAATTCCCAACCCCACTGATGAAGCAAATCAGCAGTGGATGAACTCGTTGTTGTCGATGGGTTCTCCTCCCGACCAATATCCATATGCGGGTACGTCCCCATTGGAGACTCCTCCGGTGCGCAGACTTTCTCCGTACTTCCAGTCTGCCCTCGGCATGCCCTCTCCAGCCGACGATGTGTATCGCCCCCAGATAGTCACATCGTTGTTCGACACCCCCGGATCAACCCCGGACAACGAAGGATCTCAGGACGCGACGTACACAACGGATCCGACACTCAGCACGGACGACTACGAGGTGGAAGAAACGCCCGCCGAGCCGCCTTCCGGGAGCAGGAAGGGGAAGGCGCCGGCGTCGACGGCTGCGACTGATACGGCTTCCGATGAGAAGCCAAAGCGGGTAAGGACTACTTACACTATGGAAGAGTCCGAGCCGATAGCCAACCTGTTGGGCGGACACGACGCGAACGCGGAGCGCAACAACTACCGTGACCGAGCTCATGTTCTGGGAGCGGGTTGCGGAGAAGTACACGAGCAACAAGATCGCCTCGATGAAGGACCATGGCAGCGAGGCGATCCGCCGGCATTGGGAGCGCCTCATGAGGGACTGCGGCCACTTCAACGGTATATACTCTAACTTGATGACGAACATGACGAGTGGCCAGAACGAGCACATGGTCCGAGATGAGGCCATGCAGAGGTATAATGGCCAGTTCTTGTCGAAGGGCTTCAAGTATTGGAACATCTATGATAGGCTGAAGGATCTCCCCAAATTCCGGACAGGGATGCACACCGCGCTGCACGGGAAATCGGTGCGCTCGAACTTAGCGGTGCAGAGAGTGAGGGAAGCGCGACCCCCATCGACTTGACTGGGGATGGTCCGCACGAGCGCCCTGTGGGAGCGAAGAAGGCGAATGGGAGGCGGAAGGAGAAGGGCGCATCGTCGGATGCCATACAACAAGCCACGCTCTCTACCAATGTCGCCAATCTGACGCAGCTGTACACGTTGTACTTCACCGGCGGCGGAACCCCAGAAGAGAAGCAGTCCCTCTGGTCGACCATCCAAAATATGAAGATCCCGATGGGCCTCCCGCCGGACGCCCCTCCCTCTTAGTTTTTAAAATCTTTGTTTTTTATGGTTTTTTATTTGTAGTTTTTTTTTTCTCGTTGTATTATATTTTCCAATGATTAATACAACGATGAATTGTTCATTATAAATCTATTTATTAAACACATTTGTAGGGAAAATTAAACAATATTAAAAATGATGATGCAAAAATGAAATGTTGAGTTAGGGAAAAATAAGGGAGAAATAAGGGAGAAACCATTGGAGCAGTTGGCTAAAAGTTGGCTAAAAACTGAGGATAAATTTTGGTGCTGATGTGGCGCTGATGTGGCAGGAGTTAGGGAGAAATAAGAGAATTTTTAGCCGGACCATTGGGAGTGCTCTAAAACTCACTTCCTTGTCCTTTTATAGTAGGAGTAGTTTTTATATTTTAAGGATCAATACACAGTTTGACATAACGTCACAAAAGTGTATATAGTTAATGGCGTAAAAATAAATTTACATTAATTAAAAATATAATATGTATATTTAAAATATATGGACAAAAATAATGTCAATATTTAAAAAATGCGCATCCAGGGAATCGAACCCTGGTCAGTACCGTGGGAGGGTACTATGATACCACTACACCAGATGCGCTTGATGTTACGCTTGGATTTAATATTATTATATAATATAACTAAAGCTTAGGTTTTGCTATTTGATTTTGGCTTTGTGCAGCTTGCTCGCTTAGTGTAAACTTCGACCGTGAGGTTCTGCACTGTTTGTTCGCGTTGAACTTTATAATTATCTTTGTTGATTCCGTTTATTTATTGAATTATTCACCAATGTTTGTATCATTATCAGCCACATTTAACAATTGATCTCCATCAACTACTCTAATTTTGAAATACCTTGATTCTGCTCAGATGTTCTGGTTTTCATTCCTCAATTGTTTCCAATCTTTCAATTGAATGAAAAGAAAACTAGTGCTGCAATTTCTTTGCTCGCATTGTCTATAAGCATCATGAATCAATCATTAGACTATTCGGTTCTTCTTTTTATCGGAATATCCAGTGTAATTCATTTAATTTTAGGTATTTTTTTTTGAGAGAGTGAATTTCAATGTTACTAATGTCAATGAATTGCAACGGATAACTGATTGGATGTATGCCTCGGGAATTGGCTGGCGGATGTTAATGGAGATTAGTTTGAAGAAGCATTTGATTCATGCCTTATTTGTGCAGTAATAGTTGTTGTGACCTTTTCTTAAATGCTGATTTTGGTATGTAGCTGATGTTTCCCAGATGAATGTGTTTGTACATCTGCTCCTATGTAAACTGCTGATAAGTTCGAATTGAACTCCACTTTTGAAGCTCTTTTCCTATAATTGAGCAGAGATTGAGCTTAACGTTTTGCACAGCACCGAGACAGCTCAAGATTTGTTGCATTGTCGAGGGAGGAATGTTCGTCTTCACATTATTTGGAATAACTAACTATGATTACTTATCTGCACTGAACTTTTTCTTTTGTGCATAATTGAGTAATGTGAAGGAAAATATAGCTTTGTGATTATGCTATAATTTACTCTGTGTGAAAAACACGAATGGATCGGGTTGCTTGAGTTACCTGATCATTTTATATGCTATTTAGGAGAATAAACTGATTGAGATTTATTAATCACTATCACAATTATACATTCTAGGGATATTTACAGACACAATGGTACTCAATTGATGCCCTACTACTTGTAGCTTCACATAAGTTTACATGCTTTGCTAAATGCCAAACTAAAACAATAGGATTAATCATAATCTATAGATGTTTACCTATAAAACTTATATGAATCTAATAACCTTAATAGCCACTTGCTTGGATATGCTTGCCTAGTCATCGTTTTCCCTCCAACAGATTAGCATGTAGAGGCAGCGGCGTATAATGTAGAGCCTCGCCCTTTGCTCCTTGAGAGCCTCGCATCTTGGGACGTAGATTCTGCTGCTGTTCTTTTGCCTGTATGGGACTGGCTTCCCCATTGATATATCTGCTTTCATAGTAAAGTTTACCTGTGGAGAAGTTGAGTTGTTATTATGGTGGAATTTACTTACACTTATCTTGGAAAATTGGTTTTTATTGTGTTGAAAGTTCAAAGACTGTTAGAAGCCTCACTTTTGTGCAGTGAATTAGGGGCCTTGTTTCCTGCTTTCAAGAGGGGGTTTTTGCAATGTGTCGAATGAGCCTGCTTTCGTGGTGTGCTGCCTCCTTGCCTTTTTCGTTTTGGATCGCTTCTATTTATTAGGCTTGTGTATACTCCTTGACCAAAACAATTCTCTTACACAGTTAACACCTCGCCGACTACTTGAGGTGATTGGATTGGCTCCTCTATCAGGACGGCATCATTCAAGGTAAATGCTCAGCAACATAGTCTTTGAAATATTTGTCTTTGTGTTGGTCAATGTCAAACTTAGTTAGCACATTTTACGCATAATTATGGAGGCTTTTATTAAAATACTCACTCGAGAATCATGAACCCCTCTCGTCGAGTCTTAGCAGAGTATTCCCTGTTTTAGCATTGTGTTCGTTATGTTCTTTTTTTTTCCGTGGTTGCTGAATGCTGCTCCGATGATGAAGTCTAGAGTTGTACCATATCGTTCCAATTGCTGAACTGCTCTTGCATGTTAGTGGTAATGTAGAGATGAAGGGACAACTGAGGAGCTTGTCTTGTCTTGCACAAAATAGTATGCATCAATTCTTGAGGGTCACCTTCCAAATCTCTTTGCCTTTTTTAGTTCTTCTATACCAAGGTTTTTTTCTGCCACTTTTTGATGGGTTTTTTGGTCTTTCTTCATGCCAAGGAATGTGTTTCTTATTTCTTTGAATACAGATTTATCCATGGATTGTTAGAGATAATTCTGCATACATTAATGAACCTTTTGTTATTATAAGTATGTTTTCGTATGTATGCAATGACATTCATACTAAAAATAATACTTTATTCACAATGAATATAATAAAATTGGTTTTTACTATAAATAAATTTTCTATATATGAGGAGAAGAATGAATTTATAACTTTTCTTACGTAGGAGTTTGTTAGAATGCAATTTGACCAATAAATTTCAAACGATATACAGCGTCATAAAAATTTATAATCTAAATACTAATACTAACCATTTACATCAAACTCAAACCCATTATTGAATATACGTCACACAAAAAAATAGTTTTACTCCAACTATTTAAACCAAATTCAATATTTACACCATTTTTGAGTTTTTGTCTTACAAAATTTTTGCAGTAACACTATATTTGGTATTGTTTCACAAAAAATACCAAAAATGGATTTGAGTTTAGTGTATGGATGGAGAAGATTTCTACACCAAAACTCATTTTTGGAGTATGGTTGGAGATGGTCTAAATACTCCCTCTGTCTATGAATAAATGTCTCATTTTTATCAGTTCGGGTTTTAAGAAATTATCTGACTTTATAAAAGAAAGTGATAGAAAAAGTTAGTAGATGTAATAGTAAAGGGAAATGAGACATTTATTAGTAGACGGACCATAAATGAAAAAATGATTTATTTAACTGCAGAAAAAGGGATTAATCCATTTATAAAGCTGAAAATGAAAGCGGTGAGAAAGAAGAATATGCAACGTGCGGTTTCACGATGCATGGACCGAAATGAAGAGAGAAAAGTGATGGGAATTGTAGACTTAAAAGGTTGTAGTGTCTGTCACCATAATTGAATAGAAGTTTACTAGCAATGCATTGCATAATAATATGACCGCATTTACAATCACGTCTCATAAATGCTTATCATAAGAAATCACACGTGTGTAACCATTATGAAACTTGTTACATATACCAATATTTTATAAATTATAAATGAGTGTTTTTTAATTATAAGATTATGAAAAAATAGGATGGATTTGATTTTTTTGAAATTTATAAATTAACGATTTCAATAGTACATGGCTATTTAATCTTAATAAGAATGAATGATATATAATCATATGAAAATTTAAGTAATGGTGGTGGGCTTGAAGTTAAAGACCCATTTGATGACCAGCTTAAAACCACCAAGTATATATTGTCCTCACTTTCATTTTCTTTTCTAGAGATTGACACCCCTTTTATATAATTAACACGATATAATGGAAATCTCTGTTAGTATAATAGTAGTTATATTAATATTTTATACCATGTCTTATTCTAATGAATTCGAAGCCAATGTCATCAAAATTAATGTTATATTATCACATTCAGCAAAGTATATAGTATTAGACTATCTACTTCAATAGATTTTCGATTGTTTTGTGATTTGATGTCCCTCACTGTGTTTTGAATATCGATTATGCATTTATTAGATGATAATATTTCCCCTCTTATTGAGAATCATTTACAGACTAAAGAATCTCAACTAATTTAATCCAACATATGCATTGAAATACAAATAATGCATATTTGATAGCTGGCTAGACCAGTTCCAAGCCTCACTCGCATAAAATTTTTAACATTTTAGTATGCAGAGAGAGATTTTTGTGGTGCCAAATCTTGAAGCGGTGGTGCCAGTCCAAATGATCATGCGACAGCTCAAGCCACATTTTTGAGACAATTATCAAAGTTATCAACACCAAAAAAAAATTGAGATACCCTTCTAATGGATTGTATAATGTTCATATACAACCTAAATAAGATAGTTAAAATAAAAACACCTGGCTTTGTTAGAGGTCAATGAACAATAATTGAGGCAACAAATCAATTATATTATTTATGATTTCTGAAAAGAAAAAAAAAGGTTATAGATACAAGATGCCCAAGTGATTGCCAAATAAGAAACCTATATGACAACATACATTAATAATATTTAGTTACCACACTCAACTATGTTAGTGTGTGTGTGTGTGTGTGGAGACAATAGATAATGTTTGAAGAAGAAGACACAAATTATGGACTTGCTCAAGATTGAGTGAGAGAAGTGAAGACTACTAAAGTGAACACCTAATTATGCTCCAAAGGGAGTGGAGTTAGTTGTCCTTTTAGTTTAAGTCATAAGTCCACATCAACCTAATGAAATGACAAAACTTTTATTAATTTTTTGCACCCTAAAATCAGCCATTCAAAAAATTAACTCTTGTATATGCTATAGGTTTGTGGATTCATGACATCAAACTAGAGATCCCCCCATTTAATAAGTATGAGAGTTTGATTCAAATCTACCATCTTTCTTAAGTTGGGTGTGTTTGGTGGTGGGTCATTTCATTAGTGGAAGTCATGCACCTTTAATAACACACAAAAAAGCCTAAAGTTTTGGAGATCAGTAGAATTTTAAACTAACTATTTTGGTGTATATGAAATGAATTAATTATCATATGCAAGTTTAGCAATATAATTATGCTAATTGTATCATAATTATATCTTTCTTGCAAGTTGCAACATACATAGGACAATCATCACCCCCATTATTGAAGAGTTGGTCTTTCTGGTATTAGAGGATGCTTGTAATGATAGGAAAAAGACAAATTATTATCGAAGTATTACTATAAATATTACTTACTTAAAAAATGGGTGGTTTTTAAATAAATTACCTCTTTGTTATTTTGCTCTTACTTTTCTAACCTATGCAAATGAAATACTCTCTCCGTCCCAAGGTATTAAACCAACTTTCCTTTTTGGGATGTCCCAACATATTAGACTCATTTCCTTTTTTAGCAAAAAAGTATCTATCTTATTTTATTCTCCATCTACTTTTTTCTCTCTTCTCTCCCCTACTTTTTCCCTCTCTCATACTTTACTCTCTCCACTTTAACTATTTAAATATCAATTCCTTAAATCATGTGCCCAAAAGAAGTGAGTCTAATACTCCGGGACGGAGGGAGTAGTATAACTTATAATTTTTGCAATTGGGTTCCAATTATATCTACTGGTTTGAAAATCAAATTGAAATTGTAAAAAGAATGTAAGTTGGTTATATACTTTGCAATTACCTCCCACAAAAAGTAAGTTAAATAATCCATTGCTATATAGTACTTACTTACTAATAAACTTTTCTTTCATATTAGATTCTAAATAATTTATACAGATCTCTCTTTATAAAGTTTGGCGTGTTTTACGTTTTGATTATGTGATAGATTGATCTTTCCTTGTTTTAAGTGGATCCTGATCTTATTTCACTAATGTCTTTTGTGGAAATCATTATATGGTTGTAGATTGAGAAAGATATAAAGTAATGGAGGTGGAAGCTAGTCCAATCAAACAAAGATTTATTTTGGAAAAGGGGATTAATTAATTAACATGCACAATTAACTATTAATATTAAGGTGGGGAAGCTTCAAGATTCTGGGTTCCCACAGAAAGAGTGGCAATCATTGAAATTTGGAGTATTCAATACACACCTCTATATTTTAATTTTATTTGTGAAAAGAGAAAAAAGTTTTCATTTAGAGAGAAGATGGAGTTAGTGGGAAGTCAATACAAACTCCACAAAAGTGTATAACCTAATGCCTTTATTATTGTGAAATTTCAGAGCATTGGTCAATAAGAGTTGGCTACAAATCGTCGGTTTAGAACGAAATTGTATTTAATTGATACTAAACTAAATTATTTCACGATTCCGCGTATCAAAATTTGCAATGAACACAATATATCTTTCGGTGGGAAAAACGTGAAAAATACTAATATAACTTGTTTTTTTTATTACTATAGAATAATTTACTTAATAATAATTTATTGTATATAAATTTTAATTCAAATTAAGGGCACTATGCACGTCAGCACGTGTACATTTATGTTAATTTATATTCACTATAACTTATTTTCTCAAGACTAATCTTACGCTGTCAATGTATTAAACTTTAAAATGCATTTATTATACTTAAAAGAGAGATCAATATAGATCCGTTTTTATTAACAAAATGGAGTATGATATAGACTCGCACCGCTTCTTACGCGGTATGGCTTAATTCATTGAGCAATATATCTATTTTTACGTAAGATATTAATATTATATTTTGTTAAACATGAGATCGAATCGCACGACTCAATCCTAGATGGATAATCATGAGATAATTAGTCAAGATTTTCCCCCTTCAACTTAAATAATCTCAAAGCTTAATCCTAGATCGTATATTGGTACTATTATATTTAAAGAAATCGAAGACCATCTATATATAATCAATATTTATATTGCATATCCGACCTAGAAGGTGGTATACAAAATACAAAAGGCCAACACAACGTAGCAAGGAGATTGCAGTGCCGCACGGCCGGGGAGTCCCGGAATGAGGCACTGTGCGTGCGACACGAATTTCAATTTGACAACTAAAATAGTGAATACTGTAAATTAATATGAAAGGCGTGAGGAGAGGCACCACACTAGTGCGAGTAATGGCCTGGTACAGAAGAGAATAATGACGTGACAGAGAGTTGGGACGCGATTAATTGATGCTATAATAGCTCGACCTCTAATTTGCTATTTGTGCTTTTAAAGATTTTTTTTAGGATTTTCTTTTTTCTTAGATAAAGTTTTACTGTAGTATTTTTAATCCATTTGGAACTTACCCATATGACTTGTACCTGGATGTGACAAGTGTTTGCTTACATTAGTCGTACACGCACCACAAACAAAATGGAGTACTATATCAAAGTGTAAATGTACACGCATGGCATGTACTTGGATGTGACTTGTGTTTTGTGCGTATGCTTTAATCGTATGTGCGGGTCAGTGGTGTATATAAGAGCGTCTCCAATGGCGGACGTCGCGGTAGGACGTTGCCGACGTCCGCCGTAGTGAATGGGAAGGGCGCCCATGCCCGTCCCATGTCCTCGCCCCTCAGCCCCACATCCGACCAGAGGTCCGACACTGCGGCGAAGGTCGGACGTCCGCGTTTTTAAATTTTTTTTTTTTTTTTTTTTTGTTGAAACTCTATAAATAGGTCTCGTTGAACTTCATTTCATTCACACCACTTGTGTTGACAAGTTTCTCTCTCTAACCTATTTTTTCAAGTATATCTAGAATGACGAGTAGTCGTGCGGGTGGTAGTGGCGGAGGCGCTAGTGATAGTTATAATGAATTGGATCTCACTGTGCAAGAGGCGATTGATCGATTGCTCCGGCAGAGACGGCAGCGGCAGCAGGCGGCGGCGGCGGTACCTCGGCCGATCCATCGCCGACGTCATGTACCCCGGGACCACATTGCTGCACATATTCGGTTGTATGAGGACTACTTTGCTCCGCAGCCGCGTTTTGGGGATGCCTTATTCCGGCAACGTTTTAGGATGCATCGTCCTCTGTTTATGCATATCGTGGGTGCTTTAGAGAGAAGATACGAGTTTTTCGGGATCAAGGAGGATGCGGCTGACAAACCCGGACACACGGCAATACAGAAGTGCACTGCCGCAATCAGGCAACTAGTGTACGGAGGCCCGGCCGACATGTTTGACGAGTACCTCCACATTGGCGAGTCTTCAGCCGTCGAGTGTCTGTTGAATTTTTGCGCGGGCGTTAGATCGATATTCGGGGATCAGTATCTTCGGCGTCCGAGCCCCGAAGACTGCCAGCGGCTGATAAATATGCACGGGTCGGTGCACGGGTTCCATGGGATGTTGGGCAGCATAGATTGTATGCATTGGGAGTGGAGGAACTGCCCCGTCGCCTGGAAGGGGATACACACTTCCGGTTTCAAAGCCAAGCATCCCACGATGATCCTTGAAGTTGTAGCTGACTACCGGCTGTGGATATGGCATGCTTATTTTGGAGTTGCCGGATCGAACAACGACCTCGGCGTCTTCCAGTCGTCGCCCCTGTTCAACGATCGGTGCAATGGTGTTGGTCCCGCCATTAGTTTCGTCGCCAACGGTAACCAGCACAATATGGGATACTATTTGGCGGATGTGATATACCCAAACTGGTTCGTCTTTGTGAAGACGATCAAGCATGAGGTCGGACCAAAGAAGTCCTACTTTGCGAGCCGTCAGGAGGCAGCGCGCAAGGATGTTGAGCGCGCATTTGGTGTGCTCCGAGTCGATGGGGGATGGTGAGGGGTCCGGCACGGCAGTGGAATATTCCCAACATCGGCGACATCATGTACGCATGTATCATTTTGCACAACATGATTGTCGAAAGTGAAGGGGACGAACTGACTCAGTGGACCAACGAAGATGATACGGTTGCCGGTCCAAGCCATGGCGTGGCCAGTGCGAATGTGAACATGAGGGTACCTCATGGAGAGGTTGAGCGGTTGTGCGCATTTGCCGACATGCGGCAAAGAGATGCTCATATTCGACTTCGGAGGATATCATCGAAGAGGTTTGGACGCGGAGGGGTGGACGTTGATGTGGTTGCTTTTTTTTCTATCTACTATGTAATTTTTTTTCCCGTATGATGTATGTTTTATTTTTAATGAAATATTCGCATTTCCCCGTTCGTATTCGTGTCGAATTTTTATTCCGTAAATTTTAATTTTAATTGTGAATTTAATTTTACTGCGGGAAGTCCTAGTGGGAAGTCCTAGTGCAGTGGGAAGTCCTAGTGATGTGCCAGTAGAATAGGAAGAGCTAGTGATGACGTGGCAGGCAGTTTTGTGGGAAGTCCTAGTAGGAGGGGCGTCACCGGAGACGCTCTAAGCTCTATCATCAAAGAAATCATAATATAAAAAGTATTGTTATACAAATTACAAAGTACATTCATTTATATAGAGAAATTACAACTCTAATCTTTGGACTTGCAATCACCCAAACTCATTGATCATTTGATACATAAGAAACTTGGCTTGTGCCAACTTTAAATTTCAAACACCTTAAAAATTGATATGATTCTATAGACGAGACTAGAGTTATAAATATAATACTGATTCATTCTTGCGTTACAAGTAGTTTAAGGTGGCGTTCGGTTGACATGACTAATTATCATGAGATTATCCATCTAGGATTAAATTGTGGGATTATTTTAGTTAAAGGGGGGAGGCTATGACTAATAATCATGAGACTATCTATCTAGAATTAAGTTGTGGGGATCAATCGTATGAACCAAACATAATATTATATATTTAATCATGAGATTTAGTCTTGCCAACCGAACACCCCCTGAGTGTATGAAACTCTGTCTAATGTTAGATTTGTGCAAGTCAATAAGTTGGTCATCAAATTGATATAGACTTTGGAAAAATTAGTAATAAGTCCACATTGTTAAGTTAAAAGGTAATCCTATCTATAATACTCCCTCCGTCCCATTAAATATACAATATTTGAGAAACGACACATATTTTTATGTAGTATTGTTTTGTGAGTTAATGAAGAGAGGGTAAAGTAAGAGAGATGAA
This sequence comes from Salvia hispanica, assembly GCF_023119035.1. Classification (NCBI taxonomy): domain Eukaryota; kingdom Viridiplantae; phylum Streptophyta; class Magnoliopsida; order Lamiales; family Lamiaceae; genus Salvia; species Salvia hispanica. Next base: position 4,348,637 of record NC_062968.1, read on the forward strand.
AAAGTAGAGATAGAGATGTTTCCATTTTAGGAAACATTTTATTTTTAATGGGACAAACTAACAAGGAAAACGTTTTATTTCTAATGGGACAGAAGGAGTTTGCATGGTTCAACTCATCCAATCAGAAACTAGTATATATAATTATTACACTAACCTAATGTGCAAAGGGAGTAAGACCTATATGGTAAAAGAAAAAGATGAAGCATGATTCGTGAAGGATGATGATAAGAATTGCAGGAAAAAACACCTTTGGCCCCTTTTCTTTTTAATGGAAGACTACAACACTATGGAAGAACACTGAAGGCCCTCGAAAATTGTACCTTTTTTTTCTTTTTTTTCTTTTGATTTTTGACAATCATTTTCGCACGCCCATCTTTAAATTGCTTATCGTCGCTCTATAAATTAAAAATTGAATCTCTTGGTTCATATTCAACGGTCTATACCTCGAAAACTCTAATAGCGCCTTGATAAAGTCAAACAACTTATTCAAATTGAGTGAATTGAATCCTCTCAAAAAAGAGAAAAATATTCTGAATCGGGAATTATTTAAAGTGCAAAGTAGTTAGGTTCGAAGAACTAAAAATCAATATCATTACTATATATGATGAGAACGGATTATTGTAGATCTTGTTTTGTTTATTGTACATTGTTTAATTTTATCACACAAATTTCATTTGACTATGTACATAATTTAAGGTTAAGACGAAAGCCTCTTCTTAAATGAAAAGGAGTAGCTATCTTATACCGTATGGTTTGTGTATTTGCATTTGTATCAACATATGGTTTGTATTTCTATTTGGATGTACTCTAGCTTTAATGTCTGCTCTATACTATATATTTTTTTTGTTAATTCTATATAATATACGAATGTATATGTAAATTTCATGACGTTACACTCTCTCTTCTCGCTCTAAGTAGAACATTTCTAATTCAGCACGATATTTTATGTAGTTTTGTGTTGTAAGTAAATAGATAAAATTATGTTTTTATATTTAGAAATGTGTTATTTATAGTGAGGCAACTTAAAAAGGAAAACGTATCACTTTAGAGTGCACGGAGCGAATAATTAATTTGAGCAAAACTAATTTTCAGTTACAAGTTACAACTGATGATATGCCCTCACTCCGTATTCAAAATAATTCAAGTCCTTGATCTATCAATTAAATAAAATGTGTTTGTATTTCAATTAAGTTGCATTCTATCGTTAGATTTTCAACTATTATTAGTAAATTTTTTATTATAAAAATCTTGGTTAACAAGTGCGGTTACCTTCATTGTGTTTTTACCATCTTACTAAAATACAACAAGAGTGATTGCTCTCCAAAACAAATAATATAAGTAGATAAATAAATAAATAAAATATTGCTAGAGAAAAATAATAAGTACTGAATTTCCTTTAGAAAAAGTATTAGTTGGCTCAGTGCAATAATTATGGAAAGTTGATATTAGTATATGAATAAGGGCAAGGTGCCATGATATGTGTCGATCATTTCGCTAGTAGGAAAAGAGTTTAAAAAATCTAGTTATTTCCATGTGCTCTGCCTAGTTCAAAATCTACAATATCATAGGATTACCAACCTCAAACAAAAATAATAGGTAAATATATGTAGTGTAGTTTTAATTCGTTTCATGCTCATACTAGCTATATATAGATCTCACATCTTATTCTAACTTTAATTTGATTTTAAGAAGTTGATTCTTGATATTTTGAATGAATTTTAAAAGGTACTGATCATCGAATTCATGATATCAACAATTAGCTAATTCATGAAAATCAAATGAGTATTTAATTAAGTTAAATAATTTTATTAATAATGGATGTTTGACTAAGCTTATTTTAGAGAATTTTGTAAACTCTTGGAGCTTATAAGATGTAACGTTTTAAGAGCTTATAAGTTGCACAAGTATTTAGATGATTGAGCTTTTAAGATAATTTTAAATTACAAAGAAGAAATGATAGTTAGAGAGAAAATTAACATATGAGATAGATGAAATTAAAAACGTTATTTTGTTAAAAATATTGCATAAAAATAATAAAATCGTTTTTATAATTTATATGTGTGGTTTAAAATTATAATTTGGCAAACATTATTGAAAAAGTTATAAGCTAGCTCTTAAACAATTTTGAACTCAGTCTAACACCTTTCAAATCTTTTCACTTATATCTAACACAAAATTGAATATGAATGAAACTAAGCTCTAACTCGACGAGACGACGATCATATATGGCGTCAATGCTACTCAATATTCGCTATTGTGTTTGTTAATTTAAATACACTAATCATTTCATAATCATTGGATGTTGCACACTTTAATTTATTTTCTTTATTCTCAATTTACCATAAATCAAGGATAGCAATCTATCATGACATAGATTGTCTTGGAAATATCGATAAGTTAATAGGGTTGTCCTAATCTTATCCTTAAAGATTTTGAATTATTAAATTTAATTTATGAGATAACCCGAACTTTATGACGTGGTCCGAAAATATAATCCTCGAGTTTTATTCTCTAAAATTGGACTTATAGAAATATTACTTAAAAAAGAAAATTGACAGTAAAGTCATGAACTTTCAACACAGTTTGGTTTTTCCCGTAAATTTTAAATGTTGCATAAAAAGTCATAAACTTTACTAAACTGTGAAAATTTCTCATTCGACTCGACCCGATAGATATGCGACAAAAATTTATCCTACGTGACGCACCGGAGGTTTGACTTGACAAATGACAAATTTAGGGTTCAATTCGAATCGTGGAATTAATGTTACTTTTATGCTGAATTCGATTTGTATTTTTATGTCGATTTGTATGTTTTCATTTATTATACTAGTATGTTTGTGATAACTCCTGAGTCAGATATTGCAAAAATAGAAAAGAAACAATAAGAATTAGTGGAGTTTTGCCAAGTCACACCTCTTGCACACCACGTTGGATAAGCAATTGTGTCAGAAATCTATCGGGTCGGATCCGATGGGAAATTTACCATTCCGGTAAAGTTCATGACTTTTCATGCAACATTTAAAGTTCACGGAAAAAACCAAACTATTGTGAAAGTTCATGACTATATGCAATTTGCCCAAATTAAAATATAATACTACTCCTAGCTACTTCCTTTGTCTCACCACGCAGTTTTAGGAGTTTCTTTGGTTAAAACTTTTTACGAGAAAATGAGTAATAAAAAGATTTTATGATTTCTATCGCTCTATATAAGAATTGATGTGGAGTAAACCGCAAGCGACACAGGATAGAAGAAGTGCTCTTTTTTCTTTATGCATGTTATAAGTTATAATGCCTTTTATTAAGCATCATGTTGTCAACTTTCCTTCCCTCGTCTCTTGTGACAGGACAACCACAAGCTTTACTTCTCTTGGTTCACATATTTTCTTTTTTCTTGATTGCCGGATTAATTATTATTTAATATCTTAGATTATCACTATATACTCACTCCATTGTTTATAAATAAATTTTATAAAACGATACGAGTTGTGAGTTGTAAGGCATGATTGATAAAGTAAAGATAGAGATAGAAAGAATAAAATGGATGAAATATTGTTAGTGCAAAATCAGTCTCGCCTCAATAGTGAGCGAAAAATTTTCTAAAATAAAAAGTTTATATTTTAAGGGACAGACCAAAATTAAAATAGTTTCAATTTTTAATGGACGTAGAGAATATATAATATCAGTGTGTGACTGCGTGTGAGTGTGAGTGTGGGTGTGACTGTGCGCGCTCGTGTTTTGTGTATATATATATATATTGTGTGTGTGTTGTGTTTGCAATGTGTGAGTTTGTGTGCGAGTTGTGTTGTGTACGTGCAATGTATGTATAATTATATGTGCGCACTATATGTACTTTGCATGTGTATGTGCAATATGCTTTATGTAGTGTATGTTACTATGTTATGTGTTGTATGTGTCTTATATATATGTGTGTGTGTGTGTGTTTGTGATGTCGCATTGCTATTATTGCATAATCTCTTAATAATTGAAATATATGAAGCATACAAGGTATTTGATTTTATGGATTTTTGGACCTTTTGATTTCTGGATATTAGTATTTGTTTTGGGTTTTTCGAGTTGGCTTGATTTTCGTTGTCTAGTTTTTGGTTTTATTCGGATTTCAATTTGGTTCAATTTCGTTTCATAAATCAGTTTTTCGATATGATCTTTGAAAAAAAATCAGATTGAAATATGAATGCTCAAGTCTAAGTTTATCCCCTTGGATAGGCTACACATAATTGACATGTTACCATGGCACGGAATTACAAAAATGAGTTAGTGTTTAGGGCTATTATCATACTATCGTTATCGTGTTGATACTATAAATACACATATTTTCTATTATATCGAATATAGACTCGTAAACACGATAAAAACTAATATGTTACTCCCTCTATCAATAATTAAATGTCTCAAGTTTCTTTTTTTGTCCGTCCACAATTAATTATCTCGTTTACTTTTACTATTGTTTTAATAAGTCTAGCATTCCACTAACTCAGTTCACTCATATTTTATTATAAAATTAATACTGTATATAAAAACAAGTAACACGTTGCACTAACTTTATCTATTCACTACCCACTTTTACTTTTTCCTCTCTCATTTAACTCATCCAACATAATTTCTTAATCTCCATATTCAAAAAGAGTGACCTAACTTAGCTGGAACAGAGGAAGTAGTATACTAGACTTAACACGACCTCAATTTTATTGTAACGGAAGTCCGTCACACATTTTTAATTTGAAATGTTGAGATCACTATTGAGAGGGCAGAGCAATAGAGCACAACTTCTAATTCATTCTACAAGAAAGTATGGATGAATTGGCTTTATTTTATTAGAAAAGAGGCTTTTATCTATAAAAGAAAAAGGACAACATATATACCTGGGGCATTAGCTTTTATTGTTGCTAGATTACGATTTAATTATTTATTTGAATTGAAGAACACATTCATCATTAAAAAGTTATGATTACTTTAATAATGAGTAAAGTCAGGGTATGGACTTTTTATCGCTGAAAATTTAATCATCATTTTTGGATCGACTACTCACTTTACAGTGTCTAAAATTCCCAATTTTATTGAAGTAACAATGCAATTAGGGGAATAATTGCTCAGCATATGACTGATCAATTTCTAATTGTTTTAGAGCGTGTTTGTTTGGCTCAGATTATGCTAATTGGTAAAACGGGCCTTAATAACAATTAACAATATGAAAGATTTTCATTAAAAAAAGTATACTACAGAAAATCAGCCACATACATTTAAGACCTTATATATTTACTAGGCACCGATGCTCACAATCAAAATCTATTCAGAACGATCGTAATATTCATAATTTATTGTGTTTCGTTACATATAATGCGAATGAATCTTAAGATAAAAAGATGTGGATTAATTCATTGTATAAGTTAAAAATGAGGGAAAATATAATGAAGCCAAATCAAATTATTTGTCACACCAAATTCTGCGGTTTCTACTCGTCTCAGGTTAGAAAAAGAAATACTCCCACCGTCCACCGTGTAAAGAGCTATTTTAATTTGACACGAGTTTTAAAAAATTGATTGACTTTATGAAAAAAAGTAATATGACAAAATAAGTAGAATATGAAATTCATTTTATATACTACTACTACTATGGAGTACTTATTAGTTTTATGATGAATTATAAGTGTAAAATTAGTGGAATGATTATTTAAATTGTGGGTATTTAAAATGACAAAATGTTTCTTTAAATGATGGAGAAAGAGTATATTAGTAGTACAACTTGCATTTTATATTTTAATTAGAAAACAAACATTAGAGGTAGAAATAAATAAATAAATACAATACATAAATACTCTCTATGTCCATAATATCAAAGTTCATTTTGACACGACATTGGTTTTAGAATAGTAGTTCATTTTGACACGACATTGGTTTTAGAATAGTAGTGAAAGAAAGTGAATGAAAAAAAATAGTTGAATATAAATCCCAATTTTATGTACAACATTCTATAATATAAACCAAATTTAAAATAACACGGGGTTTTATGTGTTACGTATTTGTAAATAAGAAAGATACAAAGAATAATGTGGTGACTTGTGAGTATTGATAGTGTATATTAAGTCATTCATTAAAAAGATTTCATTCATTAAAAGATTTTTACGGAAATTGCTATTTTGATGAGATAGATTAAAATAAAAAAAATATATTTTTATGAGATATAAAAAAAAGTGAGTTAAACATTTTAGTATTATGTGAGTATTATTTTTGTATATTAGTTTTATATAAAAAAAATAAGTTAGTGAAAATAGGGGTGGCAAAACGGGTTACCTGTGGGTATCCGCACCCAACAAGTCGGGTACCCGTACCCGATTTTAGCAAAATTTGTTGTCTCAATACCCGCCCCGCGACATACTGGAATTACCCGATATCCATGTCGGTTATCCCGTACCCGACATTGCGGGTATCCGTACCCGACCTGAAATCCTAATAAAAAATTTGAAAATCATAATAACCGTCAATGGTTCATAATTTACTTTATTAATATTGATGGTAAACGTTGAATAGATTGAGAATAAAAGTGAAGGGACACTCTATAGTTCCGGTGAGTTTTTAATTGTATGTTCGTTGGAATATGAAAATGTTTTAAAAGACTCTTAGATTATACTATAAAGTACTTCCACTACCCCGCCTTAATAAAGACATTTAATTTTCTTCACTCATTTTGAAAATATAATAATATAAATACTCCTCTCTATATTATTATTTATCTTACTTTATTTTTTCTCCCTTCTAAATATTTATTTTTAATTTTTCAAAATGAGTGCGTATATGGCTATTATTATTTAACTATTTGAAACACCTCTATTAATATGGAACGGATGTAATATTAAAAGATGGAATATGGCTAATACTAATAATAACGGGTATTATCAGGACTAACAGGTATACCCACGCGGGTAGCGGGTACACCTGCTACCCACAAAATTCTAAAACACACTACCCGATCCCGCCCCGTTTCCCGTTATCGTCTGGTAGCTGGTACCCAATATCCGGCGGGTAGCGGGTCGAGATGGGAATTACCTATTATCCGCTATCCATTTTGCCACCCCTAATGTAAGGTTCATTACCAAAAGTCGTAAAATTGAAACGAGACAGTAATAAAAGCGACTTACCAAAATAAAAATTGAGACACATAGTAAGAACGGATGGAGTATTAATTTTATAATATATATAAGTACAATATTTAGGGGAATATTATGATTGACTTGCCTGAAATATTTGTTAAAATAAGGCATAATTTTGCTGATGAAGCAAGTATCATCCATTAATTTGGCTGTGGTAAAAGTCTTTACTACGAGTAACTATCCTAGGCAAAAGTAGTTATGACAAATTGGTCAGATAAAAAGGTGAGTTATTAAATTAATGAGGCGAAATAAAAAAATAAGCATTCAATGATTAAGAAATTAAAATGAAAATCAATGAATGACAAAGATGTAATCCTATCTTAATTGATTCCCAAATCCCCACTAATCCTTGGTTATAAAAATGCCTCCACCACCACCACCACCACCACTACCACCACCCCCACATATACATACATACATACAACTTTTGAATCTATTCGCATCGCCTCTGCAAAACCTGCAGAAAAAGAAGCCTAGGCCACTGTTTCTCTCTCCTACTCTGCGATTATTGACTCTGTTCATCTGCAAATTTCATATTTCTACGTACTTTACTTTTCCATCTCACACACTACACACACCACTTTTTTTTTTCCTTCGACAAAATCATGCTCGAGACGATTGGCTACCTAATCGGCACCGCCGGCGCCAGCGGATTCAGCAGCAAGTCCACTGCCGAGCAAGTCACCGATCTCTGCCCCGATCTCCGCCCTATCACCGCCATAATCACTGGTAATTCACCGATTAATTAATGTGTTAATTTTTTTTTTAATTTGTGTGAAAAAAAAAAAATTAAATCTCTGCGGCGATCGATTCGCAGGAGCGACGTCGGGGATAGGAGCGGAGACGGCTCGGGTGCTGGCGAAGCGCGGCGCGCGGCTTGTGCTGCCGGCTCGGAGCTTCAAAGCCGCCGAGGAGACGAAGGGGCGCATTTTAGCCGAGTTCCCCGGCTCCGAAATCATAGTCATGGGGCTCGATCTCAGCAAACTCGACTCGGTGCGCCGATTCGTCGCCGAGTTTGAGTCGCTCAATTTGCCTCTTAATCTTCTCATGTAATTTTCTTTTTCCTTTTTTTTAGTGCGGTTTAAATATACTATTAATAATGAATATTTACATTTTAAAATATCTTTTTGTAGAAATAATGCGGGGAAGTTTTCGTACGATCACGGTGTTACCGAGGATGGGATTGAGATGACTTTTGCCACAAATTATTTAGGTATTTTACTATTTAATTTCGTTTTATAATTGGCTAATTGTAACTGTGTAATGATTAGATTTTAATTTTTTTTGTTAATATTTAATTAGGGCACTTCTTGTTAACGAAGCTACTGCTGAAGAAAATGATTGAGACGGCGAAGAGTAGCGGCGTGCAAGGAAGAATTGTGAACGTGTCTTCGAGTATTCATACCTGGTTTTCGGGTGATATGATCCATTATCTCGCCTTAATTACCAAGAATAAGAGGTCAGTTTTATTAATTACTCTTCTTTTATTATAATTTATAATCATAAATTATATTCTTTGTTGTTGGTATCAACTGTTTTTTCCTTTTATTTTCTCTCCAACTCAGATTTTGTCTCACACATGCGCTCTATGATTAACAAATTAGTTTTTTTATATTTCAATAGATACTAGTAGTACCAGATTTATGATTACAAATTGAACATTAAGAATTTTAAACTAATTGCACCTTCTTGCTTCAAATTTGAGATTAGGAGATAAATGTAGAAATTTCATTTCAAATTGGGTTGTTTAATTGAAGCTATTCGTGCAATGTCAGTGGTAAAGTAGTCAAACTTTTTAGTAATAAAATTAGAAGAATAAAAATAGTTTATAGTATTTGATGTTTGTTTAAAAGGAGATGACATTTATTAGCGTATGCATTTAAATCGGTGGTGCGAAGAATCCTAGGATCGAGGAGATACTGTGCTAGGTGATGAGTGATATAAATTGGAAAAATAGAGTTACCATTTATAATAGGTTTGACTTTATGCTGATATAATTCGTGTCGATCTTATTTTATTTAAGATATTGATTTTTGTGACAGTGAATACGATGGGACACGTGCATATGCACTCTCGAAGCTGGCTAACGTTTTGCATACCAAGGAACTTGCCCTCAGGCTCAGGGCAAGTTCTTTTTCTTCTTCTATTTATTTTCTTTACTATTTAATTGCTATAAAAGTCATTTTTGTTGTTTTCTCACAAAAATCATGCAACATGGATTTTCTCCTAAATTTATTAAACTCGAATTATTGAAATTGCAGGAAATGGAAGCCAACGTGACAGCGAATTGTGTTCACCCTGGCATCGTCAGGACCAGGCTCACCAGAGACCGTGAAGGCCTAATTACAGGTTTAACATATTATTTAATTTCAATATTTTAATTAATAGTAATATCTACATTGAATTTACAAAATTTCATTTTTTTATGTGTGTGCAGATTTGGTTTTCTTTTTGGCTTCCAAGCTTTTGAAGACTATACCTCAGGTAAATATTCAAAATTGTCACGGTATTTCATGTGCGAATATATTATATATGTACTGATGAAATGAAATACGTGATATTTTACAGGCAGCTGCGACATCTTGCTATGTAGCGACGGATCCAAGGTTGGAGAATGTGAATGGAAAGTATTTCTCGGATTGCAATGAGGCTTCAGCGTCTAAATTAGGATCGAGCTCTGCAGAAGCTGCGCGGTTATGGGCAGCCTCGGAAGCTATGGTCTCCACGCCGCGGTAGCTTACAAATTAATGTAGGAAATTAAATGAGAATGTGAAAATTATGAAGGTTATATAATAGGAGGGATATGTATAAGTAGCATGTGTGTATAAATAGTTTTGTTTATATATTTATTTACCCACCAAAAAGAAGAAAGTTATACGTATTGATTTGAGTAGGTCGGTCATGTTCGCAGCGTGTAAGCTTATTTTTGTAAAATAACGTTACTATTAGCCAAATTCAATGTCATGAGTGATGTAAGTGGTTAAATTCATTGAAATATCTTTTCCACGTATTTTATCGCATACATAAGTAACAATTAACGAATAACAATTCATGTTGCTACTCCAACAATTTCTTTGGACCAATCCTTTTTCATTTATATCAATATATATAGGAAAGTTGACTATTAAAAAATAACAGCTATATATCTTTCTGTACAGAGGGAAAAAGTAGTACAATAAATGAGATTTTTAATTAGGAAAATTTGAGATACCTGTAATATTTGGAATAATAAGTTAGGAAGTTATGACATACTTATAATAAGAGATATGCGTTGGAGAAAGAAGTTGAAAAACTAGTAAGCGTGCAAGTATTTAAAAAGATGACAGCCCAGGTCAAAATATTACCAATAATGCATATATTAATTAATGCAGCTATTACTATTATTCTCTCACATAAGATTCTCTAAGTATACAAGAATTAACAATAACTAATTATAATTTTAATTTCGAGAGGAAGGTTTGGGGAATCCATAACATGGTCTTTGTTGACCAGCATGTGGGTGTTCAAATTTTTATTTAGTATCTTTGGGCGTTGATATATATTAAAATGGGGCCTACTAACATGCATTATAAATTTATAATTAAATTTAATCAAATGTTGAATTCTAACATACTACATAAGTCATAACACTCTAGGCTACTATATAATCCTTGTGAACATAACATATAGTATACCCCTACTTATTCACCAACATCAATCCATTTATACATCGTCGAATTTTTCTCCTTTTTTGGTAATTCGAATTCGTATTTCTTTTTCTTATCTATTTTGATATTGTGCACATTACATTAACATTACTAGTGTTGGCTGATCGAAGAGTTCTTCCCTTTATTATACATTTTTATACCATAATAATTATGACAGGAACTTATGCAAAAGGACAACTGCATCCCTCTTCGTGAGGTTTCCATTATTGGATATAGGGTCGTATGATATTTTTGTATATAATCGTGAAATTTTTGGGAAAATAATCATGAAGTTTTTCCCTTTAATATGAATGCAAAGTTCTTTCATAAAAAAGTAAAAGGAACTAGGTTTGTACGTGTTATAATTAATATATCTATACAATGACGGGTGGAGTTGAAGGTTCACCAACTTCACTTTCGGCTTATGAAAGATGAAAATTTTCATTAAAGTCAGCCAATTTTACGGTGAGATAGGGAATTTCTGAAAAAAATCTCAAACCTTTTTAAGTTGTGGTTCATTTCCATAATGTTATTGATCATCCATCGCAACTGATGACCACCTATTCATCCTCTACATTTCAACCATAACGAGAACCTTCTTCATTGTATCCGACCCCACAAATTAAAATCGGTTAGTAAATTTATGAATCTTGCTTCACATAGTAGACATATTGATGTGTAGTTAGTAGTTACAACTTACAAACATCGATATGAGACAGTTAGATCATGTAGAATCATAATGTTAAAAGTTGAATTTGTAGCTATGAAGCATGAATCGTGGAATACTAATCCTAATAATAGCGATACGTGTAAAATAGTTGGGTAGTAATTTTGTCTAATATACTTGAAATTACTTTAGACGGTGTAATATATTGGTAAAAAATAATAAATTAAGTATTTCAAAAATATAATATCTAAATAAGCCCAACATTGAATTAATCAATTAACTGAAATAAGTTTAGGACAATTTTGAATTACTTTTATAAATACACCCTATCAGAAAAAGTAAATGCTCCCATAAGAGATGAATAATATAATTAATAAGACTTTAATTTTTACATAGTTTGTAAGTTTGATGACCCCAAAAAAAATTTCGATTCGAAATATTAGGATAAAAAATAATATTTGCATGAATAAAAGTATGCAAATAGCATTTAAAATTTGAGGCACTTTTGGAGGAATGGGAAATGGAAAATGGTGGGCCAAATAAGCTGAAATTGGGCCTGAAAGAAGATAGCGACTAATGCTTTAACACGGAAACAACTAATTTGTACAACACAAATCAATATGGCTCATCTTTATATTTATGGGTTTGCCTATTATTCCTTCACTTTATAGTTGTTCCACCACTATCTGCTTCCCACCTTTTATTTCAAATAAATAAATAAAATGATATGCTCAATTTGTATGTCATGTCAAAGTTTATATCTATATAAATAAATAAATTAGGAAAAAATATATGTCACTTGTCAACCTCGAGTTGAAATCTTCGTGTGCATTTCTTATTAGGGTGTCAATGTTTGGTGAGACGTGATATTCCATTTTCAACCTGTGTAAGATACAATATACTACTCCCTCCGTCCCGGCTAAGATGACACATTACTTAGCTGGCACGGAGTTTTAGGAGTTATTGGTTAAAGTGTTTAATTGGAGAGAGAGAAGATGGGTGTAAGTATTAAAGTAGAGAGATAAAGAAAGATGAATATTTTAATAGGAGTGAGAAAAAGTGGTTGAGTGTATTAATTGGAGAGATAAAGTTACCAAAAAAGGAAATGTGCCATCTTAGTTGGGACAAACAAAAAAGGAAAACGTGTCATTTTAAGAGGGACGGAGAGAGTAATAGACAAATTATTCAGTGAAGCTCAGTCATTTTTTAATATTTATTTTTTATTTTCTATTTTTCGCTTATACCGTTTGTATATGAAACAATGTACATGTTCCAAAATTATATCATAAGAATTCTAATAATTGTAAATTCGAGAAATCTAACAAAAAGATTGGTTGTGTGGGTTAATCTTCAAATCCCATATCAATTCAACACCATATATTAAAAATGGAAGAGGATTAGAGAAATTTAAAATTTCAAGGAGTGAATTTATGGTGTCAATATGCTCAAACAATGCTCCAAATTAGTGGCAAATCCATGAATTTCAGATTGAGGGTGCTATAAACAATTTAATTTTATTTTATCCATTAAATAACTTTATTGTATAAAATTTGGATGATTTTCTAATGTTATTACTTGGAAAATTTTCACTATTTGAAGTATAAAAAATTGGAGAACTTACTTTAGTTTATGCTTATTTTAATTAGGTAAATAGAAAAATATAAAAAAAATATATCATATTTTTAAAGTATAACATAATTATGAGTTATAAATAGAAGTTTAAGTTTGACCATGCTTTCTTGTGTAAAAGCATATGTCGAGAACCTTTGATAATGTACCACTACTAGTTAATAGTAATAATATTTTTTATATGAACTCAAATATGAGAACAATTAGAAACCGTAAATAATGTACTCCATCTGTCTTATTCAAGATGTCCATCATTTAAGATATTTATATTCTTGAGTGGCACTCAATTTTAGGTGTAGTTGTTAAGTGGAGTAAGCAGAGAAAATAATAGTTGAATATTTTAATAAGGAGAGAAGAGAGAGTGGTTATTTTTAAAATATAAAAGGTGGACATCTTGAATGAGACAAACTAAAAAAGGAAAAGTGGGCATCTTAACTGAGACGGAGAGAGTAATAATGATTAATACTGACATGCTACATGGTGTTAAAAAACAAAAAGACAACTTAATTACAACAAAATGCAAGAATAGCAACAAATGCATTAAAAAAAACAATAAACGATAAAAATTGAATCAATTACTCCATCCGTCCTGTCATAAAATACTTATGAGAGATGATAAAGTAGGAGGAGAGTAATTGTGTATTAACTTATCAACAAAAATATGACTCACTTTGAATAGGACGTCCTAAAAAAATAACACGATTCACTTATAATGGAATGGGGCAAGAGGGAGTACAAAAATTTAGGAATCACACTATACAGAATAAAACAATTTGCTTGTACTTTCTCTATTCCATAGTAGTAGTGTTAGGGATCGACCAGCCGAAGGCTAAGGTTGAATAACCTGAGTCTACACAAGATGTGAGGAGATCAACCCTCACTTATACAGATCAGTTACAACGACCTCAAGATCTAGTCTATTACTTGAATAGATCCTCCTGAAATACTTAACAAACCGATTAGTAACTTCAAGGGAATCCACGACTTAACAAGCAGATCAAAAGTATGAACAACAGAGACAAAGAATCAGAGAAAGATTTGGCTCAGGTTGCACTAGGTACAACCGCACAGGTCCTTTTAATACCGAGCCCACAATATCCCAAATCACAGATTGATCTGCCACAAGGATGAAGATGTGAACAAGTAGACCGCAATCTACCAAGTACTGTATCTCGGAAACCCTAGATCCAGTGACCATGCTGAAGAACAACACGCACACCACACTCCAGAATCCTTCACACAAGAACCCTCTACCACCACTGAAGCCTCACAATCCAGTCAAGAAGCACAGACCAGAAACCAGAGGTTTCTTCACCAATCCTCACTCTTCACACACCAGTGTTTACACACACAGAAGGAGAGAGGAAACGTTCTCAAGCTGGAGCACAGAGAACACACCCAAGAAAAATCCCTAGGAGAGAAAACAGAGAGAAGCTGCGCAGTGAATCAAAGTGAGGAAAAGGGATTAGGGTTGGGGTATATAAAAGACTCAACCCAATCCACCACCCAACAGCCAACACGTGGCACCAGACACAACACAAGGGCCAAGCACACAACAGCAATGGGCCATTGGATATTGGACCCGGTTACTAGCAGGCAAAATGGGCTTCTTCAATAAGGACCATAAATCCTCACAATCTCCACCTTGGGCCTTATCAGAAGCTGTGAGGGATTGACCTGTGCCATTCATCATTGCCAGATAAGGCTTACTGGTTTTTGGAAAGTTAGTAAGCCACAACTTCCAAAGGGAAGAAAACATTTACAGTTTATACAAACACAAAGCAAATAAACAGTAAACTCTTCTCATGGAAGTATACCTGACCAATTACCTATCCTAAGTCAATATGGAGTTTTCTGATACATGAGAGCATTTTCTCAACTGATAGACACTTAGTTCCCATATCTGCTGGATTACTGTCAGTGTGAATCTTTTCCAGCAGCATTTCACCTTTCTCCACAATATCCCTGATAAAATGGAATCTTACATCAATGTGTTTTGTCCTGTCATGAAAGACAGGGTTCTTACACATTTGGATAGCTGACTGACTATCTGAGTAAACAACAACAGGATTTTTGAGGAATTTTAATTCCCCTGCAACTCCCTTTAACCAGAGGGCCTCCTTCATTGCCTCAGTAATGGCAATATACTCAGATTCAGTTGTGGACAGAGCCACAAAATGCTGGAGCTGTGACTTCCAGCTGATGCAAGATCCACCTAGAGTAAACACATAAGAGGTGGTTGACTTCCTCTTATCCTGTCATTTGCATAATTTGAGTCTACAAAACCACACAAGTTAGTAGAATCTGTACACTTAGAATAATGAAGACCATAATGAGAAGTATGCTTCAAATATCTAAGTAACCATTTGAGTGCTTCCCAATGAGGTTGTCCAGGATTGGACATATACCTGGACAGACAAGACACTGAGTATGCAATGTCAGGTCTGGTACTCACCATAAGGTACATGACTGACCCAATTGCATTGGAGTAAGGAATACTATGCATTTTCTGAACTTCTTCCTCTGTCTTAGGACATTGATCCTTACTGAGGATGAAATGGGCAGCCAATGGGACTGTGGAAGGCTTAGCATTTACCATATTGAACTTAGTGAGGACCTTCTTTACATAGGACTGTTGGTGTAGAGTCAGCTCTGACTTATTCCTATCTCTGACAATGTCAATACCCAAAATTCTTTGAGCATCACCTAAATCCTTCATGTCAAAGTTAGTGCAAATCATATTTTGAACATATTTAACATCCTTTGGATTAGGACCCATTATCAACATGTCATCAACATATAAAAGAAGGAAAACAGGCACAGAATTCAGATTTTTGAAATATAAACAATGATCAAAAGCACTTCTGGAAAAACCAAGATATTGCATGCACTGATCAAATTTAATATTCCACCTCCTGGGAGACTATTTCAAGCCATACAAAGCCTTCTTTAATAAACATACATGGTTAGGAAACTTGG
The DNA here is from genome assembly GCF_023119035.1 of Salvia hispanica. Lineage (NCBI taxonomy): Eukaryota > Viridiplantae > Streptophyta > Magnoliopsida > Lamiales > Lamiaceae > Salvia > Salvia hispanica. The sequence goes on from NC_062968.1 coordinate 4,364,763, forward strand.
GATTTACAAACCCCTCAGGCTGCCTCATATAAATGGGCTTATCAAGGTCCCCATGTAAAAAGGCAGTTTTCACATCCATTTGCTTAAGTTCCCAGTTAAAATAAGCACATAAGGAAAGCATTATGCGAATAGTAGTAAATTTTACCACTGGGGAGAAGATTTCTGTATAATCAACTCCCTCCTGTTGAGTGAAGCCTTTGGCCACAAGCCTGGCCTTATATCTCAGGCCATCTACTTCTTGCTTCAGCTTGTAGAGCCACGTACACTCAACAATAGAACAATCTTAAGGTTCAGGGACTAGAATCCAAGTTTTGTTCAGAATTAAGGATTTCATTTCATCCTCCATGGCTAACAGCCACTTTGGATAAAACATAGACTTCAGGGCCTGTTTGTAGGACTGGGGCTCATTCTCATCAGATTCATGAATGTTGAAGGCCAGGGCCAACAAACTATTAACATCACCATATCTCTGGGTTTTGGTGATCTTTCTCCTTCCTCTATCCCTGGATAAGATGTAGTTCCTGAGATCATTGTTATCAGAGGTGTTATCCCCTGTAGTGTTGGTCGCATTATCAACAATAGGGTCAGTATTCACACCACTATCAGGACTAACATCAGGAATATCAGCAGGAGCAACAATATCAGAATCAGGCAAAGACTCTACAGGGACAGAGTCAGACATAACAGGACCCTCTACCTCACTTGAGGTGCCCTCCACCTTACTAGAGGTATCATCTGACCTGGGTTTAATAGTTTTAGCAAGACAAGGGAACTCAGACTCATTGAAAACAACATCCCTGCTGACAAAAACTTTAAAACCAGGTTCATCCCTTAACCACACTCTGTAACCTTTCACACCCTCAGGGTAACCTAAGAAAACACATTTTCTAGACCTAGGTTCAAGCTTATCAGTCTTTTAATGTATGAAGGCACTACAACCAAAAACTCTAAGGTGTGAAAGGTTCAAAGGTTTTCCAACAAAAACAGACTCGGGACATTTCCACTTCAAAGGAACAGAAGGGGATCTATTTATTAAATAGGCAGCAGTATGTAAAGCCTCCCCCCAAAAACTTTTTGACAGACCACTTAGGGAAAGAAGACACCTAACCCTTTCTAACAGAGTCCTGTTCATCCTCTCTGCAACACCATTTTGTTGTGGTGTATAGGGGACAGTCTTATGCCTCCTAATTCATGAATTCACACAGAGATCATTCAGTTGAGAGTTGCAGAACTCTAGGCCATTATCAGTTCTTAAGGTTTTAATCTTTTTACCAGTTTGATTCTGAACAAGGCACATCCAATCCTTAAATTTTCCAAAAACATCAGATTTGTGCTTCAACAGAAAAACCCAGACTTTCCTAGAAAAGTCATCTACCACAGAAAGGAAATAAGAGCACCCCCCATGAGAAGTAACAGAAGAGGGTCCCCACACATCAGCATGCAGGTACTCAAGCACATCTTTACTAACAGATACAGGCACATTAATAGGAAAAGAAACTTTGTGCTGCTTTCCTAACACACATGTATCACAGAAGGGAAGAGGCATGCTCACATCATTATCACACAAATAACCATTTTTATGCAGAATGTGCATGCCTTTCTCACTCATATGTCCTGGTCTATTATGCCACAGAACAGTGCTATTCTCCTTAACAACATGGGCACAGAAACATCATTCAAGGGCTTAGCAACACAAACATACAAGTTATGCATTTTAACAGCCTTAAACAAACATAAAGATCCCTTAAAAATCTTCATGATACCATTACCCCATTTGCCTTCCAGACCATCATGCTCCAAGGAGGCACATGATAGGAGGTTATAGCATAGGTTGGGCACATGCTTCACATTTTTCAGAGTGTACACTGCTCCAGAGTTGAATTTGAGGCATATTTTCTCCTATTCCTTCAATCCTGCACTTTTTTATTGTCAGCCATTGAGACAAAACTGTTAGTAACAGGAGTATAGGCAGTAAAAAGATCTTTGAAAGGAGAAATATGATAAGTACATCCAGAATCTACCAGCCATTCATTCTTACTGAACTCATTCTGCAGTGATGCATTAACTGACTGAATGTCAAAATGCATAAAGCAGATACCATTTTCATCATCAGATTTTGCCATATTGGCAACCAACTCAGTAGTTTCAACTGCATTACCACCATTTTTCTTATTCTTCTTTAGTGGGCACTCCTTTCTATAGTGCCCAAACTTATTGCATTTGAAACACCTTCTGGATTTTTTAAGGTCCTGTGAAGATGAGGACCTGGACTTACTCCTATGGTTCTTTTTGTACCCTTTGTCATTGGACTTCTTGTCCTTTTGCTTTGATGTTGATTGATAAGGCTAATTTCATGCATCGGTTATATAGTGAAAAACATTAGATTTTGCTGGGTCTAACACGGTTTTTAAGCCAGGTGTGTGACAGAATCGCTAGATCCAGGAGATGCTGAAGGAAACAGTCTAGCGAAGGAATGAAGTAGAAGTGAGCAGAATCTAAGGAAAAAGAAGGCTTGAAGAAGGGAGTGAATAGCTGAGGGCAACAAAGTCTATCTATACCTCGTTGGGCCCCACTTCAACGCCTATAAATAGAGGAGCATGCAACACATAAGATATCACTCTTTTTCGCTCACTCTTAGCTCACACACAACACACACTTGGGAAATGGGAGTTCTGGGGTAGTTTTCGGTTTCAAGGGGTAAATTCTTCAGGAAATTTCAGTCGTAACACCGTCCGCGTGAGGGCGAAGATACAATCTCTTTATTTTCAGTTTGTTTTGCACTCTTTCGTTCGAACTTCACTTTTGGAAGTCGATTTGGTTGTTGATGCTACTGATTATCTATGCACTTCTTTTAGTTTTCGTATTATTTGTGTTATTTCAAGTTGATTTACGTTGATCCTGCTGTTGAGAGTTTTTATTTCGGCAAGTTGTATGTTGATCTCTGTTTTTGTTACTTTGGTGCTCGATCTGGGAATTTGGCTGTAGATCTGCGGTGTTATTGTTGATCGGAGGTTGTTGGTTAAATCTGAAGTTATGAAATGTTTCTTTTGGCTGGAGTTTGTGTCGGACGCTTGGATCCGGAGTGGAATTAGCGCTCGAGGTTGGATCTGAACAGGGGAAGTCGAGTTATGCATGGATTTTGAGTTTTCTGCTTGCTTTCTGTTTTACTTCGTCTAGCATCCGTAGATCTGTTTAGTTCTTAATTGTTACTCATTAAAATTGTTTTAATCCAGCCTGCTCTGTTCCGATTCCGCTCATGCTGCTTTCTTCTGAGTTTTTTTTACGCAATTTGGTTGGAGAAGATGATGTCGTTGTTAGTTAGTACCTTAGTTAGTTGTTTTTCCAGCTTTTCGTCCGTACTCTGTTTTTTTTTTTCAGTCATGGTCCCCACCGTCAGTTTGTTTCCCAGATCTAGGTAATTAGAGTAGTTTCTTAGATCTAGTGATTGTTCGGTTTAGTTTCCGTGCATGCTTTTGTTGTTCCGCCTAAATCTAGATGTTAGCGTAGCAGTTTAAAATCCCAATCGAGGTTGGATCTGAACAGGGGAAGTCGAGTTATGCATGGATTTTGAGTTTTCTGCTTGCTTTCTGTTTTACTTCGTCTAGCATCCGTAGATCTGTTTAGTTCTTAATTGTTACTCATTAAAATTGTTTAAATCCAGTCTGCTCTGTTCCGATTCCGCTCATGCTGCTTTCTTCTGAGTTTTTTTTACGCAATTTGGTTGGAGAAGATGATGTCGTTGTTAGTTAGTACTCTTAGTTAGTTGTTTTTCCAGCTTTTCGTCCGTACTCTGCTTTTTCAGTTATGGTCCCCACCGTCAGTTTGTTTCCCAGATCTAGGTAATTAGAGTAGTTTCTTAGATCTAGTGATTGTTCGGTTTAGTTTCCGTGCATGCTTTTGTTGTTCCGCCTAAATCTAGATGTTAGCGTAGCAGTTTAAAATCCCAAGTTAAGTTTAATTTTCCTCAACCCAAAAAAATGCGTGGCAGCAACCAACCCAAAAACAATTCCCAAATCCTTGAGTATGATTATTACGCATCCATCTCTGTGGGATCGATCCCTACTTCCCTGTGCTAGGTTTTAGTAAAGTGGTTGAGGGTTTTTTTTGAAGGATTGCTCTGTGTGTCCGACGACCAGGATTTTCCGAAGACCAACAAGTTCCTAGACCGTGTGATCTAGCGGATTTCCTAGACCTAGGAAACCTGTTATTTTCTTTCTGTGCACACAGTGACTACCCCCACCTACTAGTGTGTACTAGTAGATCTTCAAATGGCGCCGTTGCCGGGGAAGGATGGCGTTTATTGTTATTGCGTTTAAGGATTTGGTGTAAATATTTTAATTTCTGTTATTTTCTTTCTCCTTGACAGTTTATGAACGCAGGCTTTGGAAGTTGGGCGAGCACTGGGCGGGGAGTGGCCAATACAAGTCGTCAAGGAATCTACGCTACCATTGAGAGGTCGGGGGTTTTGCACGCGTGTCCCTTCCTATTCAACAAGATTTATAAGTTCCCACTTTCCGAAATACTATTAATTAGTATATGGTAAGTTAGGGTGTCGAACCCACGAGGAACGGTAGCATCCGTTATGTATTTCCACACTTAGAAGGATTTGGCGATGCCGCCACACTTTAAATTGGGGGTGGGAACTGAACTACGAAATATAAATAACACTTAAGCTAAGATTGGGAACTAAACATGCAAATAAAATGCAATTAGAAGAAAACATATAAACTGGAACGCAGACTGGGCAAGTTGGTAAACTGGGCAACTTAGCAGTGGCGAAAATAAGAACATTTCGGAAATGAAAACAAAGCAGCATCTAGCAAGAATTTTACTAAGTTCAGAAGCAAAAGGAACTAAGTTAAAAGCTAAGGAAGAATAAAACTAAAAGGAACTCCTAAAGGAAAGCTAGAAAACTAGGAAAGTGACATGTTCAAAAGGTGAACTTTAAAGCCCTAACTAATGTGACTTAAAGCTTAAATGAAAAGCATGTGGAGTGCAGAAATTATCTAATCTAAATGGCTGCCAAAAGTGAAAAGAAAGCATGTACTTGTTGTCTCCCTAAACCCTATTACCCAAGGTGTAAAACCAATGGATAAAAGCCTACAACTAATGGTCCTTTCACTCAACTTCTAAAAGCTGATATCTCTCCTAAATCTACACTAAGGCCACGAAAATAAGGAGGAGAAAGAGAGTAGATGGCTGCTACATAATTAAAAAGGCAAGAGAAACACAAGATCATCAATTAAACTACCTAAACATGCATTGAAAACACCAAATGAGAAAGCTGAAACTTAACCACTCCATATAGAAGATAAAGAACACTAAGAACATTCTACAATAGTGATGAAACACATTAAAAACGAAATCAACAAGCAAAACACAAACAACAATTAACTAGGCAAGAAATGAAAGTTAAAACTTAAAAACAAGGATCTTCACCTAAAAAATACAAGAACACAAGTA
>NC_062968.1:4370325-4420367 GCF_023119035.1 Salvia hispanica
GGCCGACAGCTCTTCCAACGTTTACAATACTTGATCTCTCATAGATACTCCTCTCTACTCTCGCTGAAATTACACTAAGATTCCTACTTCTACTTAAATGAGTTGGGGCAAAATAGTTATTTTAAAATTTGGGCCTAGTAGAATGAGTTGGGGCAAAATAGTTATTTTCAAATTTGGGCCTAGGCCATTATTAAATGGGCTGGGAAACTGTTGCATTATGCATGCTTAATAATGGCCTGGGAAACTGTTGCATTATGCATGCTTACTTGCCTAGTACAACTCAATCATTGTGGCATGGTAATGGATAGTCTTCACACTGAAACAAATAAAATTATACTAGTATTACTACTTTGAGTTAGCTAACGGCTTGTTCAAACTTATACAAAAACAACAATATTTTACTCCCTCCGTTCCACACAGTAGAGTCATTTTGCCATTTTAGTACATTCCATAGTAATAGAGTCAATATTTTAGTCCCTCCGTTCCATAGTAATAGTCATTTTGCCATTTTAGTACATTCCATAGTAATAGAGTCATTTCCCTTTTTAGTAAAAATCAACACATTTTTCCACATCTACTTTACGCTCTCTTACTTTTTTCTTTCTTCATCTCTCTACCTTTTTTATTTTCCACTTTATTCTTCCTTTATTTAACTCACCTAACATAATTTTTCTTAATCTCCGTGCCGAAAAGAAATGTCTCAATTACTATGGTACGGAGGTAGTAATAAGTAACATAGTAGGAATAAGGGGTGTGATCAATAGCTAATTTTTTAAGTTGTTAACTCTGCTAATTTATTAATGCAGTGTATTAAAAATGTTACTACGACGATATTAAAAATGTCAATACTTAATTTTGTTGACATTTCAATATATTGTATTGACATTATGTGTCGATATTTTAATGTCACCGTGTTGACATTTTTAAAACACTGAATTGATGAGTTAACAAAGTTAACAATTTAAAATTAGCAATACAAATTATCTTCTCCTGAATTTTACTGGACATATACTACTCTTCATGTCCCATTACAAATGAAACGTTTTTTTTTTTTTTCATTAAAAATGAAAGATTTTCTAAAATGAAAACAACATTATATCTACTTTTAATCTCTTTTATTTTACTCTCTCTTCATTAACTCACAAAACAACATTACATAAAATTTAATATTTCATATTTATTAGAGGGGGAGTATATAGTATATAAGATCCTAATAGATTTCTAACTACAACTTAAACGAATAACTACCATCACATCTAGTTATTTTTAAAATTTTATGTTATACGCGGTAAGATATAAGATCTGTCGGTCGTCCAAAATATTTTGTTAAACTGTTATCGTTACAAATTTTTTGTGGACGAAACTCGATAGGGAAAAAATCTTTTTTAGTAAACAAAAGAACAGATTTTCTTTGCATGTTATTTGGAAAAGTAGTCAGTCCTATTCTATCATGTGAGAATTAAATGGTATATAGTACTACTATATTTATTCTAAAATAACAATCGTCCATAAAAAAATACTACTCATTTTTTTGTCTTCGTAGAAATTAGTCTCTATAAAGCATAGTTATAGTAATTTTTTTTAAAATAAAGTAAGTCTCATTTTTTACTAATAATATTTTATGAACGAAGGCAGTATTAACTTTTGGGAAAGTATATACTATTATTGTAAATAAAATATAAAATGTAATACTTCATTCGTCTCAACTAAATTGAGTCGTATTTGTTTTTGGAATGTTTCAATAAGTTGAGTCATTTACTTTTTTTTTTGAAAAAAAACAAATATCCAACCACTCTTACTTTATTCATTTACTTTACTTTTTTTTTTATCTTTCCTATTTTATTCGTATCTCCTAGTTTTCAACATAATTTCTTAATCATCGTGTCTAAAAATTTACTCAAGTTAGTTGGGACAAAAGAAATATTATTTTTAAAAAGATCATTTTGCCGACAAAAGCGTCATAATTTAGATATGTCTAGTAATCGATTGTAGACAAATAATATTAAGTTCGAGTATAAGTTTGATATCGAAGATCGCATCTATCAAATTAGTGTCGGTAATGAGTTTATACAGACCCCAGCTTTAAATCCACTGGTCCAACAATGCTGGGGAATTGTCACATGATATGATTTAGTCGCCAGTATTTCAGTTAAAAAATTTAGATTAAAGATTGTTTATATATGTATGTCACATGGTCAGATTATTTTAACTACATCACTTTTGGTGATGATGATATATTAGTATATGAATAGGGATGAATATACATAAACGGTATATATACATATTATTTTTAAATTTTAAATTCAATTCAATTAAATTATAAATTAGTTATTTATATTATAGCAACAAAATGATATAAAAATTATAACTATGTTTTATATTATTTTTAAGCTTGATTCAAAATAATTAAACAATATTCAATGTATCAGAAGAAAATATGAGAAATATTATCATCACGTCTCAACAGCACACTGAAATTTCAGCCTAATGGTAGGAGAGACTTCTTGGCTTAATTTGCCACTATGTAACTTTCAAATTTGTTACATTGTTAAATTTGTGAAAGAAGAACTCTAATTATTTTAATCTCAATTAAGAAAATGACATTTTCTAAAGCAATAATTATATCTATTTTTGTTTTATAACCCGCACGTTTTTTCGATATCGCATCAATTAAGAAAAATAAACTTCAATTATATATAAAGAAAATGAAACGATTTAGACCTACCAGAGGTGAACGTGCCACGAATCGAGGCGCATATTTAATCATAATTAAAGAATCTTACCAATTCCAATTAGTATTATTTGTACTTCAACACATAATAAAAACTTATTTGTTTTTTCATAGTTGAATTATTTTTCATTTTGAAAAACTCCTACTATTTCTTTCATACATCATTCTCTCTTTTTATTTTATTCAATTTTCTATTTTATTTTCTCTGATATTTTTCTTTTTTTAATTCATTGAATATTCAATTCATAAACTACGTGCCTAAAAAAGTGCTTCAACTATGAATGAACAGATGAATTATAAAAAATGACAACTACTTCGATTAAAAAAATTCAATCTAATTGATAAGAGATGATTGATGCATAATAATTTTGATAAATACTCATTTCGACGACTACATTGTGTTTCTAAGATATTAGGGTTCCTACCATAAGGTTGGTGTCTAAGAGATTAGGGGTTCTACCATAAATTAAAGAATATTTCTAAAAGGTTGGTTTACTCATTTAAGCCTTTAGGTTATAGCAACTGTACGTAGTTTATGAGACAAATATCCTTATTACAATAATCTACAAATCTGTTAGGGTCAGTTCGGTACACAAAATCAGAATTGAATTGGAATTAGAATTTTACGAATTAAATTTGAAGACGCTCCTCATGAGTCGAGGCCAACAGCTCTTCCACTGTTTGTAATAGTACTTGATTTCTCATAGATACTCCTCTCTAATCTCAAGCAAGTATTTATAGGAATTACACTAAGATTCCTAGTTCCTACTCAACTTGAAAAGTAAATCAATACTTAGAAGCCTATTATTGATTCAAGACTCTTCAATAAAGAATAAATTTTTAATAAACTAAAGATAGCATCCGAGACTAATCTTGAAGCTCGTTGTAATCAACCATATATCGGCCTTAGATTGTAGAGTTTCGACCGGTATGAGACTTTCCCCTCGATGTTGAGATTTGTAAAATGCAGGATATATTTTTGTATATCTTGCTTTATAAATTTTATTAAATGCAAGATATATTTTATGTGTATCCTGCATGAATATATTTTATGTATTTTTATATTTTATTAAACAATATAGGTTGAAATAGTTATAATTAGATGGTTTTGATTTATTTTATTCGCTTTAGTTCGTAATATAATTGTTACTACATGATTTTAGAAGTACATATAACACTAATAATATCTATTAAAGAAATATGCATGTCCAAGTGTTGTAATTATTTTTTGAAATTTAAATGAATAGAAATCATTAGAATAAAAAAATCAAAATTAAGTTAAAATTTGGATGTAATAAATAGTGTTAATAGGACCGAGTCTAATCTTGAAATTTCATGGGCTTGGGCTCGGGTTGATCCTCAATTTAGAAAAATACATATAATAGGAGTCCTGAGTTTCATTATTGACCAATTAATGAATAGTCTTCACACGCAAACAAATACAAGTAGTACTCCTGAATTTGCTAACTGTTTGTTCAAATTTAAACAAACAGCAATATTTTATTATATAATATTATTATCCTGAATTTTACTGGATATATCAAAATATGAATATTGGTTTTGTATCAATTGTACTAATCCAATTTAGGACTCTGAAAAGTGAAAACTGACACGGCTTGTCAAATTGCCAGAATATATTTTTTCAGCAAACTATTCAATTAATACATCAAATATTAATATTACCTTATTTTGGTTGTATAAAATTTGGTTGTTTATCATTACTCTTTTTTATTTTGACTTATTAGAGAATATTTGTTTGAGTTTTTTTATACTTATATATCTTATTTTTATTCCCCCTTGCTGATTAAATTTTTATTTTGACTTATTAGAGAATATTTGTTTGAGTTTTTTTATACTTATATATCTTATTTTTATTCCCCCTTGCTGATTAAATTCTGGGTAATATAAGTTTGATTCTAATTTATAAGTTATATTGCCACTAGAACCAACTTGATTTTATAAAATATTTTTGTGAATCACAAACTATTGATTTTGTAAAAATTGTCTACAGTCCATTTTCCGGCGTCAGAGTGTAATGACAGATTTAACAAGATTTTATAAAAATTTACTATACCTATATTGGAAAGAATAAGCAGGCCCCTTTGCATCACGTGATGTTGTCTACTTGTAACTCCCATGCATTAGGAGTGTATTGAGATTTGAGAGTACTGACATCCATCGATCGATCACGTCACATGGGCCACCTTTCTGCCCGGCCCGGCCCATTTTCTTTAATCCGTTTTGACAAATAATTGTTGCATGCACGTTGCACGTGGTCTTCTCCCGGCTACCGGCTGCTCCGGTTACACAGTAAAGTTAAAATATACTATTCCCTCCGTCCGGAAAAATAGGGCAATTGGTGTATAACACGGGTTTTAATGAAGGATTGGTAAAATAAGTGAGAAGGGAAAAAAATAAGAGAGAATGAGAAAAAGTAAGTGAGAAATAGCATTAGTGAAATGATGCGTAGGGTTATTATTTGTTGAAAACTTTTCATAAATAAATGTGCTCTATTTTTTGTGGATGACTAAAAATGGTAAATGCACCCTATTTTTATGGACGGAGGGAGTATTATAATTCAAGCAATATTTATATTTTTTAAACATAGCAGCCTCGGAGTGCACGACCAACTTGGTTCGTATTATAAAATTTACGACAGCGTGAATAATTGAGGTGATTATGATGTAGTGACGCCAATTAACAATTTAATCAGTAATAAAGTTGTGTTTCTTTATGGTTTAATAGTTGTTGCCATGATGGTTGGATCTTTTTAGCAGTTGGTTTACACATTTTATAATCTAGATTCTTCATTCAATTTGCTATATACTAGTAAAATATAGTCTAACTATCTAATTTCTTGATTAAGCCCATAAAAAACAAAGAATTCTTCCATGTGCATTTTGATGTGAACATGGGGCAAGTGAAGCTTTTAGTAATTCTTAGATATGGAAAGTTGGTAATAAAATTGGACCTTGACCTTTGTGAAAAGCAAGATATCATCATTTGTTTTTCTGCATTATTGGGATGATCAGTATCAGTGTGGATATCATGAACTGTGGGATGATTATTTGGTGAAGTAGTGAATACTATAGATTAATTGAGTAACCAAAAGTGAGATATGAAAGTAGCAAATTAATGTAGTTTAAACATCCCTCTCAAGCTTTTTATTATTGTATGTTACTCCAAAATTGAATAGGAAAAATTAGATCATAGTTATCAAATTATTGATCTTCTAATAGAACTCTCAAGTTATACATGACTAAAATTAATTACTTGAATTATTGACATTTAATATAGTAGTAGTAGTAGTACAAATTATACATATTATAATAATTAAATATCCAAACTACCACAAATTAAACAAACCAAAAAAAAAAAAAAATCAAATCTCAAATCAATTTTTACTGTACATGACTAGTGTGATATGACCAAGTTTTCAACACAAATATATTATACTACTAAAGAATTAGCATTAAAGCCGCAATGGTTCATATCGTGCCCAAAATTTTAAAAAATAAATAGTTTATGACAATTTATATAAGTACCCCCAATGGCGACACAAAAACAAGGAATGAGAAACCCTAGGCTCCCAACATTTAAAAAAAATATCTACTTAAAAAATTTCAAAAATTTTAGATATTATCTTTAGCCCTCACCGAATTAATGCTTTTGAAGTTAAAATTGACATAGATTTAATGGGAAGGAGGGGCTGAAATATAAAACTACATAGGAAAGCTTAGGACATCCACGATGGGGCGGACGATGCGACAGACGATGCATCGTCCGCCCCTTAGTCCGCCACTGCAGCAACCCGCCCTAAGCACACTCCTTAGTCCGCGGACTATGCATCGTCCGCGGACTATGCATACATTTTTGCATAGTCCGACCTATAGTCCGCCCCATTGCAGGGGCGGCGGACTATAGGTCGGACTATGCATACATTTTTTATTTTTTTTAAATTTTTTTTTGTATTTTCTTCTATATATATCACCAATTTTTTACTTCATTTCACACCTTTCACTCCACTTTCTTCCCCATCTCAATTTCTCTCTAAATTCAATAATGAATTCCGACGATTTTCCATATTTGCAAGCATAAAATATAAAAATAAAAAATAAATACTGACAATAGGATTTCTCTCTAAATTCAATAATGAATTCCGACGATTTCCATATTTGCAAGCATAAAATATAAAAAATAAAAAATAAATACTGACAATAGGATATGCCTTTAATTTGTGGTGTTTTTATATTTTTATTCTTGCTAATTAATATATTTGCAAACATAAAAAATAGGATTTATGAATTTTTGTAGTGTATAAATATTCAAATAATAAATAAAATGCTTAGGGCGGAGCTTAGGGCGGACTATAGTCCGCCCATTGCAGGTGGAAGGGGCGGAGGATAAAATGCTGATGTGGCGGTGCATAGGGCGGGGCTTAGGGCATCGTATAATCCGCCCCATTGTGGATGCCCTTAAAAGTTAAAACAATGGCTGCTGAGGAAGATTGGGAAGACGATAAAAAAATATTGTATAATTAGAGGTATCTAACGAAAAATAATGTAATTATTGTATAATCAATCGAATGTGTTGAAACTTAAAACTGAAATTCGTTTACAATTAACCCCTTATATTTTGCATGTGTGGTAGCATACAAAAGATAAGTAAAAGAGAAGAACTATTTGTGTGTTGGATCATTCAATGAAGGAATTCAAAAAATTACATATTGCTACAAGTTTACTTCAGTTATTCGAATTTACCTCCAATAATTAATTCTTTGTACAAAATAGTACTCCAAACCAATAATTAATTCTTTGTCGTTTGGTAATCTTCATTTTCTCCCAATGCATGTAAACCATTCATATATTTATCGAGACAAGATAGAAGACCCTCTCAATATTAAATTTGGCTCCATTTGTGCAGTACATATGTTAGGGTGCAAAACCACACTACAAGGTAATGTGTTGCTATTAAGGAGTCTATTTTGTAAACTGAATTATACATAGAGTTACTAAAATACTACTCCTTCCGGCCAAGCTTAAGTGAGACATTTTATTTGACACAATAGTTAAGAAAATATGTTTAATGAGTTAATTGAGGACACAATGAATTTACTAGTATGAAAAAAGCAAAAATAAAATATAAGAAAATAAAGTATATAAGAGGAAAAATAAGAATTAATTTTTGTTTAAAAGATAAATGACTCAATAAATATGGGAATGTGGTGAGTATTTAGTAATTTGAATGATACAAAAAAATGGGTAAATTAGCAATATGAATTGTTTCCTATTTTGATAAACTTAAATGAAACATTTAGAAATCGGCACGGAATTTTATATAATGTTGTTTTGTGAGTTAATGAAAAAAGAATAAAATAAGAGAGATGAAAAAGTAGAGATAGGGTTATTTCCATTTTAGGAAACGTTTCATTTTTAATGGGACAACGAAAAAAGGAAAATGTTTCATTTTTAATAGGACAGAGGGAGTATATATCAAGAGCCAACAAAGTTATAGTAAAACAAATAATAAATTGACCTAAATGGTTTGATGACAAGCAAAATAATTTAAAATTAAAATTAAAATACAAAATCTGTACCACTTCTATTATTTGTCCCACAAAATTAGAAGAGCTGGCCGAATCCATAAAATTGACAGCTTTCATCATGCTTATTAAGAACTTAATATAAATAATGAAACAAATTTTTTTTATGAAATCTCACATAGTACTCAATAAAGAGACGTTTTCAAAACTATGTCTGTTAGTTTAATTAAATAGTAAGTGAATAATGCATGAGATTAGAGTCTCGTAAATAAATCGTTTAACTTTAATATAATTATTGCAATATTTATTTTCAATCAACGTACAACTTTTTTGATTTGCAAATAGAATATACTCCCTTCGTCCCATAAAAATATAGACTTTGGTGATGACACAGATTTTAATGCGAATTTGGTAAAAATGAGAGATATAGAAAGAAAAAATTATTGAAATATTATTAGTGGAGAATGAAGATCCATTTTTATAAGAGAAAAAATATTTATCAAATACAGAAAGAAGCTATTTTTGTAGATCAAGACTAAAATGGAAAAATAAAATTATATTTATGGGCAAGAGGAAATAGTATTGGAATAATTATTTTTATTTATGTGGTCACTGAGATTGTCCATATATATACTGATTTGTTAAATTGTCGATTTTATGTGGGCGAAAATCAGCCAAGATTATTTATTTTAGAGTGAACTACATAAATGGTACATGATCTTTCACTTTCGCACGTAAATAATACTTGACCTTTATTTTATACTTTGGTACCTACAAATCACATTTTTGGTACCTGATGCAATTTTCTTCCCAAAATGTCCTCTAAACAAATGCATTTTCTCATTTATGCCATAAAGGATATTTTAGGTATACATAAAATTAGTACCAAAAGTGATATTTTAATATCTTCTCTCATTCTCCTCACTCTTTATACTATTATTATTAATCAATATTAATATTATTATTTTAATGTTATAAATTAATAATTAATTTGTTTTTAATATCATTCAAATATAGTAGTTAATTATAATTATAGTTATAATTATATTTAATTATTATAAAAATATTATTGTTATAATACTAAAAACTACTAGTAATTAATAAATAATTATAGTATAATCATATAAATTATGAATCATATAATATTATGTAATAATAATTGTGAATGGTATTCATAATGCTATAAAGAGTTGAATATTTTTAGTTAGGTATTTCAATCTTAAAATGAGTATAAAGTAATTTAATAAAAAAAATTCAATTGATTTAATTAATTTAAATAATTAATTTAATTAGACATTTTGTTCTTGATTTATATTATGAATGCAATTGATGTATGTATAAAAAACTAAAAGGAAAGAAGTAAAAGAAGAAAAAGAAGATAAAAGAAAAAAGAAAGAAGAACAAATATAAACTAAGGAGAAAAAAAGAGAGAAAAAAGAAAGATAAGATACTAAAAAAAAGAAGAAAATGAACAAAAAAGAATGAAGAAGAAACTAAAAAAGAAAGGAAGAAAAAATAATCACATATTGGGTACTATTTAATTGAAATTTCTAAAAATATCCTCCATAACAAAAAAAATCACATGTTTGGTACCTGAGGTTATTTTTGTCACAGGGTACCAAAGCCGATATAAAACAAAGATCAGGTACCATTTATGTGCGAAAGTGAAAGATCAGGTACCATTTATGTAGTTCACTCTTTATTTTATGCGGAAAAGTAGTGAGTCCTTTTCTGACATTAATCACGACAAATGGTAGTTATATTCAATCTAAAATACTGAAGTTTTTTTTCAGAGAATAAATAATACTGAAGCTAAAATATAATTTACCAAAAAATTTGGGCATGAAAATTAAGAAATTATATTAAGAAATAGGAGTAGAAAAAATAAATGAATTATGAAAGATGAAAAGAGAATAAAATAGTTGATGAAATAAAGTAAGAGTGATTGAATATCTTATTTTTTATCAAAAAGAAATTATTTAATTTAGTTGGGATATCCAAAAAGGTTATAAGTACGACTCAATTTAATTGGAACAATGGAAGTATTATTCTTCTATTTTAAAAAATCCATACACCGACTAAACGTCATAATTTAGATATGGCTAATAATCAATTGTAGATAATTAATATAAAATGTGACTATAATTAGTTTTGATATCAAAGATCGTATCTGTATCAAATCAGTACTATCGGCATTACCTAATCAGTTCCAAGTTTTAAATTTATTGGTCTACCATCCTGGAATTGCCACCTTGTATGATTTAGTCACCATATAAAAATAGTTCATCAGATTATTATATTTTTCAATTTTATTATTTCAACTAAATCACTTTCATTAAAGATTTTCTATTGGTATGTCACATTGTCAGATTATTTTAACTGCATCACTTTCGGTAATGATAATATACTATATATGTGTGTACATACATATAATTGTTGCATTAAAATATATTAGAAATAATATCATCAATTCATGAAAATCTCAATAACAGGCTCAACTTACGTTCTATTGGTAGCGATTTCCACGTGTACTAATCAAGTATATGTGTGGCGTATAATTAGACACTTTTGCAATGTAATATATCTTATATATTTACTATATTAAAATCTTTTGCGATGTTATTAAATCAATGAAAACTTTCTCTATAAATAAAAACGACAAATAACATTTTTAATGTAATTAAGGATGTTAATTTGTGTTTCTAATTATACCACAAACGCTTTTAAAAATCCTCATGTCTATCATCCCAATTCAAATTAGAGGATGCAAATGAAAACATTCTTGAAATCAAAAGATTAAAATAATTTTACCTAAATTTAGAGATATTTTCTTTTAAGCCCTAAATTATTAGAAAAAATTCAGTGGTCACGGTATACCAAATGACAGTATGACGTGGTATGCCCCACAAATAATTTTTTGACACGTGGATTTATATAGACTTCACTAAATACATTAATTTCTTTACAAAAATAGGTATTATTATGAAATTTGGAAACTATCTAAAATAATCTAGGAGTTCCTATATTTATAACTTAATATACTTTACGTTTTTTTTGACCAAATTTCTTGCACCATGACTTATAGATTGTTTCAGCCTTTTAGTTATCAATAAGAACATGAATTTAACAAATTAAAATACTCTGTACATGAAATTTATATAGATTATATTTTGTTTATAGACGGACAAAGATTTAATATAACAAGATTAATTTTCATGTCATTTACTTACTATTATTAGCTACGATTATATTTAATACGGAGTAGTATAATTATTTATAAATAATATATGGTAAAATAATATATTAGAATGAAACTATAAGTCATTCATAATTTCCCATAGTTAACGTAATTTATGATTTCATTATGGTTAATATGTTTTGTTTTATTGATAACTTAAATTTCTTATTTTCTTTTTTTTTCCTTGTCAAATAGCAGTGATTTCCGAAATTATGAGTGATTATGTAAATTCATTCTTATAGCATTATTTTACCATTTTACATGTATGAATAATTATACTCCATTAAATATAAAGGTAGCTAATATAATAATTAGTAAATGATCTGAAAACTACTTATATTAGGTACTCATCTGTCTAATATAATGAGTAAATTCTAAAAATAAATATACAGGAAATATACTAATATTTCATGTATTTTATTTTAAATTCATATAACTAAAAAGGACGAAACAATTTATAATTCATAGTACAAAATTAGAAGTGAGTATAAGTTACTATAGCAACTTCTAAATTTTTGAATAGTTTCCAAATTTAATAATAATATCCATGTTTATAAAGAAATGAATGTATTTAGTGGGGCCATTATAAATCCACATGTCAAAAAGTTATTAGCGGGGCATACTACGTCACACTGCCATTTGATATGCCGTGACCATTGAATTTTTTCTCCTAAATTATGGTTATTTTTCAAAAAAATTCAACACAAGTAATTCTGTCTATATTTTTGTGTTCCTATGTAATGAAAAGAGCAAGATAGATTTTTGTAGTGTTTGAACAAACTTAATTTCAAGTAGCTAGTAATCTCTATGTAGTTCAGTTTCAGTTGGTAATGTACAGTGTATTATTAGCTTTTATTTTAAAGTTTCAGTTGGTAATGTACAGTGTATTATTAGCTTTTATTTTAAAACTAAAATATGTACAAGAAACATTATGTAAAAATTTAAAGTATGCACCGAACGCAAACATATGACCAGCTACATTGCACGAAGATGGAATGAATTGCAGCACCATAATTCACTTTGTTGCATTAGGAAATTTGTTGAAGAAGAAAGAGGAACAAATACTATATTATGACACTAAAAAGATAGAGAGCTTATCACTATCATTTTTATCAAGAAAAGACATTCCACACATTGAAATGAAATAGTCTATTTTAACCTGTTACATTGGATGTCACTTTTTGGAAGCAATAATTAAATCTAATTTGTTTTATAACGCCCACGTTTTATGCGATGTCACATTAAGACAAAATCAATTTCAATTATTTATAAATAAAATGAGACGATATAGACCTTAATTAAGGAGGTGAACGTGCCACGAATCGAGGTGCATATTTAATCATAATTAAAGAATCTTACCATTTCCAGCTAGTCATATTGTAGTACCTCGATATATAATAAAAATAAAATAACCTCATAAAGGCTCCACTACCTAGTTTGAATTACTCAATAACGGAATGATTTTAATAACAAAATAAAAATTCATTCTAATTTTATTTTATTTTTTTATTATTCAAAATGCTTGAGCCAAGAGAAGCGACCTGTGGACTATGTATCAACAGAAACAAAACGAAAACAGCAACAAAGGGAGCAACAAACTCCTCCCCAATCAAAGCTAGAAAAGAAACTACGACAAGCGATAGGAGCCGTAAAACCACTGTAAAGAAGGCCACGAAAAGCTAACCACCTAGCCTCAGGTTGACAAGAACCTGCCCACTTCATGACTTCCTCCAAATTATCAAAACTTTGTCCGCCCGAGAAGGGAAAATCGTGACACCAACCCCGAGTCCACATGCCGAGGCGCCAAAATAACATTTTTTTCTCAAACTCCCATTTCGGGTTGAGGCCTCGGAAAACATACTTATTCCCCCGATATCCCAAACAGTCCAAGTAATAATAGAGAACATTGACAACCAAGATTTCATATCAAATTTTGTGAGCAGTGTACCACGCCATGAGAGTAGATTTTCCATTGCATGGTTTGAGTTTAAGAAATTAGGGTTTCTGCAACTTTAATTTTAATAACCTATAAATCGATTTCTGTCACTTTTAATACACATCCACCCTGATTAGGTGACTTGAGCCCAACCAAATATATCAGTGAATGTTGCACGTTAGGGTGAAGTAATTGCCCCTTGTCTCGTCTCGTCGTTTTCACGGCTAATCAATGCTCCACAATTGTTGTTTCGAATAGTCCACATGCGTTGGAAGTGAGTCTCAACTCACGAGCTCTTTCATGAGTTTATCTTCGTTTCATTCTTATAACGTAATACAAGAGCATGAATTGACGTCGATAGCCACTCCATTAGCCATATTAAATTTTTCGAGATAAGTTAAAACTCAACGTGTAAATCGAAAATAAACTATGTGGTTGTAATTTTTTGTAATTTTGGTCTCATCAATTTTCATTGTCGTTACTCATAAATCATTTTCAACCGAGACCATGAGCGTCACGTGCATTCAATTCATTTTGTACTGCTCTCTCAAGTCTTATTCAGCTAATATAATTGTACCCAAAAGAAAAAGGATCGTGTGAGTGGCCACACGCAGTCCACACAAAATGATATGCAATATTGATTATAAATAAAGATATGCTACAGTTGTGAATCTTAAAAGTTGACTATATATATATCTACTGATTTAACTAATACTTCCGCAATTAAATTAAATGTCGACTCGAGATTTAATCAAGAAAATGTATAGAAATAAATCAATCGTCGTAAACAAAAAGAGGTTTGCAGCTGGGTGTTTTTGTTTAAATTATTTAAATGACAAATGTATATGCTTTAAAATAAATATTTCATAATTTTCATGCACTTCATTCGAATAGTAGAATATTCGGTCATATTCATAGATATGAAATAGCATTATGAGTAAAGTAAAGATAAGCAGAATCATACCAGTATATGTTTAGATCTATATACTTTTTTGGAGAAGCAGTACATTTGTTTTCTTTGGAATTTTATTTCTAATCCGATATCATCCAACATTATTATTTCACTTTAAAATTTCATAATATAATCGTCCCTCGTTGTTATAGAATTAAATTATTATATCTAATTTGAGACATGTTTGTTCTAAATTGGTGTAAGTATGTCCTTCCTTATTCTGCTGTTTTCACTGGACTTATGTCAGTGTGAGTTATCCTATTCTGATGTATTGAAGAATACGATTTTTCTTCATATACATTACTTAATTATCATGTGTTTCAGAATATATAAAAGAAAACTGGTAAAATATTGATCTTATAGTCAAATTCAATTAATTAATAGAGTGGATGTTAATTAAAGGAGTAATTTAAATTATTAGTCGAAAAAATAATAATTATCGTAATTGTTATTAGTCTAGTTTATTGTAAAATAATACTTTTTCATCCGTAAAAATTATTCTCATTTTTTTTTTATTTCTATTCATCAAAATTAGTTATCATTTTCTATTTATGAAAACTTTCTCATTACATTACCTATTTTTTCATTCTCTCATATTTATATATGCTAAGTAATTTGTAGGAGTATTAAAATATGAATCGTTTATAAATAATAGTAATCCTATTTTTTGTGGAGGGATGTGAGTACTATATACCTAATATATAAAAGTTCCGGAACTCTTTAGGAAAAAGATATCTAAGAAATGTTATGATATAAGAATGCTGAAAATTTGCACCATTAATTTACCTTTTAGGATTTTGAGTAATTTCTTGTCCGATATAAAAATAAACAGATACAGAAATTTAAAAATCACGAGCCAAAATTTTCTTTCCCAAAGCAAAATCATGCCAAACAAACAAGCTCTCTTTGATTTGTTTTGACTTTTGAATGCATGGCTAGTGGTGTTTTATAAAAACCAAAAACAAAAAAGGCTTCTAATTAGCTATTCTACAACTAATCAAATTTGAAATTGTTTTTCAATTTCTATTGTTGCAAAGGTAGAATCAATTTTGGAAAGGCGAGAAATATTAAACATATCTTATGATGGCATATCATCATTAATAATCACAACTACAACATTTTCCATTCTTCCTCTCTTCAAATTTATCAAGAAAAGTGAGAAAATGACTTTAGGCGGCCTTAATCGCCGGTCTGAAGAACTTATAACCATTTCAAAACTTAATTAAAATTTCCAAGTGGACTGTGGACGTATGAAAAATAAGAACTTTTTATTTGATCAAAGTAATGTACTCCTTCCGTCCTATATAAAATGGCTCATTTTTATTTTTAGTTTGTCACATCTAAAATGACCTATTATTAAAAATAGAAATTTATTTATTTCTATTTTATTTATTTTTTCTTACTTTATTCTTTCTACATAATGCATAAAATAAAACTGCATAAAATCACGTGCCACTCAAGGAAGGGGTCGTTTCCTTGGGACGGAGATAGTATTAATACTGGATGATGAGTTAGTTAAATGAAATAGGTAATGAATACTTCAACTACAAGGTACTAGAAGATACTAGTATATAAAATATACTGACACAAAATGAAAGATAATTGAAAATCTAAATATTTATAAATTAGGTGTAACAAAAATATATAGATTTAAAATTAAATTACAATTCCAAATTTCTCTATTCTACAATTTCAATTCCCTGTCTAAAATAGATGATTGGAAATATAAATATTACTAATAAATTAGATAACTCCACTACATATATCCATAGTGCACACACATTTCAGACACACTACACACAACTATACACAAAGAATTTGTATTATTTGTGTGTACATAAATTCTTCAAATTCAATTTCATATAATGCATAGGATTTCAATTCAATTCTATAGAACTTTAATTCCGATTCAATTTCAATTCCATCGGCAAGCCGGATTATGCTTCAAAAATCAAAACTATTGGTCCAGTTTTACGATGAATCAATTGTCTCAATTTTGCCATGCAACATTCTCTGTAACCTCATATATTTTTTAAGTTGATCCGCAAAACAAAAATTTAGTCAAATTTTGGCAATTTATTTACATACATAAAATTTGTGTAGTGCAAGAAATTAATATTCAACCATTGATCTATAGTTTACAAGTTATTAAGAACTCCTAAAATGCTTCAAGTTCTCTAAGTAATTCTAATTAGCTGTGTTAAGGCGTGGATTAAAGGAGAGCAAGGAATCGCTTAGATTGTGGAATTGTGTAGTTGTTGATTACTTATTTGGATATCCTATTGCTTCTTATCCATGCATGCAAGGTAGATTATTTCGAAGACTTTCACAAAATAATTGGAAAGAACCAGTTTATGGGGCCAGATAGTAAATTTCAAGAGGATGCCAAAAAAGGGGATTGACATACTTTTTTTAGATAAATTAAAAATTTCACTAAATAATTAACAAATGAATTAATTTTTTAATAAACCAAAATATAACAAGTCACGTTATAACTGATCAACATAACTCAACATAAAATATAATCGCAATCGTGGAAAGTAAATGCAAGATTGGTAGTACTATATTTTAAACTCCGAGGCGGTTGCAAGAGTTGATCTATAATGAAATCACACGTAGTACTATATATATGCAGCTACTTTAGCAGAAACTTGCTGTACCCATGTAATGAAATTATTAAAAAAAATCAAATTATTTACATAAGAAAAGGCTGGGGACATTTTCAATTTCCAAAGTTTCAAGAGTATTTAATTCTATAAATAACAGCTTAGATTGCTCGAGCAAGTTGCTAGTAAATTAAAGACTTTTACGAGATCTTGATTCAATTATATATAGGTGGTAGTTAGTCAATTAACAATTAAAAAGTCGTTTTTTTTGTTTTGGATCCACCATTTTTGGAGATTGCTATTTTCATGGTTGATTTAATAAACAATTAAATATATATTTTTTTCTGTATTTTAGACTTTTAGTGGTGTACAAACATACAATTGGTGAGATCGGAAGCCTTGGAATATCCTTTCATGGTAATATCGAAAGATATTCAAAAAGATTAATAAGAGACGAATTTGTCTATATATATGAAAAGTAGTTACATTCAATATAATTTTATTGTGTACTTCTCATTGATCTTTTGCTAAATAAAATGATCATTTAATGCCTTTATCACTTTGGTTGATCGAGTTTGAAAAGGCACCGTGGTAGAGATGTAGACCGAAGGTTTGTAATTCAATAACATTCTAACTATAGATAATTACCACATCCACTTGCAAATTCGGTCAAGCAAAGATTAATCAAAATTCGCAAAAAGCAAATTTAATACAGCTGTGATCAAATAAAAAAAATGCTAAATTTGGATGGGATGGGAAGTTACATTTGTAATGTAATATTATCAATCTTAACATTTTAGTATTTGTTATTATACATCATAATCACATCTGCATTACTTCTAATCATACTTGATTTAGCTTTAACAAGTTGAATATTTCTTGAGGAACCAACACACGTGATTGCAAATACTATATTCTGAAGAATATGCTGTGCAATTTTTTCTTAAAAATCTTTTGTTTATTTATATTTATTTTTAGGAGAATGCAAGGCTCCAAATTAATTGACTTCCATGAGTTGAGGGCCCTAACCGTTGCTTTGTATCGATCTAATTCAAACATGTATCTACTTTTAAGTAACGCCTTAATTATTTATTTGTTGTTTGATAGAGAAATCGATTTATATTGCATAGTTGGTACAACTCTTCGAAGTATATTAAATTTATTATTTTTTCTTCAAACTTGAACCGTTCATTCATTTGGGAAGAGGACAGAGAGAGACATATCTACAGACGATTCATATCACGAGGTGTTCTTTTTTTTAATTTATAATATAATGCAAATTGCAATTATATTGCCAAAAGGTAGCTTTATGCTCATCATCGCACATTTCATTATCTTTTTATTATTTTCTTTATAATATAACATTAGCAGCAGTTTGCAATCATTTGAATAGTAGATTTCAACACAATATTTTATCAAATTTGTGACTACAGTACCTTTTAAATATTCGCATTTATAATATAATCTTCCTTATTTGCAATCATAGCACTACATTTTCCTCCTCGTTCGAACACAATCATTTCACAGAATCAAAAACTATTGTATGCCACATGATATAAATTTTTGGTGATGTTATAATTTAAAAAATTAAAAGATTTTGTTGTGATCAAATATTTGTAAAATCGTCTTGTAATTGCATATACAACAAAAAATCACGTTAGATCTGTCAATCGTGCTATCTACATAAGTTCTATTTCTTTTTTATAAAACTCAAATAGCTAGGTAAATTAATGAGTCAAACTTTAGAGTATTCAACTCTTAATTAGTAGACACTATTCAACTTGTCCCTTATTTTTATAAGACTGTCGAATTTAGTTTATAACTTATTTTTTACGCAATTGATGACAAAAATGGGATTGCTGCATGTAGACTATATATATCTTTTATTAGTAGTTTGAGTACCTATAATAAATGCACTATGTTTATACAAATTCGATTTTTAACCAAAATTACCTTTGATTTTAAAAAAGAGTAAACTATAAATAATAGTATCTGATCTTTATTTTATATCGTTTTCGAACCTATAAATAACATTTTTGATACCTAGTATAAATTTTGGCCCAAAAATACCCTTTGACTCAAATTTAGCAGTAGAGGGTGTTTATGGAAATGCACGAGATGACACTTTTCAGACTTGCAGGTTGATTTGATTGCAAATATATGTATGTATACACCGTGTATCATCAATTTTGAATTTGTGGAGAGATGACTAAATTTGAGATAGTTGTTGTCACAAGAATACTACTCCCTCCGTCCCCCATATTTGTAGTACTCCCTCCGTCCCGGCTAAGATGACACATTGCTTAGCCGGCACGAGATTTTAGGAGTTATTGGTTAAAGTGTTTAATTGGAGAGAGAGAAGGTGAATGTAAGTATTAAAGTAGAGAGATAAAGAAAGATGGATATTTTAATAGGAGTGAGAAAAAGTGGGTGAGTGTATTAATTGGAGAGAGAAAGTTACCAAAAAAGGAAATGTGTCATCTTAGTTGAGACAAACTAAAAAGGAAAACGTGTCATCTTAAGCGGGACGGAGGGAGTAATATTTAGTTATGGCACGGGTTTTAAGGAATTAGTGGAGTGTGTAATTAATAAAGTGAGAGGTGGAGTGTGTAATAAATGAAGTGTGTTGGTGGAGTGAGATGATGGAGTGTGTAATAAATTAAGTGAGTTGGTGGGTCTCTTTTTAACTTTTTGGTTTGTTATTTTTGTTTTGGTTTATTTTAATGTAGATAATGACATTTTGGTGTAATTTTAGTGAATAATGGGGTAAGATTTTATGTGCAAATATGGTAAATTTTAAATGTTACTTCAAATGTGGGACGGACTTTTATGGCAAAATGTTACTATAAATATGGGACGGAGGGAGTATTTATTAGTACCGTGAATTAAATTATGATTAAAACCTTTTCTTAGATAAAAATTTAAGATAATTAGAGATTAATTAAAAGTTTGAATTATTTTCACATGGCTTGAAAATAGTTAATGCAATTTATAGGTCAAAGTAGAGTTAAAATATTTTTCAAATTATAACAAAGTTTCCATATTACTAGTTAAGATATTTTTCCAGAATTCGTACTCATTTTTTCATCTTGCCCACTATTTTGTCCAGAACCTTCAATCTAAACTCAAGATACAACATCAAGTACTAATAAAATTTTTAAATATTCATATTTAAATCCAAAAATAATTTTTTTTCCTTTCCCTCAATCTCAAAGTGTCAGAACTACAATCCTCCCATGGTCTCGCCTCCGTCAACTCAAAATGAAGCATTTTTCAGAATATAAAGAGTAAAAGGACAAATAGAAAATAAAATTGAGAAATAATAAAAAAAAATTGATCAATCCTCGAAACCAATTTTCTATCAAATCGCAATTCTGACCCTGCTGAGATCTCCCCGTCTCTCCCCTTGAGAGTCCTCTCGATCCCTTCGTTCACTCAAACTCGGTGCGGTAGAAATCAGAAAGAAAAAGAAGAAGAAGAAATGAGGAAGAAAATTGCAGTGAAGAGAGAGACTGAGAGATGAGTGATGTAATGAAAAAGAGAAAGTGTCCCGAGGTGAGAGATGGTGATGTAATGCATATCACTTTAATTGGATTTCCAAAATTACCCATATAGGACTTGGAGGTCATTCATAAATTTATTAAGGGTATTTTAGTGACAGAGGTACTAAAAACGAGATAAAACAAAGATCAGATACCGTTTGTATGCGAAAGTGAAAGATCAGGTATCATTTATGTAGTTCAATCTTAGAATATAAGCAAATTGTACGTATCTTTTGGAATATGGCCGGAATTTGTATTCCGATCATAAGGATCAATGTGGAACGGAATATAGAGGAAGTGTGATTGGAAATTGAGTCATTTTTACTATCAATAGTAGTATATTTTATTGTTAATATGTTTTTCCATCAATTTTACAAGTTTCAACGATTTAAATAAGAACTGATACCCAGGTATAAGCACATTGAGCTAGAGGATATAAAATAGAAAATTTCTCACTCGAAGTATATATGTGTATAATAGTAATACTCAATGTGCATATTTAATCTTGTACATTTAACATTGTTTTAAATAGAAATAAAATAAATAGTTAAATTTTAAATAATCTCTCAATAGTTTAAATTTTATCGAGTCTCACTCTAAACTACAAAATAATAGAATGAAGTACAAAAATTGTTCGTGGTTGATAGCAGTTGCATATTCGGAGTCTCCAATGAAAATAGTTATTTGTTCATGTTAAAAAAAATACTTTCGTAATCTTTTTTTTACTACTTCCGTCCCCCAAATTTTGACACACTTTAACCCGGCACAAGTTTTAAAAAATGTAATTGGAAGTGAGTTGAAAAAGTTGGTGGCATATGGGTCCTATTTTGAAAGTATTAGTTTTATTCATACAACATATTTATATTTTTTATTGTCAGCATTTTTTTTTCATTATTAATAAGTTTTCTCACATAAATATATTGAGTTCTAAAATTTAAAAGCTTAATTAGTTGTTATCTAAGTTTTCTAAAGATAATTTTTATACTAAAATTTTCTTTCATTTCTAAATATTTTTATTTTTATTCTTGTTATTAATACTATTATTGAATTATGACATGCACAGAAGAATTATTTTTCAAATAAAAAAATTAGGATGATTTTGTATAAAAAGGATATTCCGAGTGTTTGGGATGATTCTTCCCAAGGAAAAGAACATTCCTTCTAAATTGATGATGCTAATAAAAATATATCAACTCCCTTTTTTCGTAACAACCGCGCATTTACTTTTTTGACTATATTATAGAGACCAATTAAATATAGAGAGTTGGTAAATTTTGATTATTATTCTGAATAATCCAAGTCGAAGGCTATCGTGAGAAATATGGTCAAATTCATATACATCTAGATGGTTACAAAAATGATTACGTATACGGTTTAAGGCATACTGATTGTACACATAAACGAACATATAAAGTTGTTTTCCATCTGGTTTCATTGACTTAATTGATTCCTTCAATTTTCCTTCTATAAAAAAATGAGATCCGTGGATTTTTTGTTTACGTCATACATCTACTATATAATGACTGGAATTTAATTTCTATATACAGAAAATTGCGCATCATATCATGTTATATGCTAGTATATTATTAGTGGTCCCTACTTTTAGGTTTGTGTTAATTAATTTATTAATAAATTAGCTGGCTCTTGAATATACTTTTAATTAGTTACTAATATTATTTGGTATCTAGTGTCTCACTAATACATAGGCTTGTGTTAATTAGTAATTTATTAATAAATTAGCTGGCTCTTGAACATACTTTAAATTAGTAGTAGTAACTAATATTCTTTGATATCTAGTGTCTCACTAATACATTACAATTACAAATGGGTAGTTACAAACAAATTACAATTTGTTTTTTTCTATAGTTCAATTTCAAAGTTTTTAATCTATATGCCAACTACAATTATTTCCCAATTAAATGCCTCCAATTTAGAGTCTTTTAGTTGTAGTAAAAGAGAGTTCTGTGAGGTGATTGATTTGATTTAATACTGTTCGTTTGAATCAAAATGGGACGCACATAATTGGGAAAAAATGTGCCACTGTCACAAATTGATAAGGAAATGCACATAATTGGGGAAAATTATGTTTCATGGGACATGAAAAGGTGCTCAGTGATGATTCTAGTCTTTCTTTGTGGGTTACCATTCCACTATCATTAATACTTCCCCACACGTAGTATACGCAATAATGGCCTTGTATTCTTTATATTATTAAAAATAAATCCACGTGGGAACTACTAGACTATGTATCATCAATTAGATCCATTCAAACAAGTTATTGACAAGAAAAAGTGATGATATATATATATATATAGATATATAAATATATAAATGTATAATTTCGAGTTACAATAAAAAGTTATAGTCAATACATTTAGCTTGAGTTATAATTATAATAGTGTTTAAATTTCAATGTTGATGCACTAACAGTTACTATATACTATCATATGATCCTCAGTAATCATTAGTTTATTAATAAATGATCTCCTTATATCATACTTAATATTTTGTTATTTATACAAACAGCTGATCCATCACATCTTAGAATTTGGCTAGGAATTTTATATATTAATGATAATGATGTGTTTAGAATTTTATATAATGTTTGTGAGGCATCATTTTATGATGAATGTTTTGTATATGATTCAAGCATATACGTATTGTTTTTGGTTTTCTTTTAAAAAACTACTGCTTATTATTAAAGGAATCAAAGCAATGGGTGTTTCCCTTTTTAGAGTAATACTGAAAATAAAGTTTATAAAATGATTTTTATTTTTAGAAATAAATTGATATAAATATTACTTCCTCCATCCGGTAATAGGGGTATCGGGCATGCTCGACATGGATATAAAAAAATATAAAGAAAAGTGGGTGGAAAAGGAAAGTGATATGTGAGATTTAGTTTTATAATAAACTATGAGTAATAAGTTATTGGAATAGAAGGCTTACTTACTATTTTTATTGAAAATAAACTGAGACATCTAATAGCAGACGAATCAAAATGACAAATTTAAACTTTTAATAGTGGATGAAGAGAGAACATATTCTATTATTATATGCATTAGTAAATACTATAATTTGCAATTTGTAAACTCAGAGGACACTTGACTACAATAAAATTAAATAAGACAATATGCAAAGCAAACCTTATTTTCATGCAACGATTCCTTGGCATATCGAAGCAAACAATTGATCATTCAATTACTACGTATGAAATATAATCCCATTATTTTAAGCCATTTGTATAATCTAAATTAGAGAAAATTGCTAAAATACCCCTAAAATGAGCCCAAATCTCAAAGTGGCATATCAGGTAGTAGTAATTATCTTTATCTTAACTTTTATTGTTTAGTTTGACGCAGGCTTATGTAATGTGATTGTAAATCTCTCAATGGAATAATTTTTTTGGCACACTTCAACAATACTATTACAATGACATGATTAAGAAAATGAGCGGTCAATTTATCAAACGTTCCTCCCAAAATAATTAGAAAGACTTGTCTCTGGGTGACTTGTGAAAGGGCCTAGTGCCAACCAAAATCTTTTGCTGTCGAGATTTCCATTAATAGAAAATTTGAATAGATGTTCGATGACATGATTTCCATAAATGTGAATTAAATGCAATTGCAATTATTAATTCCTATACTAAAAGTTAATCAACAGTAATAGATTTTGAAAGGTCTGTTCTCAATAATAGAATAATGTGACAAAAATCCCAAACAAACGGGACAATAATTTGGGGTTTTAATATGTTTTACTAACATTAATTAGTTAGAAAATGAAAAAGGAAGGAAAAATTAGAAGCAGTCCACTACTCCATAATTTCGAACAACAATATTGTTTTTTATTTATTTATTTATCATTTTGTTTTTTGAATTTTTAAAATAGAAGTTCTACAGAAGCTGGAGATATTCATCGTAGACTTTGTCCAACATGTTCACATCGCTAGAGATTGAATCGGAGTGATTAAGCACCGGCAGAATATACCCTCCGTTGAGGAAATAATCGTCGGCGCCGCACACCCCGTAGTCCCCCTCATCCAGCTCGAATATCGACGGCCACGCCACCGGCATGAATGCCGCCTTCTCCGGCGCGCAGTCGCTGTCGCTGTTGGATGCGCCGCTGGCCAGGCTGTCGTAGCTGCTGCTCCGCGAGAACGCCGGTGTCACCCTTATCGCCTTCGGCACACAAACTTTTATCTTAGGCGCAGAAGCAGCCTCGGCTTCCTTGGCCGGCGGCGGCGGCGGAGGAGGAGGGGGAGAGAGGGTGGCATTACTATTCTTGGTCTTCTTACTTCTCTTGGGGTTTGGGGCGAGGTTGGGGAGGTCCTTGTGGGGGGTAGCGGCGGCGTTGAGCTTCTTCTGAAGGTGCGTGTTCCAGTAGTTTTTGATCTCATTGTCGGTTCGACCCGGCAATCTACCGGCTATTAAGGACCAGCGGTTGCCAAGGAGCCCGTGCAGGCGTACTATCAAATCCTCCTCGTCCTCGCTTATGTTTCCCCGCTTTATCCCCGGCCTCAGGTAGTTCATCCACCTTAGCCTGCAGCTCTTTCCGCATCTCAATAATCCTGAATATAACCATAATCATATTAATATAACTGAAAAAGAAACTAGTGACAAGTAATGACAGATAATAAAGTAAAGTAATTATTACCAGCTTTCTTGGGGAGAGATCTCCATTGGCCTTCGCCGTTTTGCTGAATGAAATTGGCGAGAAGAGTGTCTTCTTTAGTGGACCAAGGGCCTCTTCGGAGGCCAACCTTGGAGCAGCAAGGAGATCTTCCCATTGCTATAATTATTTATTTATTTAATTAATAATATTACTATCTCTCTCAATGAGTAGCAGCCAAGAGAGAGAGATAGCTAGAGAGAGAAGGGAAGGGACCAAATAAGGTTTTGGCACAGCAGCATGATACCGTGGTGGGATTGCCTTTATAGGCTGCTAGAAATGAGGCACGTTGTCGTTTTCAGAAACGAAAAAAATATGGGGAAAAGTCTGTAGTTGTAGTGTGAGATTTTTATATTATTATAATGGAAAATAATTTGTAAATACGTGCGGGGTGATTTCCCAACGGCCCATATTGTTTCGCCACGCTGGCTCTTTCTCATTTGCTGGATCCGATCTACGCAATTCATCGCTCATTGGTCAACCTCATTATTTTTTCCATTTATTATTATATTATTACTTTTTACCTATAGCGTTTACATCATGTCAATTATATAACTATACACCCTGCTTTCTCCATTTCATCATTTCATGATATTATAAATTTCAACGTGAAACCGAGTGTTTGCACACAAGATCACAATTATTGATTTTCTGCTATTTAATTAATTAAATTGTGGTATTCTTGGTCTTTACGTATGAAATGACTGTGTATGTTTGCATCCCTTGGAACAAATTCTAGTTTCAAACTACTGATGACGTTTCTCCAATTTCAAACTACTTTTTCCACTTTTTTTATTTTTTATATTTTCAATACTCAACTGCTCCTTTTCTTCTTCTTCTTCAATAATTAGCTACTAATAAAAAAAGGAAAAATGATTTTTCAACAAGATCGGAGTATAAGAGTTGGCCGTCTTCCCGTACCTATATTTAAATTAGTGATATATTCATAATTACTACTATTAGTCTATTAGACGTTGAGACTGTTTTCGCTTTTTGCACTGATAAAAGTATGAGTACACACACCGGAATAATTACAGAAGTTAAATAACTTATCCAAATAAGATAATTAAATTGTAAACGGTGAGTAAGGTTTATATTTTCAAGCTACATAATTAAATTTTAAAAATAAAGATGTTGTTTAACCATCTCTTTAGGTAATAAAGTTCAATGTAGAGTCGCGGCTTCTTTTACCGCATGCTATTCCACTTCTATCCACCACCTTTTTCAATTCTAAGTAATTCTCTTTTTCTTCGTTTCAATTATTTTGAAATTGTTGTTTTCATTGAGTTTTGGTTGTGCTTATGAGTGTAATGATTTAGTGGAATATCTAAATATGAGAAGTCCACTTATTCAAAATAAGAAAAGATAAATAAAGCTTTCAATAGTGGACGTCCCAAAATGACAATATGAACATTATTTAATGGACATAAAAAAAATACAAATTTTGCACTTGGTTTTTTAGTTTTGAATTTTAATTCGTACGTTTACAATATGAGCCTACGTACACACCTTATAAGGGTGCCCCCCCTACCAAGTTACTAGTTCTTTTGTTGTTTTTATTAATATATTATTGTCAATTTTTTGATATTTAGTGTGAATCATTTTACACAGTCTCTAATAAAAATGCGTTAACATTTTTTTTTTTGCAATTTTAGAATTTTTAGCTCTTACTAAAACAAATTTCTATTTCGCATCTGCATGTCTTAATGTAGCTCTGTAACAATGGCAGATTCAATAATATATTGGGATTAGGTTTAAGATTTATGCTTCATTCAACTAGTTGCGACCCAAAGCTCAAACCTAGACCACAAAATTATAATCTTTTATCTCATTCTTTTCAGTTACTTTTCTTATTTTTCCTACTACTTTTCACATATAATAATTAATTTCAATTATTTTATTCCTGTATATATATGTATAGATAAGAGTTCCAAATATTTTTTCTTTTT
Source organism: Salvia hispanica (assembly GCF_023119035.1). Classification (NCBI taxonomy): domain Eukaryota; kingdom Viridiplantae; phylum Streptophyta; class Magnoliopsida; order Lamiales; family Lamiaceae; genus Salvia; species Salvia hispanica. The sequence continues at coordinate 4,397,490 of NC_062968.1, forward strand.
ATCTTTTGTGATGGTACTATAATAATTGTATTTATATTATTATATATATAACAAGGCAGTCACATTATATTTTAAAATTAACACAAACTTTTCTCAGATAATTTATGCTAATTTTTATTCCTATTTATATAAGACTTCCAAATTTTTTTGTCTTTTATATAGTTATTAGTACTATATTTTTATTTTCTAATTTAAAATAATTGAAACATATACTTAAATCATCTATGTTTTCTTCCAAAGAATATAATTTATTTTATGATTGCAACATTCATACTTGATATTTATACAAGACATTTACAACTAACAAACAACCCATATTTATATTCATAAATATTGCACCCCCATATCAAAAATTCTAGATCCACCACTATTTGGGAATTATATACACCAACCATTGCATCTCATTAATTTTTTCAGTTATACATTTAATATTAGAATATCATTTCGTATATTTGCTTCTTCTCTAGCTAACTTATTAATTATTATCGTCCGTCGTTTTAGTAGTCCTTTCCTTCCCTTTTGGGTTTATGTCATGTGAAACTTTTTCTGCAGGTAGTTCAAGAAATTAATGGACCATTGTTTTCTGCCTTGCAGGCCTGAAGGACAACAAAAATTAACTGGGTGTATATATGTGATTGTGATGGAGCATAATATTACATTTCAATAGTATTAAAGAATAAAAATTTCTACATATAGTTTGTAAGAATGATCGAATTCATTTGCATATATGTTGTCAGGTTTTAAGCACATTCGCCTCAGAACAAAAAACGAATCCCGTGTATCACGCTATTGAAAAGTTCCAATCTCGGAAGATATGCATTTGTTTTTCGATACCAAATTTTAATTAGTGTTAATTTTAATAATTAAGTTGAGAGAGAATAAAGTAGGAGAAATAAAATAAATAGAGATGATATTGTTTTTATTAAAGAAAATATTTCACCTTTAATAGAACATCCCAAAAAGAAAAATTTATAAAACTGAGTCAATTTTAATCTTGATATACAAGTATTCGCGGAAGGGTCTTGACAATACGAGGTTGTGACGAGATGCAGAGTGGGGCTAGCGTCGCCCTGTGAAGAGAAAGAAGAAGAGAAGGTCCACCACACAGCCTCCTCCTCTGTCGCGGGTTCAGTCACTTGGTGTGTGAGTGAACTTTGATTTACCATTTCTAAAAAAAAAAAGAGATAAATTTCACTTGGCGTGTGAGTGAACTTTGGAAGACACCCCTAATGTGATATCCTCACACGACATGCGATTGCAAAACACAACTGAGTAAACAAAACTAATTGCAAAATTCATATTTTTAAATAAATTGTACGAAATAAGTATAGGAAATACAAAATTAGATGCAAAACGTTGACGCTCATATATAGTGAAAGAGATTGGATAGACAAGTGATAAAGTTAGAAATGATAAGAGATAGAGCAAAATAAAATAAAAAGTGGTATGTAATTGAGCTAAGGGATAGGGAGTTTAAGACAATCTCACAATCAAAATGCCGATAAAATGAATTCAATTTAGACCCCAATTAGATGAACACTAAATTTGCAAGGAGCCCACTTTGTATAAATTCTATTCGAGCCTATATACTGCTAATTAAACCATTATTAAAACGCCTAATTCATAAATTTGCAGAACCCACATTTTCTTTGTTCCGGTATATACCCTTTTTATGTGGAAAATCAATTTACATTTTCATAAAAAAAGGAGCACAAAATTTTGGAATTGGAAAAGAATCCTAGATTCATGTTTTGAAATTCTTAAGAGACTTAAGTTTTACTGCATCGTCAAAGTTTCTCTAATTCAATCTCTGGTAGAGCCTTCGTCCGAATACTAGTGATAGTAAAAATTAAAAAAAATTAAAAAAAAAAAGAGAGAAAAGAGAAGGAAATATATGGTCTTCAAAAAAATCATATTTACAATTCAAAATAAAATGAAATAAAAGTACTAAATCACATGGGATTTGATGTGGCTGTAATTGAAAGACAAAGAATATCAGTCCTTCAAATTATTTTGGCTCCTAGTGTCAATTGAATTTAATAAACTCTCTACCTCTCAAATAGATATCATACTTTACAACATTTTAGAAAATGTTGTTTTTGATGTGTTAAATAATAAGAGCAAATATATTTTTAAATATTGATGTAAGAGAAAAAAAATTTAAGAAAAAGGAAATGTGATAGTATAATTTATAGGGTAAATTAAAAAGGAAAGTTTGACATCTATTATTGTACATAGAGAATACTATAATCTTGTCCAATGGAAAAATTGATGTTTTTATACTAATGTTTCTAAAATATTTACAAATTTGAGTTTGTAAAAATGGAAATTTTAAAAAATGCTACAGCAGTTTTAATGATACGGAAGATTTGAAAAAATGCGGATGCACAACTTTAATATTAGCGCGACTATCATTATTCACTTAATTGCTTTCTGATAAATTTTGTATTTGTGTATCGTTGTAAACACTAAACACCAACACATAAAGATCAGAAATTTAAGTGAGCCTAAACAAGCTCTCTACATCTAGAATTCAATTTAAATACGATATTTTTTGAAAGAAAAAAAAACGGTATACTCTTTGCAATCCATTATTTCTCAAAAGAAATTAAAGTTTGGATTAGAAACAAAATACATGTGAAAGTAAATGGAATAACAGAAACAAAAAAAGGAAAATGGGGGTTACGCTGTCTAGGACTTTTTTTGTATACCTCCAAAAATAAAATCTTAATATCAATTCGTAGACCCTAAATTATGTACGGAGAATATATGAGTCATCGCAAAAAATTAGCAATGGTTTACTTCACAATCGATTTTAGTAAATAAAATTAAAAACAAAAGTGAATTTGAAAAAAGATACGAATCCGCCGATAAAATGCTCGGTCACTTACATTCCAGCGAGTGTCGGCATTGCATGTGGCCACATGGGCGCGTAGCGAGTGATCCGCCAGTGGCTCGTGACAATCTCGTTCCAACGAAACATGACTACGAGCTTGTAATGTGGCTCGCAACAATCTTGATCACTATATGCTCGCATTGCTAATTAATATCCTAAATAATCCTTGACAAAATCTTTTTGTGACATAAGAGTATCAGTGTATCACAATTTCTCTCATGCACACGTACACAATTTTATTGTATTATTTTTATGAATAATAAAATTAAATTTTCCAATAAATAACTAAAGATTGATTGCATAAATATATAATTATATTTTATTATGCAAAAAATTGAAAAATAGTTTTACATATCACAAAATGGTATACATCCTCAAATATCTATAAATGTATGAATGAATAAATGTAATGGCACGTTGTTACTTTTGTTAGCCACATGACAATAAGTTGTAATTTTATGTACTATCATTTACAAATATCATATTTCAAAAGTTACGATACTAGTCGATTATTTTGTCGTAGTGGTTTGCCATGTTGGTAGCGGGTTTAATTTTTGCAATAATTGTTGAATTTATATTTTACTCGAACTTTGGTAATTTTAACTAGGTCTTGGATCAAATTAAAAAATGAAGGCTCCAATTTCTTTTATAAAAACACATATGATCATATATTTTTTTGATTTCATTAATAGGTGGCACAATTTAAAAAATTCGCATTCAATTTTTGGCTCACTTTGAAGAGGCCAAATAAATTTAGTTCAATCTCTCAAATTAGCCATTTTAGTTCGTCCTTCAAAGTTAGCCCCTCCCTTTTCATTTTTATATTTATTTTTAAAGTGAGATTCGTTTTTTATTAATAGTACTTCATTCAAATTTTCTTTCTATTATTTTTTTATTTTATAAATTTCACATTAAAACCCGATCTATTTCTAAATTCTTTAGTTTGTAAGACGTAGGAAGTAATTTTACAGTATGAAATCTTCAACAACTTAATCCTAACTCATAAGTTGGGTAAGAGAGACATCTAAGAGCATTGTCAAAATTTCGCCAAACATAATTAGGCATAGGTCCAAATTCTATACTAAAACCTAAAAAAGGAGAGACACAAGGAGAAAGAAACATAGATTAAAAATGGAACATCAGTCGGTCTTAAATGGTCCCCAAAATATAATACTGTTAGTGAATTTTAGGAATTTTAATTCGTACGACGTTTACAATATGAGCTTACGTACACACCTTAGGATTTTTTGTTGTTTTATTAGTAATGGAGTATATTATTGTCAATTTTACAGTGTCTCTACTAAAAATGTATTAATAGTATTTTTTTTTTTTTTTTTCCAATTTTAGAATTTTTAGCTCTTACTAAAACAAATTCTACTATTTAATGTAGGTCTTGAACAATGGCACATTCAATATATGATGTGTCAGTTTAGTACTAATATATTGGGATAAATCTTGAGTGACGGAGTGGCAGAATGCTTCATTCAACTTGTGGCGACCCAAGCTCAAACCTAGACAACAACATTTTAATCTTTTATTATTTTCAGTTACTTCTTATTTTCCTATTTTCCTACTACTTTTCACATATAATAATTAATTCCAAATATTTTTTCTTTATATCTTTTGTGATGGTACTAGCGGACACAGCCCACAGGTAGAGCTGGGGAGGGGCTTCAGCACATGCCAACATTTTTTTTTCTTATTTTCTACAGTTAAACATTTTGAAAATTTCAATATGCAATCTTCAGCCCTTCCTATATCAGTGTTATTAAAGACTAAATTATTGGAGATTGAATGATTGAAGGGGTTGAAATGAATTTCTGCTTAAAAAATATGGAGGCAAATGAAGAAATAAAAATAGCTGTCATGGTTTTAGGAAAGAAGATGACCCAATTCCCAAGAAATAAATAGTACAAATATTTATGCAAAAATTTGTTTTTTAACAAATTTTAATATTTACTGTATGGTATATTAAGCATGAAAATATAAAAGAAATTATGGTGGATTGAATGTTAGAAGTTTGTGATATAAGTTTAATATGTTTGACTTAGAGTTCGTAATGCTAGGATTACAGTTTGACTGTGTCCAGGTTGGATAATTTCTTCCATAAAAGATGTCATACTTATGGGACGATACAAGATTTTAGGAAGTTTTGTTTTATGTGTTAAGAAGAGAAAGAAATTATATAATATTTATATTAATGGGAGAAATAATTTTTTTTATAAAATGAAAATGTAATATCTTTAGTGGGACAAACTAAAATGTAAAGTGAAACATTTTTTATGAGACGAGATAGTATCTTTTACAACGTTATTATAAAATAATTTTATTTAATTAATTGAAATTTTAATATTATGTCTACTATGTATGTTTCTAAAAAATCATTCCCCCCATTCATGATTTGTTATTTTACGTATCTTACTTTAACTCTTTGGGTTTGAAAAAACTGTTAGAAAAAAGTTAGTGAAAAAGTTTAATAAAATTTAAGTCATATTTTATATATTAATTTTAATAAATGTAATAAAGGTCTTTAGTGGAATATGGAGTCCAATTATTAAAATTAATAAAAGAAGGTAAATGATATAGTTTTCCTTAGATGAGTGGAAAAGGCTATACGGAGTACGAAACAATTATATGAAAATGGAAGAAGAATAAAATGCAGCCCTTATCATAATTTTTTTCTGCGTCCGCCATTGGAGACATCCAAAAATATTAAAACAAGTTTATTTTTTTAGGACGGAGAAAATATTATTAGTAGAGTATAATATTATGTACATAATTTTTATATAACATAAAAGACTCAATTTCTTTAAAGTTGTACTAACAAATTATAATTTAAAAATCATTTATAATATTATTTTCATGGACTAAAAATTAATTTATTTATTAGTTACTCCCTCTGTCCACAAATAAGAGTCACGGTCCATAATTACCATAAATAGTAAAGAGACCTCACATTCCACTAACTCATTTCACTCTCATATCATTTAAAACTAATATATACAAGTGAGACCTCTATTCCACTAACTTTCTTCCACCCACTTTTCTTAACATTTCTTAAAACCCGTGCCAGTTAAAAATGAGACTCTTAATATTGGACGGAGGGAGTAAAATATATAAAAAAAACTACATATAATACGGATTATTATGGAGTACTATTTTATGTATATGTTCAAATAATAATAACAAAAAAATTACATTTATATGTAGTAAAAATATTACATAATACGGCAGAACGAAGGAAGTAATACTAACAATACTAATAAAGATAATTTATAATTATTACTCCCTCCGTTTAAAAAAAAATGGGATGTTTGAAACGGTACGGGTTTTAATGCACAATTTGGTAAAGTAAGAGAGGGGGAGAAAAATTGGTAAAGTAAAAGAAAACGAGAGAAAAATTGGTAAAGTAAAAGAAAGGGAGAGAAAAAAGATAATGAAATTAATGTTAGTGGATCATGAGGTCCACTTTAAGTTGTTAATTGTAGTGGTATAAGTGGTAAATAAATTAATATATAGGAGTGTAAAGCTTTCTTAAAATAGAAAGTTTGAGAGTTGATATTTTTAAATAACGGACTAAAATGGAAAGGGTTGCTATTTTCAAAAAATGGAGGGAGTAATAGTTAATTTCTTGTGTATACATCTAAAACTATGTAATATTTATAGTAATAATTTCTAAAAATACAACGTGTATTTTTAATTATTATATATATCTATTATATTTTTGTATAAATTAAAAATACAAAAATATATGTAATTTGATACTAGAATTTTTAAAATATCAATAAATAGTTAGATTAAGAGGGAATTTTTTTTTCGTCCGTGAATTTTGTCAAGGTATCAATTTGGGTTTGTAACATTTGAAAACATTTTCTGAGGGCATCCACAGTGAGACGGACTAAGCGACGCCCTATGCACCGACATGTCAGCATTTTATCCTCCGCCACTTCCACCTGCAATGGGGCGGACTATAGCCTGCGCTAAGCCCCGCCCTAAGCATTTTACTTCTATTTTGTATTTATATAATTTATGCAAATATTTCAAGCAAAATAAATAAATAAAAACAACACAATTAAGACAAATCCTACATTTACTTAATTAAAAAAAATTTACAAAATAAGAAATTAATAAAAAAGTTACAAACTAAGAAATTTTAAAAAAAGTTACAAACTAAGAAATAAATAAAAAATGCACTACATATAAAAAAACCCCGGCTTGTCTAGAGTAGTCCCAACCTGCGGCTGAGGCCATCGATCATCCGTTGGATGCCTTCGATTTGAGTCAGGTTGGTCGCCTGCATCAGGGCGTTGTGCGCGTCCAACAACGTCCTGTAGTCGGAGGAGGCCACCAAATCCGTGTAGACATGTGATGCAACCGAAGTCTCGCTCGCGGTCACGTTCGCGGTCGGGCTTGGGGCATGGTCAGGCGGCGCCGCGGCGGATGAGGTCGCCTTGCCCTTGGCCTTGGCAGCCTTGATGCCAGGGGGACGCCGGGGCATCGGTGTGCCGGAACTCTCATCCTCGAACACCGGATTGTTGAGGTCCATTGGAGACGCGCCGCTCTCGCTGCTTGTATAATCAGCGAAGGTGCGCTTCGACGCCCTCTTCTTCGCCGCCGTCGATTGGGGAATCATACCACCAACGAACTTCTGCTTCTCCTTCAAGAGCACCCAGGACTGGTAGTGCTTGAAGTCGTCGTACAATGACATGTACGATTGAATCGCTTTGTCGCGCATATCTGACAGACTCTCGCCGCTGGCCTGCTCCCTCTCGCACTTGTCGTACTCCCCGCGAATAGATTGACCTGCTTCTTTATTTGATCCTAGTGCTTGTGGAGCTGCTCCCTATGGCCTCGTTGTATTTTTCGGCGATGAGCTCCCAATACGCAGTCACCTTCTGGTTGTTGGCGAACACCGGATCCTCTGAAACATCAATCCAACATCTCGTCAAGACGAAGGATTCTTCCGGGGCGTAGTTCGTCCTTCCCGGGACGAACTCTTCACACACCGCCATTTGCGGCAACTTCTGGGCTCGTGCCTTGGTCCGCTTCTTCTTGGTGGCGGAGCTCGACTCGGCGGCGGCGGATCGGCCGCGAGGTGCGATAGCGGTGGGTGTACGGTTGGGAGAAGGCTCCATGTCTGACAGCCCGTACGAGTCCGTGCTGAACTCGGGATCGTACTGGGTGTTGGTGTCGAATGGCTGGTATTCGTCGGATTCTGTACCCGGCCATCGTGCACCACAGAACATCGGACTATTCGGACTTGGGTAATATCCGGGATTCATTTTGTTTGAAGTGTAGAAAATGTATTGTGAATTTGAGAGTGAGAGGAGTGGAAAATGAAGTGAAAAGTGAGAGGTATATATAGGTTTTGAAAATTAAATAAAATTAAATTAAAAAACAAAAATGTGTCGCATCGTCCGCGATGCCACAGTGGTGGACGATACGACGGACGATGAGCATCGTCCGCGCTTCGTCCGCGGATGATCGATCGGGCGCGGACGATGGTTTAACCATCGTCCGCGATGCCACAGCGGCGGACGATGCATCGTCCGTCCCACTATGGATGGCCTGAAGTCCATGAACTTTGATTTAATATCATGCTACTTTTTTCATAGTTTTAAATTTTTTTTTTGGCGAAAATACCATCTCTTTAGCCCGCAAATATCATATTTTACCAAAGTTCGCAGAAAAAAAAAATACTACACTATGTATTTCACTAGAATCTAATGAGATTCTACTCACTTACTTTTCGCTTGAATCTGAACAAAGTGGGATGTTCCACTTTTGATCACAAAATGACTTTACCAAGATGTTGTGAGATCATATGAGTCAAAATTTCTTTTGATATCGGCTTTTCAAAATTGACTTTCTTTTAAGACGTTAACAATATGAACTTTAATTCGTACATTTTCAAAATGAAAACCTCGATTTATCCAATTTTTAGAATTTACATCCTTCTCATGAACAAGTGTCTCGCTTTCAGACTTTCATATTAAATGTAGTAGCTTTTGTTTTTTGGCATGTAAGTTGATTTGCTCCTTAATTTTGTTCATTTGTTTTTCAATATGTATACTAATATATCAGTGATAATGCTACAACACTTTCTTGCTCACTTGTATGAACTCTCAACCCACCAAAATTGAATCTGGGCTGAAGAAATTCAAAAGTTGTATAAAAATTCATAAATATCATAAAATATTAGTATTCCTTGTAAATACTTCAATTTCATAAATATCTGAACAATTCAATTATTTTATTGCACCACTTACAATACAAGGTTCTTCGTTTGGCTACTCATCTATAAGGTTCTATTAGCACGTGAATAACGCTTTTGATAATTTTATTTCTACTTGCTTTGCGTTTAAAATGGAAAAAAGATGAAGAATTTGAAAACTCATATTTATAAATTTATTGCTTTAAAAAAATACACTCCATTTGACCATATTTTAAAATATCATCTTCATTTGCTATAAATTTGAGAAATTTGAAAGGAAGTTGATGAAAAAGTTAGTGGAATATAATTCATATTCACTTTTCTATTTTTATTTTTCCATCAAAATTAGTCTCATACTCCATTTAGTACTAAAAATGAAAAAATTACTTTAAATTTAGTACCCATATTTACTTTTCAATCTTCTACTTTATTTATATTTTCTCCATCTCTCTTACTAAACCTTTTTTATCTCTTTATATGTCAAAGTTTACCAATTTCAAATTTAAATTCATCAGAAGCAATTTATATAAGATTTTTACTCGTCAAGCAATTTATATAAGATTTTTACTCGTCAAGATCTCTGAAACGTGATTCTTCCTACTTCATAGACCTAAAAGGTGAAACCTCATTTTTCATAAACTAATTATGAAGTTCACTCTGAATTTTATAATGGGGTGTGAGGTTGCCTACCCAAAATAGGAAAAAAGAAATAATACTCTCTCATTCCCAAAAATATAGTCTTCTTCTATCATTTTATTCCTTCTCACAAAATTATTTCGCTTTATATTTTTGGAAACTTTTTGTCTACATCCTTCATTAGTATCTCCAAGGGAAAGGATAAATAGAGAGGTAAATGGACATAACTATCATATTTACCTTTTCTACATAAAAATTTATTCGCCAAGGAAAGGGATATTTGAGGAGGTATTATACCTTCTTTCATTTTGATAAGGTATCTTTATCTCTTCTTGAGAGAAAATGTTAAAAAAATAGTTATTTTTGTTTGTCTTTTCAATTTACCTTCTTCCCTTGAAGTTAGGGGCGGAGGGAGGGTGGGGCCAGGGGAGCCCATGGTCCCCCCACTAATTTTTAAAAAATCTAGGGTATTTTAGTAATTTCACATTAATTATAATTTATAATATATATATAATATTAAATATAGATTTCAGCAAAATTATACTCCATAAATCGTTTTCTCTTAATTAGTTTTCTCCTTCTGCCGCAGTTGTACCCCTTCTGCAGCGTAATCTGGAATTTGGTTATCTAAAACTAGGTACTTCCTCCGTCCCACTGAAGATGACTCACTTTCCTTTTTGGTTTGTCCCAATCATGATGACTCATTACTTAAAATGAAAACACATTTATCTCTACTTTATTCTCTCTCTCTCTCTTACTTTACTCTCTCCTCTTACCACACAAAATATAACTGCATAAAATCCCGTGCCGCCAAGGAAGGGGTCATCTTCCTTGGGACGGAGGGAGTACTATATTTTAAAACTCAAATAGAGTTCAATTGATTATATGTTGTTTTTTTGTTTGGCTGCAATAGTTATGTAAATCGAGACCTAAATAATCATATTCACGCTCTAAATTGGTACATATAAAATTCAAATAGAGAGAAAGAAGATAGCTTATGTAATTCAATGGCTACGGCGGTTCTGTGTTGGAATTCTTTAACCCCTATTCTTAATTTGATGTGTATATATTAATACTTTTACACTATTTGATTTGTGGCAGCAACATTTTAGGTTTGAGCATATTGTATATTTTGTTTACTCTTTATTCTTTTAGTTGTGAAGCATAAGATGAACTTTATCCTTTTTTGTATATGATTTATATTTTGCAAACTTAATCAGTGTTGACTATTTTTGTAGGTATATGAATCGTTATTTCAAGAAACTTTCTTCCATTGATTCTTCATCAGTTCAATGATTGCTTAGTTCCTTATATGGAAAATGATGTGTTTGTTAAAGTTACCAATGAAACTATTATGCAGCGATTTCAGAAGATGAAGAATAGAAGACAAATGTTATGATGTGATTGTATTTAACTTTTACATTTTGAACCTTATAATTTAATTTATGTACTCCCTCTGTCCCTGATTAAGAGTCACACTTTTCCATTTCGGTCCGTCCCCAATTAAGAGTCACACTTTATTTTTACCATAAAAGTAAGTAGGTCCCACATTTCACTAACTCAATTCACTCACATTTTATTATAAAACCAATATAAAAAATGGGTCCCACATTCCACTAACTTTTTCAACCAACTTTTCTTTACATTTTTTAAAACTCGTGCCCGGTCAAAGTGTGACTCTTAATGGACGGAGGGAGTAATTTTTTTTAAGTTTAAATTTGGATCTCCCATGATAAAATTTCTGGCTCCGCCACTGCTTGAAGTCCATTACTACTTTTTAAGAAGGTATAATAGTCTTTTAGAGAAAATAAATGAGAAATATACTTTCTCAATATACCTTTTTCCTCCAGAGGTGCTCTAATAAAGTAAGTCTCACTATCCAATAATGTTACTTCAACTAATTTTTCTCTCTTTTTTCATATTTTACCAATATCCCAATAAAATTTGAGCAGCTTCAAAAGTCTCTCTTTAAATAGGACAGAGTCACAGAGATACTTCAAAAAAAAAATTCCCCATAAACTATAATGCATGCGTTAACAATATGAGCTTACGGTGCATATTTCAGTGTAGCTCTGAAAATGGCATATACCACCAACCATTCCTTAAATAATACTATTAGAAAATCATTTCATTTATTTTTTCACATACATATTTAGTATTGAAATAATGAATCTGACTGCTTCTGCTCCTTTTTTGTATAACTAGTTTTGCTTCTTCTTGGTTATCTTGCTTATCGTCCGTTCATTTAGTGGTCCTTTTTTTTTGGATTTATGTCACGCGCACCCTTTTATGCGGTTTGTATAGTTATGTCAATTTAGTACCCATTTGTAGTCTTGAATTCCCACAAACGACAACAAAAATTTATGGGTGTGTTTAGTAAGTTCAAACAATACATTTCAATTAAGTTAAAGAATAAAGATTATTTTGTAAATAGCTTGTTTTTTTGGGACGAAGCTAAAAATTCAACATGAGCTGGAAATTTGGAAGTGGAGGGGTCCAATTTTAGTAGTGGAGGAGTATATTCTTGAAGTTAAAATATCAAAGTCAGAATCTAATCAGCACCTGTATGTAATATGTTCATTGTTCTTTTTCTATGCTTATTATCATTGGAAAAGATCGAACGAAAGCAAAATTATCATTTCTCCCTCTCAATCAAATTCATTATAATGTCGTCATGTTTTAATCGCGCTATTGAATTGTTCCAATTTCCGAAAATAATTTGTAGTACTAAAATTTCATTAAAAGGAACATTTTTTATTAAGTTTGTCTCAAATAAAATGACACATTTCTATTTTTGAAAAATTTCTCACTCTAATTAATATATTCAACTACTTATTCTCTCTCCAATTAAAATATTCATCTCCAATTAAAATATACCCTCACCTACATTTTCTCTTTCCAATTAAACACATAAATCAACAATCGACGACTCTTAAAATCTCGTGTCCACTGAGAAATGTATCATCTTAGTCGGGACAGAAGGTGCAGTTGAAAACATCAAAAAATATTACTCCATCTGTCCCACAAAATTTGTCACATTTTACCATTTTCGCTCGTCCCACAAAATTTTTCCCAATTGGAATCTTTTCAAAAATAGATATGGACACTCCAAGGCCAAGCCACAATTTTTTGTCCATAGCCAAATAAAAAGTTTTCTACCCCAATAGTGGACAAGCCACATGCATAAATTATATTATTTTATCAATTGTTGGCACAAATCACATTATTTTATCACAAAAAAAACCGAAAAAGAAAAGTTTTCCGGCGCCGGAGCCCCACAATAGGGATCCGCGGGCAGAGCCGCAGTCCTACCCTCCCGCCGTGTCCACGCCCACACCCGTCCAAACACCAACCCCCCTCCCCCCCCCCGCCCCCGCGCGGCAATCGGTTTCCACCCATATAGGGACCCGTGACTCCCTATTGTTGACACTTTTATCCACTACACACCTCCATTTAATATAAAATGAAATAATTTCTTAAAATTTGCGTCTGGTTAAACTGGGACAAACATTGTAGGACGAAGGTAGTAGAATTCTTAAGAGATGATTTCAGAAGACCTAGTATCACATCAACATATCTCTCTCACACATTTTTGTTAGTTTTTTTTTATATTAATTAAAAATCTCCAATAACTATTTACAAATTGTTTGTCACAAAATAGTTATATATTTCTCATGCCAAAAATATAACACTTTTTATCACAAAATTAACTACACCCTCAAATATTGCAAAATATAATAACATGTTTTTATTTTTGTTATACACAAATAACTATTGTTTCATCTTCGGCAATGTGAAGTCTCACTTTCAATTGGCGCATGTTTTAAAAATATATGAAATAAATTCGGTAAACAAAATTGTAAACTGTGAGTCTAACTTTTATATGCTCTTTTATCGTGGACAGATAGTATATTACCTTCATGGGTCATATTCTAATGCTTATAGCACTTTAATCCAAAATCAAGATCAAATCTCCACCACTAGATTTTAAAATGAGTGGATGAGATTAAATCTTACGAATCTAAATAAATAATAGACAAATATCAACAAAAGGGTAATATCGTCATTAAGTTATCATATGATAATTTTCGTGAATGTTTTTTTATTTCAACATAGTGTATTACAAATATCAACAATATGACATAAGAATATCAACACTAGTACAAGAAAATATCACACCTATTTATTGAGATTTTTACATGGTTTTGTTGAGATTTTTTGATGTATTTGTTGATAAAAATATTATCAACATTTACGAAAATTGAAATAAAAAATATCAAATTTCATCATCCGAACGTCGTCGGAACGTATGCAATTGAGATCTCGTTGGAAACCTTCTAAATTATCTTTAATTTGATATGTTTTTTTTAAAAAATAATTTAAATTGAGAGAGTTACGTAAATTTAAAATTTTAAGATGATTTTAATGAGAGAGAATTGATATTAATACCCTTTAATTTTATTTATTAATTTTTTTAATTAAAAATATAATCCATGTGACATTATTTCAACCACTAGATCTAGTGGTTAAGATTTAGTCCTAATTTTAATGAGAGAGAATTGATATTAATACCCTTCATAGTTGAGTCATTTTTCCATTTCGGGAAGTTCCCTCATAGTTGAGTCATTTCCATTTATAGTAATTTTTTCCTCTTTCTTACTTTACTCTTTCTTACTTTATTCTCTCTACTTTATTCACTTTTTACTTTATTCTCTCTACCTTTTTCTCTTTCTTACTCTTTTATCTATTTATTTAACACACTCAACATTCATTTCTTAAATTCCATGCTGAAAAATTTCGCCTCAACTATGAAGAAATAGAGGGAATAGTTAATAATTGATCACTCCCTTGCCTTCATAATTATATGTAAATAAAATAACAGTATAATAGATATCTCAATGGCCAAAATAGAAATAGTGAAATGAACTTTAATTGCGAACGTTCGTTTGTGGTTGCATTGTTTTACCCATGTTAGTGGTTGCATTGTTTTTAGTTTACCCATGTTGGTTGCGGGTTTAATTTTTACACGTAGCACCTTTTGCAATATTTTGTAGATTTTAATTTTTGGCCAAACATTGGTAGCTTGAAGTCGATCTCGGTTCAAATTTATATTTATAAACTCAAGACTCCATTTAGAAAAACACCCATGATATTCTTTTTTGAAATAATTAATAGATTGCATAAGTATTAAGAATTAGCACTTTATTTTTATTCACATTCAAAAAGCCTAACAAAATTGAATTTACCATGATATACTTTTTTGAAATAATGACTAGATGAACACTAAATTTGCCACATTTATATATTTGTACAGAGCCCATATAGTGCTTAACTAAACCATTATTATAACGCATAATTTCATAAATTGAAGAACCCACATTTTCTTAGTTCAGCTATATACCCTCACGTAGAAAATCAATTTATATTTTTTTTAAAAGACCAAAAAAAATCAGAAATTAGAAATGAATCCTAGATTCATGTTTTGAAAATCTAAAACCGACTAATCCTTGATGCATCGTCAAAGTTTGTCCGAATCAATCTCTAATAATTAGAGTTTTAGTCCGAATTTTATTGGTCATGACCAAAAGTAGAAAGGCATATCTATATCAAAAACAAACAAACTATTAAGAAACAAAAACAAGAAGAAAGAGTAGGGAATATGTAGGATGTAGTTTGGGAAAATTCAGATTTGTGGCTCAAGATAAAAATGAAATGAAGAAAAGATAAATACTAAATAAATTTTCACATGGGAATCGATGTGGCTGTAATTGCAAGAATGAAACATCACTCTGGCCTCGATTACAGTAAAATGCCACCAAATGTCACAACTTAACGTTAGTTTCAATCTGTGCAATATATAAATTAAAAAATATTAAAATATTGATTTTAGATTGTGTAAATTATTGAATGAAATTAGAGTATAATATTTTAACTATATAAACATTATAAACAAAAAAAATGTATATAAGAACTACAAATTATACAACTAAAACATACTCCTTCCGTTTCAAGAAAGATGATTCATTTTTTGGACAGCTAAGATTTTATACAGTTTTATTTTGTGTATTAGGTGGAGAGAATAAAGCATGAGAGAGTGAATAATATAGAGATAAATGGATTTCCATTTTAAGTGATGAGTCATCTTAGATGAGATAAACTAAAAAAAAAGTAAATCATATTCAATAGGACGGAGGGTGTATTAAACTTAAAATAATTAAAAGTAACAAATTATAAAAATTTAAAGCGCTTTGATTCACGATACATGAATAAGGATCATCTGAATCAACATCATCTCAAATCAGCCATGGAAACAACATCATTTTAAACAAAATTTTTGTTATATTTTTCTTTTATTTTTATTCTTTCTCCTTTTTAAATGTATGATTTTTTTAAAAAAATGAGTGCAAAGAGTGAAGGGAAAAGGGTAGAAGTAATAAAAGACAAAAAATGCCTCTCTCATTGGCTTAGCATATGCCACGTGCACCATTTCTGAGTGTAGCGAGTGGTTCCCCAAATCTCGCTACAATATCTTCATGTCATAATATTTTTGTGATGTATATGTAGCGGTTCCCCAAATCTCGCTACAATATCTTCATGTCATAATATTTTTGTGATGTATCGACTCAACTTATTTTAATATAAATAATATTCGCAAGTGTACGAGGCTAGTGCAGCAATTACTCTCTCCGTCCCGAATAATTCGGATCACTTTGACCCGATACGGGTTTTAAGAAATCTAATGGAAAGTGAGTTGAAAAAGTTGGTGGGATGTGGATCCTACTTTTAAAGTATTAGTTTTATAATAAAATATGAGTAGGAATGAGTTAGTGGAATATGAGGTCCACTACCAAAAATGGTAAAAGTGAAGTGGGACAAATTATATGGGACGGTCCAAAATGGAATACTGGGTCGAATTATCTGGGACTAGGGAGGGAGTAGTAAGCAAGAGTATCGTATCCCACAGAGACAAGATTGTATCAACTCAAGTACCACGAACAAATTTCGATTACTATCTAGACAATCCAAGAGAAATGGTTTTGTTCTAACACTACTATAAGCATATAACAATGAAAAATGAATTAAAAGTAACAAGAGGAAATAAACACAAGTGAAAAGATACCACAAAGAGGAGAGTAGAGTTTTGGATCCAACTACAATGGAATTGTCGTGCAATTGATTCAACAACTTCGATTACCCATTTTATGTCTCTAGGATTACTAGGAAAGTCGCTAGTCTAGGTTGAGCCCCCTCGCGAGTGTACTCACCCCGTTGATTAACCCTTAATATTGAAGTCTCCTTCTAATATGTTTAGATTAACTCCATAGAACAAATGACCCAGCCCTCACTAAGGTTCCCCTCTCTCGAGTGTAGATTATCAAAGTGATGTTCACTCTTTTATCAAACCTAGATAGGTATCTCTCGATTACAACTATAAAGGTAAATAAACTCAATTGGTAGCTAAGCAATTGAATTGAAAAGGCACAAGAATGAACAAAGGAATCACAAAGAGCTAAGCAATCAAAGAAGTCCTTGAATTAATCACAAACATCCATTGTAGTCTTCACCAAAACTCCACAATAAAATTAGCTACTCATGTTCTTCATGAAAATCAAAACAATGGATTCAATCAAATACATCAAAGAAAGCAAATAAATACTCCTGTGGAACGATTCTATAGATTAGAAACTCCAATCTCTCGATTTGTAGTCTTCAATCTTCAAATCTCTCTTCAAAGTATTCTTGGGGAAGTGTGGAATGTGTGGTAGGCGGTGGAATGTTGAATCTCAAAAACCTAGATCCCCTCTTCTTTTTGTTTCTTTTTTAAAATATCGTAACTGCAGAAACACTTGTTGCGTTTACGGACCCGGCCGGGTGTAATTTCTGCAAAGGAAATACACCCGGCCGGGTGACTGGTTTTGGCAACTCTCTGATGCAAGGTCCTACCCGGCCGGGTGGAGTTTTTGAGCTATAAATCCACCCGGCCGGGTATCACTTTTTGGCACCTTACTGACGCTCCAACCGCTGCAGGGTTCTACCCGGCCGGGTGTAGTTTTTGAGCTATAAATCCACCCGGCCGGGTGGTGCTTTTAGAGGCTCCGCTGCCCTATCAACCTTCGAAACTGGATTTTCACCTTCTTTCCGCCTATTTTGCCTGAAACACTCAACAAACCATAAAACTCCAAGTAATGGAATAATTGGCTGGAAATAAACAATTCAAGCAATAAACTCGACATTAAGCACCTCAACAGACCAATTAAAACGATGAAAACATGAGTTTGTCACCGATTGGGTGGATGATGAAGCCATATCTAGCTCCAGGACGGCGACCTCGCCTGTTACTCGAGGATAACCGATGGGCTTCGGTGAGGTTCTACAGCGACATGCCTCAATACGCAACCAACAAGACCATACTCAGCTCATGACCGACATGATTGAAGAAGTTTGGAACCGCACCCGCCGCCGTTGAGAATTTGTAGTTTTTTTTATTTCGTATTGTAATGTTTTAATTTTAATGAAATGAAGTTTTTTTTTTCTCCAAATTTTGAAGTATATAAATATTCAAATGATAGATAAAATGCTTAGGGCGGGCTATAGTCCGCCCCACTGCAGGTGGAATGGGAGGAAGATAAAATGCTGACGCGGTGCATAGGGCGTCGCTTAGGGCGTCGCTTAAGGCATCCCACTGTGGATGCCCTTATAGATAGATTTTCATAAATATAATTATAGGTTTGTGTTAAGATGACAACACTTCTTAAAGTGACACCGTGACACCACATATACAACAATATCATAAACGCTACACAGCAATCTATAAATTGCTTGTATAGCGTGTTGGATATTGCTGGCCGAGAAAAATTGTTGTATAAAGTGTACCATATTGCTGGCCGTGTTTTTTAGGGTTTTTTTTATACCACGTGACAGCTTATTATTCGTCCACATGTATAAATAATTGGCTAGAATGGTAGTATGGTATTATTTTAAGAGGTGGTGGCACCCTAACACTCCCCTATAATTATATTTAATTTTGTTATGTCAAAAATATAAAAGGATTTTCACACATCAAATATTAGATACATCCTGAAATATCACTAAATGACACATCTTTATTTTCGTTAGCTACTAATTCACGAACATTTATAAATATCAGAATTCTTCAAAAAGTTACACAGTTATAAACATACGAATAGAACTTATTGCAATATTTGTTCAATTTTGAATTTTACTCAAACGTTGATTATTTTAAGTTTAACTTAATCTTGGCTCAAATTTAAAAATTCAAGGCTCCAATTTTATTTTATAAAAACGCATATGAGTATATATTTTTTTAAATCATTTATAGATAGCATAATTTTAAGAATTCGCACTCGATTTTGGTTCACATTCAAGAAGAAAAAAAGAAAAAGGATGAGTTCAGTCTAGGCTCCCAAACTAGAGGAACAAATATACGATATAATATTTTTCAATATACGTGGAAAATCAATTTACAGTATTTTTAAGAACACAATAATTTCGGAATTAGAAAGAATCCTAAATCTTGTGTTTAAGGTGATAGACATCGCCCAAATATCTCCAAACATATCTCTAAATAGAGCTTTAGTCCAAATTCATTACTAAAACATAAAAAAAGGAGAACCATATATATATATGAAAAAAAACAGAAATAAATTTGTGGCATGAGAAAGTAATATTTGGGCCCCAAAACAAAATAGCATCACAAAACTGAAAATCCGGCCTTAGTGGAAGTAAAATGGCCCCCCCCCCCCACTGAAAATTTGAACGATACAGTTCAATCAAATTTTATGCTCCATTAATTTTATGCTATTTTAAAAAAATAAAGTAAATGCTTAATCAGTAGAAATGTGGATGACATTTAACCAGAACATATCAAGTCAATTCAATTTACCTTGGGTTCGAGTTCATTATAATGCAGTTTTTAAATTTGTCATTTAGTAAGTATTTACCGATAAAAAATAATATGACACACAATCTATTTTTGTTTGACTTTGATACCGATCAATAATATCTTCTTTCTTGATTGATAATAAAATTTTTGAAATCATTGAGATGGCATAATTTTAAGAACTCGCACTCAATTTTGGCCCACATTCAAGAAACCAAAAAAACAAGAGTTCAGTCTGGGTCCAAATTAGATGATTTGATAATATTTTTCAATATAAATTTTAAAAAAAAGAACACAATAATTTCGAAACCAGAAAAGAATCCTAGATCCTTTTTTAGATAATCTTTAACGACTTAATCCTAACTCCTAATTTGGTTGATAGACATCCAACAAATGCTGCATCTTCGGAGTTCGGAGTTTCTCCATATACTACATATCTAGTTAGTGCTTTAGTCAATTTTCTTTTTTAATAAAACCTAAAAAAGGGAAGGCTATCGAAAAACAAATAGATAGAAACAAAGATAAAAAAAGAAAAGAAAAACGTGATTTTTGGAAATGATATTTACAGCTAATAAAACAGATCAGAAAATTGAAAGATGAAAACATTGCTTATCTTATCACTCCAGTGTCAATGGGCCCCAAATGGACCACTGAAAAGTTGAAAGATGCATGACACATAAAATAATCTATATTTCTAAATATCTTATATTCATAGAAATGAATATTTCATGCGATGTACAAAAAAATAAAAATAAAATAAAATGCTCCATCAGCCTTAAACATATGGAACTTATGGAATACTTAAATTAATGTGTATGACATTATCCCCAACTTTGACATTGGTCATATGGAAATATGGAATACTACTGTCTCGTTTCTTGATTATATATGTTGTTAGCTTCGATGAATTTCAAATCGTTATATTATACTTCATTCATTTCGTGTTAATAGAGACGTTTCTTTTTAGCATAGAAATTAAGAAAGAGATGTTTTGTGAGTTAGGTGAGCTTGTTAATAAAGTAGATAGAGTCTATTAACACAGATCATAGGGATTATTGGAAAATAAAGTTAAATACACAATAATAACTAAAATTAACCTAAGTCGCATGTTTTGGTACAATTTGGCAGCTTTTACATCATCAAACTTATAAATTGGTAAACAAAAATCCCAGTTGCACGAATTACTTAAACTTAATTTGCTTTTAAAAAGATTTTATATATGTGTCACCCAATCACTGCAACGAGGTGAACCAAATATATTCAAACTCGAGCTTAAATTCTATTTACCAACAATTTAATGTCATGAGTTTCTTTGAGCCTAAATAAGCTCTCTGTGTCTAGAATTCAATGAAAATACGACAATTCGTTTGCAATCCATTATTTTCATAGAAAAGTTTGACCAATGTTAACTAATGGATTTTGCTCTAGAAGGGCTTCACTAAGTTTGAATGAATATTGTTAGACTACGATTCAACTAATAATTAGTTGGTGAAAGTCCCAAATAGGCTTTGCTTTTGAGGGTCAAGCGAACCTACCATTATATTGGTATATTTCACCTAATTAATAAGTTAGAGGTTCGAATTACAATCAGTTTATAGTATTACATAAAACTTATCTTATCAGTACATAAAAATTGAGACGCGCGATATTACAAGCGTTTGAAATTTTTTAAAAATAACCATATTTAAGGATGCAAAAGAAAGCGTCCCTAAATTGAGGACAAATTATTACAATTTTTTACTTTTTTAAGGACGCTTCTATTTATGTCCTTTAATTTTAGTTGGAACACCAACAAAAATGATACTCCCTCCGTCACACAAAGATTGTCCGACTTTGATCAGGCACAAATTTTAAGAAATGTAATGAAAAAGGAGTTGAAAAAGTTAGTACAATGTGAGTTCTACTTTTATATATTAGTTTTATAATAAAATGTGAGTAGAATGAGTTAGTGGAATATGGGGCCACTATCAAAAATAGTAAAAAGTGAAATGAGACAAACTTTGTGGGATGGACCATAATAGAAAAATGAGACAATCTTTATGGGACAGAGGGAGTACTTTCTAAAGCGTTAGTGGTATATTTAGACATAAATTAGCACCCCTAGCCATTTTTTTGTTGTAGTATAGTATATGAGATTATATGTTAGATGTTCGAATTACATCATACGCAAATATATATAATTGTACGACAAATTAAGGTGTGATCCGTTGCTAACTTTCTTAAGTTGCTAACTCATCAATGCAATGTATTAATAATGTCAACACGATACATTGAAATGTCAGAATAAACTTAATATTTTAATACAATGTGTTGACATTGAAATTTAAAATATCAATATAAATCTGTACTAACATTTTAATGCGATCATGTTGAAATTTTTAATACAATATGTTAATGAGTTAGCAAGTTATCAAGTTAGACAAAGTTACATTATAAGGCATTATCAATTTAAAAAAAATTAGCATAATAACACACTCATGTATGACATCCCTAACTAAGTCACAAAGCCCACCCTTTATAATTAAATAAATTCGTAACCCAACTGACCAAGCCCACCCACAATAAAATAAAAGTCCCCACCCCTCACTCCAGTTTCAATTATACAAAGCCCAAATGTAGTACTATGTGAGATCAAATGTAGCAACCTCAAAGCCAGTTATCTTTTTTTACTCAACTTATTTTTAATATAAGTATACCTGTGATAAGGCTAATTTCATGAATCGGTAATGTGCAAAAAAATGTTATAAATTGCTGGGTCTAACACGTTTCCTAAGCCAGGTGTGTGAAGAAAATCGCTAGATCAAGGAAGTAATGAAGGAGATGGTCTAGCGAGAGAAAAGGAACGAAATGAGCAGGATTTACAAGGAAAAATTGGCGTGACGGGGGAGTCTACAGCTGAGGGCAACAAAGTCATTATCAATACCTCGCTGGATCCACTAAAGCGCCTATAAATAGAGAGGAGCATGCAGCGTAATGGAGATAGTTTTTCACTCTTCTTAGCTCATACATTTTACACACACTTGGGAAACATTCTGAGGGATAATCGTGATAGGGGGGGGGGGGTACTTTCTAAAGATCTCGAGTTTGGTAACAACGTCCCAGTGAGGGCGAAGATACATTTGTTTTAATTTCAGTTGTTTTTGCTAGTTTCCACCGTCGAACTTCACTTTTGGGAGTCGACTTTGATGTTGATGATGTTTAACTGCTTATCGCTCATGGATCTGAGTTTAG
>NC_062968.1:4420467-4535989 GCF_023119035.1 Salvia hispanica
ACCCGCAAGTGTATAGGGCTAATGTAGTAAATAGTAAGCAAAGAGTATCGTATCCACACAGACAATCAATGTCAACCTAATTACCATGAACCAACCTCAACTATTATCTAAATGAATCATAAAGTTTTGATTTTCTAAATCTACTTAAAAAAACAAGATAAAAGCAATTAAAAACAAATAGAGAACTAAAAGCAAATAAGAGAAAACGGATGTAGATCAAGGATGAGAAGGGTAGAATCCTACGGGATCGATAACAACTATCCTATGCTCAATTAACTTCCAAAGGCTCAAATCTCTCGATTATATTGGCAAAGACGTCAATTTCTTCTCTTTCAAATTAAACTACTCAGTTCTTAGTTCTTGTAGTAAAATCCACATGCATTTATAAGGTGATCAGTTAAACAAATGTATAAGCACAGAAGAAATCAAAATAACCACATGAGCCAAGGCATAGAAAAATGAAATCAATTAAACATAAGAATTGTTGTATCTCCCACGTAGAACTCTACAAAGGATTTAGCTACTCATGTTCAACACAAAAATCAAAGAAATATTCAAAGAAATATTCAAAAACATTGTTTGAGAAGGAATAAAACTAAAAGATGAACTCCTAGAATAGGATTGGGCGGATTGGAGGCCTCGTCTTCAATCTTGCGATGAATACTCGTCCTCTGCTCATTCTTCTCTTCTTTCTAGGTGAAAAAGTTGTATTTCTGGGGTAGGAGGCGTGTAAGTTGTGTTTGGAAGCATTTCCTAGGCATAGATATACTTAGGGTTGACTTTGGGCCCGAAATTAACTGTCGGACGAAGCTGGCGGATCGCCAGGTTGGGTGTGCGTCGAAGCTGGCGAGTCGCCCGCTGCCTACGGCGTTTTTCTCGAGTTTTTCTGGCGTGTCGCCGGGTTCGTTTGCATGCGAACCCGGCGGGTCGCCAGCTATGTCACTGCTTCGCGCAGTCTTGGTAAAACGGCCATAACTTCTTCTATTGAACTCTGATTGAAACGTTTAAGATATCCACGCGAAGCGCTTTCAAAGACGAAGAGAATGATATGCATTATGTGCAAATCAGACTTCAAAATCTCTAGTAAAACTGTCTCGAACTAAAGCTTCTACACATCCACATATTTTGTACATTTTTCTATACAATCTTCACAAAATGGTCAAAATACCAACATAATAGAGAAGTAGTTATAACCATGTCTCAAAGTACACAATATATGATCAAAACCTAGTAAAACTACCCTCTAAAATCATGTAAAATCCAAGTGAATCAACTCCCCCAAACTTAAACAATTGCTAGTCCTCGAGCAATGAAGAAAAAGAACTAGAAGAAACTTGGATTCAAAAGAGTTTTAGATATCATCATCGTCTCAAATAATACGGAATAAATGAACATATCACAATACAAATTCCATCAAGTTAAGCCGTTGAATGCACTTTTACTACTAACTCGTATATCACCTTGGATTCATGCTTCACTCGGTATGTATATGTGTGTATATTCACCTCACTCAAAGTGTATAGGATATCAAGTAACACTCAAATCAATAAAAAATGCTTGGTTTACCATATGCTTGCTCAATGTCTAACCTCTCCTCTACTTCGTGTGACAATAAATCTAGAGTCCGAAAGGTCTTTTATTTAGGTTATAATGTTGGCTCTTTGGTAAGGTGGGAAATATTTGGCTAAAGTGACTAAATTCCCATAAAATGTGAAATCCCAAGACATTACACAATCAACTTTTAACTTCAACCATTCTCAAAACACTTCTCGATAATAACTAGACTTTGTCCAATTTCTTCCCAACTTCCAAAGACCTCAACTTATTCTCCATATATCTTTTCTTTTCTTTTTTTTTTCGTCACGCTTTCTTTTCTTCTTTTTTTTTAAAGTACAACCAATTTCCAACTTGATAAGCTAAACACGACCAATTTCGTTCAATAACTAAAATCTCCTACATCTTCTTTTCATATCTCAACAATTCTAGAGTCTAGATTCCCATCGCACTTGATTAGCTTGACAAAAGAAAAGGCAATAGGCTCAAACTTGCTATCAAAGGTATTATATAATAAGGTTAGTGTTTAGGTAAAAAATGAGGCTAACAACGATGGCCTAACATCTTCCCTTATCTTTAAGGTCAGGTCACTACGTAGACTCAAGAAGACAAGGAGCAAGTTCTAGAAACATATATATAATTGATGATAAATCACACATGAAAGAATTAAAAGCTCAAGTCTCACTGGGCAAATAGCATGAATCAAGACAAACAAGCAATTCGTTACTTATGCATCCTATTACTCAAACTCTCAAGTCAATGATCAAGTGATAGCTCAAAGTGGAAGGTTCTTTTAACATAGACGACTAATCTTCACCCAAATTACTACCAAGATTTTCAATTCAATTTCATTTTTTTTTTCTTTTTCAATCAATCCCAACCAATCAAAGCAAGCATTCAAGGAGTTCTAACAAAATAATTCTATCCTAAAACAAAATAAAGCAACAAAAACAATAAGATACGTACCTCGTTAGTGTCCCTATCCATAATATCATCCCCCCAAACTTATTCAAAGCTAAGCAAATAATAAGTTTGAAAATTTGGTGGAGAAGGGAGACCTACATGGTAAGCAAACAACAAAAAACACACCAAAAACAAAATGAAACGATAAAATTAAAAGTTACCTACTAGGGGTTACCTCCCCTATAGTGCCTTTGGTTATCGTCGTTGGCTCGACGTCGTCCATGAGCTACATCATGTCACGCCATTGGTGTTGGATTTTCTATCAATCTTGGAAGCATATGATCTAGCCAATCTCTTCTGATATCTCATGGAAGCCGTGCGTCATGGATCTCAACTACAGCTGGATTCGACCGGCAACCGCCCTATCGATATGATATCCGAAAGCAATGAAACTGCCATCATCGTCTTCGTCTTGGAAACAGCTTCACGTGGGTATCTTGCACATATCAATCGGAGTCCGAATGAGGGAGTAATGAAGGTTTTACAGAATTCGCGCAAAACTGGCGTAGAGTTCTAGAAGGAACACCCGGCCGGGTGTTTTCACTCTGAAAATCACCCGACCGGGTGAAATGCCGAAATAACGAGGGAGTCCAGCGAGAACACCCGGGCGGGTGTTTTGCACCCTGCAATTCACCCCAGACTTTTTCCACATTTTGGACCCTTAGTATAAATGCCTTTTGATGTCATTTTTTTCATCCTAGATAAGATTGTGATTGAATTAAAGTTATCTCCCTAGTGAGTTTTCCTCTTTGAGGAATGTATCTAATTCCTTCCTGATAAGGCTCGTTTCATGCATTGGTTTTGGGTTAAAATTATATGCTTTTGGGGGAGATAATGCACAAATTTTGAGCTTAAGTGTGCAGAAATCTGTTGGATCCGGGAGTTTGTGTAAATTGACCTGGCAGATGCAAAATAGCTGATTTTGAAGTAAAATACCAGAAGTCGTCGCTCGAACCTAGGAGAATAAGGAAGTTGACGACAGGAGTAGAAATGGAGCAAAAGCGCAGAAAATGTCATCTACCTGGTCAAGGAGACATAATGGCGTAAAGGAGGTGAAGCGCAGAAAAAGTCATCTACCTGGTCAAGGAGACAGAATGGCGTGCTGACATGAAGATTCTCAATTATTGCAAGGGTAAAATGGTCAAATACCGACAAGAAGTTGCCTTAGGGTTGAAGTTAAAGCCACTCTGTTTTATTTCGTCAATGGTGTTGAAGCTCTGTTCTATGCTCTGTTTTTACTTGGTTGTTTGGAGAAGATGAAGTAGGAGTTAGTTAGAGAATCAGATCTGCTTTTTGCTTTTGCTTTTTGGTTTTCCAGCTTTTCTGTCAGCCCAACTAGTTTGAGAAAAATGGTCCCCACTTTACTTTTACACTTTGTCTGCCTATTTTAGGAAAGCCTTTAGCTTGGTTAGTAAGTTTCAATTGTTTTCTTTAGTTGGGTTGTTTGGAGAAGATGAAGTAGGAGTTAGTTAGAGAATCAGATCTGCTTTTTGCTTTTGCTTTTTGGTTTTCCAGCTTTTCTGTCAGCCCAACTAGTTTGAGAAAAATGGTCCCCACTTTACTTTTACACTTTGTCTGCCTATTTTAGGAAAGCCTTTAGCTTGGTTAGTAAGTTTCAATTGTTTTCTTTAGTTGCTTTCATGATTTATTAAAATGATGAAAAATATTTTCGTGTTTTATTTTCCTTCCGTACTTCTCCCGTCTCCTAGGTCAGGTAAATAGAGTCCAGTTTAATTCCGCCAGGTCAAGTAGATTAGAGTTTTAACCCACTCAATGAATGCGTGGCAGCAGCCGACCCCTTTTCCGCTTGTGTCGTAGAAACAATCTCGAGTAGGTCCATGGTCTCTGTGGTTCGACCCCGCTCTTGCCGCTATACTTCGTAATATTAGTTGCAAAAGTGGGAAAATTATAAATCTTGTTGAAAGGAGGGACACGTGCACACGACACACTTGCTAAAACCCGACCCTCTCAAATGGGAGGGAGTTAGTGCAAGTCAGTTGTGCGTCTGTTTTCTAGGTCTAGTAGTTAGTAGTGTGTCGCTTAGTAGATAATTCTGTGTTTATGCATAACTGGTGAATAGAAAGCAAAGCCCCTTAGTGAGAGTGATTGAAGAGAGAATGCATGTCAACTTTGATGCCTTTTTCCTTAATAAATCAAAGTCGGTTTGGATGAAGTAAGGACGATAGAATATGCCTCGACTAATCTAGCTGTGAAGCCCTTCATAAAAGTGAGTTATAAGCCTTCAACACTTCATACTAACACAAAATGAGAGGGCTACCACTTGATGCTTAGGGAAAGAACTTAGAAGAAGAAAATTTTTGGTGATAGAAGTAACCTCTCGGGCCTAGGGGAAGGGTACTGGATATAAGCTGGACGAAGTCCAGGGTCAAAAAAAAATAATAAAAATAAAAAAATAATAATAATAATAATTTGGAGTTATAAGCTGGACGAAGTCCAGGGTGGAAGGAGAAAATTATAATAAGAGCTAAGGCAGGAGAACTATCTGACCCGAGGCATCAGTGGTATAGCATATAAAGAGCGAACGATCCTAACATCCCTGGTAAGGAATGAGTGATCGAGCGAATCCAACAATTGGTGAAGTTAGGGGCTATCTTGACAAACTGACAAGCCGATTAGATAGAAGAAGGGAAGGGGAAGATTCGGAGACTGTAGGTTCTTGAATTGACCTTAATCTTGTGGGGATGGCTGCTAGAAAGTAAACCAGTTTATGCATTTATGTGTTTATGTGTTTTAGAATGTGTGTTTGTGTCTGTTTTCTTTGTCTAAGTCCTTTAGAGTCTAGGTCTAGTGTTTGTTTCATTTCTTTAAAGTCGGTCAAGTGAAAACCATGCATTGAAACTTGCCTTATTTCTTTTATCTTGTCTTTCATACTTGAGGACAAGTATGGTTTAAGTGTGAGCAGTTTGATAAGGCTCGTTTCATGCATTGGTTTTGGGTTAAAATTATATGCTTTTGGGGGAGATAATGCACAAATTTTGAGCATAAGTGTGTAGAAATCTGTTGGATCCGGGAGTTTGTGTAAATTGACCTGGCATATGCAAAATAGCTGATTTTGAAGTAAAATACCAGAAGTCGTCGCTCGAACCTAGGAGAATCAGGAAGTTGACGACAGGAGTAGAAATGGAGCAAAAGCGCAGAAAAAGTCATCTACCTGGTCAAGGAGACATAATGGCGTAATGGAGGTGAAGATCCTCAATTATTGCAAGGGTAAAATGGTCAAATACCGACAAGAAGTTGCCTTAGGGTTGAAGTTAAAGCCACTCTATAAATAGAAGCTTTCCACAATGAAGAGGGAGCGCTTAACGCTATCGTAGTTTAGGTAGGAAGCTCTCATAGGCGCTTAACGCCACCGCTCTCTTAGTTTAGTTAGTTAGTTTGTTGCTTTCTTGGCTTAAATATGTAGTTTCATCGGAGGAATTGACGACTTCACCTTTGGATCTCAACTTATTTTCAGTTTTATGAAGCTTTGGTGTTTATTTTCATGTTGATGATGCTATTTACTTATGTTTCTTGGATGCTTTTCGCAATTTGTGGCTTAGATGTTTAGATCCACACTGTTTACATGATTTCCAGTAGTTTTAGAGGTTTAAATCTAGTTGTTCACGTGCTCGATTTCTGAGATCCGATAGTTTAGGTGATGCATGCAAGGTAATCTGTGTTCATTTCGTTTTCTGCTTGACCCAGTAGCGTAGATCTGGTAGTTCTAGCTTGAATTTCGTGTTTACGTCTCGTTTTGAAGCATGCTCTGTTTTATTTCGTCAATGGTGTTGAAGCTCTGTTCTATGCTCTATTTTTACTTGGTTGTTTGGAGAAGATGAAGTAGGAGTTAGTTAGAGAATCAGATCTGCTTTTTGCTTTTGCTTTTTGGTTTTCCAGCTTTTCTGTCAGCCCAACTAGTTTGAGAAAAATGGTCCCCACTTTACTTTTACACTTTGTCTGCCTATTTTAGGAAAGCCTTTAGCTTGGTTAGTAAGTTTCAATTGTTTTCTTTAGTTGATTTCATGATTTATTAAAATGATGAAAAATATTTTCGTATTTTATTTTCCTTCCGTACTTCTCCCGTCTCCTAGGTCAGGTAAATAGAGTCCAGTTTAATTCCGCCAGGTCAAGTAGATTAGAGTTTTAACCCACTCAATGAATGCGTGGCAGCAGCCGACCCCTTTTCCGCTTGTGTCGTAGAAACAATCTCGAGTAGGTCCATGGTCTCTGTGGTTCGACCCCGCTCTTGCCGCTATACTTCGTAATATTAGTTGCAAAAATGGGAAAATTATAAATCTTGTTGAAAGGAGGGACACGTGCATACGACACACATGCTAAAACCCGACTCTCTCACTTCCTTAAAGGTTGCTTGTTTCAATTTCATAGATTGATTCAAGTAGAGGTATGCATCAATGGGTTGTATCCATTGAGTAGTGGAGCCAAGGGGTGATAGAGCTAATGAAAGTTGTCTAGGGTTGTTTCCATTGTTTTGGTCAAGGTCGTATGGTTTTAGCTCTTTTATCTCATCATTATACACATGCTTTTCATTCCTATTCTACCATCCTCTCTTGTTTAGATTCAATTTTTGTTGGTTGGATCTTTTATTATCTTTTGCTTTGTGTTGAGAAATTGAAAACCTACCTCACAAAAATATCTAGATCAAGCATCTTAAATGGGTAAATTCTTGGGAAATAGACCATAAAATACATGGATCCTTATCATTTGGTATCTAGAGCCTAGTACCCACTAGGTGTTTGATCTATTGTTGCTTTGAGTTGGGTTATTTTTCCTTTTGTTCTTTGTTTTCCTTTGTTTTGTTGGGATGATCGGATTGATTAATTGTGCATAGATTAATCTGAAATTTGGTGTGTATGATCTATGTTATGTATCCTAGAGACCTGCAAAACTTCATCGAAAAATTCCTTCGTTTGCCTAGTTAACTGTGGAGATTAACATCATTGCTCTGTTTTGGCATAGTTGGGGAAAACCATACAAAACCTATCCAATTATCAAATCTGACTATATATGGCTATTTTTCCCTTGATTTAGACTTGTTTGTGAATCTATCCACTAAAATTCATCCAAATTGGGCATGGGAAACAATACCAAAAAAATTCATAAAGATCAGCCAAATTTCAGCAAAAAGCTTCATCCCATGTCTTGTGTTCTTTAGTGTGTGTGTTTGCTCTAGGCCTAGTTTTCCTTGCTTTCATATGTTTAATCATTATTACTTTGGTATTTACTACTTGGTGTCCATATGTTCTTGAGGTGTATACCTTGATTGAGTTGTTCGGGCGCCAACGAGTGGGAATTGGATCGAGAGTGTGTGATACTAGCCCCACTATATTCTAAACCTACCGAGTGACGTTGGTGAGTGACTTGGGGGGGTTGGGATACTACATTGGGGTGAGTTAGCTTCTTAAATCTTTCTTTTTTATTTTTTTACTAATCTCTAACACTAGTCTCTAGTCTTTGTTTTTTCATGTTTGTAGGAAACTTTGGTGCTTCCTATTACTCGATCCAACAAGATGGGAGACATCCACGAGGAGGAGGAAAGGAAGGGAGCGGGCTCAAGTAGTCCCAAACCCGAAGGTGATCTAGTGAGCATGATATCCCGAATGATGAAGGAATTAGAACAAAAGGTGATGACCCAAATGGATGTTCGGGCAAGAGAGTCCGATGCTCGGGCAAAAGAATCCGAAGCTCGCATGTTTGCCGCTCAAAACACCTTGGTTGGAGATTTAAAGGAGGTTCGTGCATCAAGATCCGCCACTCCTAAAAGTGACCATATACATCTCAAAGCTTCCGGCATAGAACATGTAGTGTCGAGGGGTAATAGAGCCAATATGCAGGTTGGAGGAGGAAATGAAGGGTATGGTCGTTTTGGGGTAGGAAACCAACATGGAGGGGTGGAGTCTTGTGGGGAGGTTGAAGGAGGGAATACGAGAAATCAGGATGAGAATGAAGGCTATGGGAGATTCGGGATGGAGAATATTGGTCGAGGGCCTTTTGGAGGAGGATATGGAGGGAATGATAGATTTAAGATGGGCAATCAACGAGGAAGAGTTGGGCTTTATGGTGATGATAGAGGTGACTATGAATCAAGGTACCATGAAGATGGGCTTGGTAGGGGAAGTCGTGGGGAACGAGCTCCAAAGTCTCATGGAGAATGGAATTCTATGAGGGTGAGAAATCATGATAGCTATAAGGAGTGTGAAAGACTAATTGAAGAAGAAGTTTCATGTAGAGCTCAATTGAGGCCTACCTACCCACGTGGTGGTGTAGACACAAACCAAAGAGGTAACTACTCAAGTCATTTGACTATATCTTCTTCTTCCATTTCTCACATAAACCTCTTGGTGTATATGGAAATGTCTCCTCTTCGATGAGCTTAAACTAAATTAGTAGAGAAAAAGAACGAGAGAGAGAGAGAGAAAAAGCTTGAGAGTGAAAGTGAGTCTAAAAAGCCAAGAGAGCGTGAAAAAAGACAAGAGTGTGAGGTGCAAAAGTCAAGAGAAAGTGGTGTGGGTTAGAGAAAAGAAAAATATCAAATGAGAGAAAAACCACAAGCACAAGTGAGTAAATGGTGCTTGTTAGATGCCAAGGCCAACCTTGGGTGGGCACCAAATGACCCTTTACGTCTTGCTCTTGGTGAGGAAAATAAGCCCTTACCCACTAATACTTCTTCTATGTCTTTTTGTGTTGATGAGTTTGTAGGAAATTTAATTGAAGGTATGGAAGTGAAGCAGCAAATTGCACATGGCTTGGAAACTATGCACCCGAAGAAGGAACAAGCGGAACGAGGGCAAGTGGATGAACTCCTTGCCCAAGGTTCAAGTGCACTATCCTTGTCACCTTGTGATGCTCCCTTGCATATAATTACACTAGAGAAGTCCCTTTGTGTTAATAGATTTGTTATTGATGACTTGTGTAGAAAGTGGTCTCATGAGTTTGAATATTTGAATGTTAAATCTATCTTTGCATCATATGTTGATCCTATCTTGATAAATCCAAGCATTGATAGATGCCTAAGCTTTCATTTGTTGGTAATTTTGAGCTTCATGAGTCTGCGGATGAGAATAGTAGGACCAAGAGGAGTGACATGGATAGTGACTTTAGAACTTGGTGTTTGCTATGTTTTCATTGCAAGGTGGTTAAACCCTTCAATGGGATTGGAGTGTTCTATAACCGTTTTGTGAAGGATTTTTCCACTCATATGTCTCTTGCGGATGATGTTGTGAATATGAGCATAAAATTGCATTGTTCCCATAATTGTGGTCTTATTTTTATATTGTTGGAGGAATTGTGTAAGACCTATTTTGATAAAAATCTTATGATGCTTACTATGACTTTACACAAGTTATAATGTTGTTCTTATTATACATGTGGAGCATAAAGATTTATGGATACATTGTGCATATGCTTTTGACCACTTTTTGAAATTGTTGAAGCAAGTGAGTAAAATCCATTGTGATGAACTTTGCTTGTTGAATGATAATCCTTCTTGCAAACTTGATGTGTGTTGTGATGAACCTCCTCTATATTTTGACCAAGAGTTTGTCAATTTTTGGAAGAGAACTTCTTATTTGAGCAAGAGTGGTGTGTTAATGATTGAAAATGATTGTTCGTTGTATGAGCGTGAGAATAAAATTTTTGTGCTTAGACCTCTCTTGATAACTTTCCATTTTGCACCATATGAGGACCCTTTCTTGTATATGCCTAGTCTTGATGAGAATGCCAAATCTTTTGTCAAGATGTTCAATAATTTGGGCATCATTTGTATAGGAATGATCGAGCCAAATAGAAACAAGGTGCTTGGGGCATGTGTGTTTTGGTATGTTGCTTGATTTTATTGCATGTCCATCAAACCATTCAATGGAGTTGGGATATTTTATGGTCTATTTGTGAAGAACTTTATATCTAATGGCTTTGTTTGGGACTACATTGTGAAGGAATGCCTATGTTTATTTGCACCCACATCTTGTACCAATATTGTGAAGTTGTTTGAGTTTTGGTATGAAGGGTATCTTGATGAGTTTGTCTTGATTCCTTATAGGTGGGATTTGGATATGAAAGGATTTTAATTTGTATTCTCATCTTTATTGTGACTTGGCCTTGAGCTTAAGGGAACATGAATTTGGAGGTCCATAAAACATCTTTGGTTTAGTATTGTCTCTTAGAGCCGTTAGTGGTCTTAATCCTTTTCATCATACTTTGATATTTGATCGACTCTTTTTCCATTTCATAGGTGTGCAGAATCTGTATTTGAGGGCAAATCCTTTCCAAGAAGGGGAGAATGATATGACCATGAGTGCTAGACGTCAAGTGTCTTCACCTCGACGTGAGCCATGGATTGATTGGGGTCCAAGGAAGAGAGTGAAGACGTGCCAAGGATTCAATAAAGCTAGAGGGTTTCCCGAAGATGCGAGGAATAGAGAAGATTTGGATTCGAGGAGAAATCCTTTCCAGGAAGGGGACGATGATACGATCATGGAAGCCGTGCGTCAAGGATCTCAACTATAGCTGGATTGAACCGGAAACCGCCCTATCGAGATAATATCCGAAAGCTATGAAACTTCCACCATCATCTTCGTCTTGGAAACAGCTTCGCATGGGTATCTTGTACATCTCAATCGGAGTCCGAATGAGGGAGTTATGGTGGTTTTACTTTGAAAATCACCCGACCGGGTGAAATGGCGAAATGACGAGGGAGTCCAGAGAGAACACCCGGGCGGGTGTTTTGCACCCTGCAATTTACCCAACCGGGTGAATCACCTGAGACTTAGATTTTGTGGGCCTTTTTCCATATTTTGGACCCTTAGTATAAATACCTTTTGATGTCATTTTTTTATCCTAGATAAGATTGTGATTGAAAGTTATCTCCTTAGTGAGTTTTACTCTTTAAGGAATGTATCCAATTCGTTACTTGAAGGTTGCTTGTCTCAATTTCATAGATTGATTCAAGTAGAGGTATGCATCAATGGGGTGTATCCATTTAGTAGTGGAGCCAAGGGGTGATAGAGCTAATGAAAGTTGCCTAGGGTTGTCTCCATCATTTTGGTTAAGGTCCTATGGTTGTAGCTCTTTTACCTCATCATTATACACATGCTTTTCATTCCTAATCTACCATCCTTTCTTGGTTAGATTCAATTTTTGTTGGTTGGATCATCTATTATCTTTTGCCTTGTATTGATATATTGAAAATAGCCTCACAAAAATACTTTAGATCAAACATCAAAGGGTAAATTATTGGGAAATGATTCATAAAATACATGGATCCTTATCATCTTCTTCCACCAAGTAGTTTTCAAATCTCCATCACAAATTTTGGTTTCCACTTTGGGTGAATTTGTAGCTTTTGTTTTCTTCTCCTTCACTTTAAAATTTGATGCAGTCTCTTCTTTAGAAAGTGATCCACCACATGAACCAAACATTTACCGTGGCAATGAAAAATCCCCCAATGTGGACTCAATTGCTTGTGTCTTTTGGATCTCTACAACATGCATAGCTATGCATTCCATGTTCATAACCAGTTCATCGTCTTCACGACTCTTCATAGCATTGTAAATAGATAAGATGTGTCGTCTGTTGCCCATACGAAGGGTGAGCTCTCCCTTTGCTATATCTATCAATGCTTTTCCTGTTGCTAGGAATGGGCGCCCCAGGATAAGCGGTACATTCATGTCTTCATCCATATCCAACACTACAAAATCGACGGGAAATATAAAGTCATGTACATTCACCAGAACATCCTCAACAATTCCTTTAGGATAGGTAACTGATCTATCTGCGATCTGCAGTGTGATTGTAGTC
The DNA here is from genome assembly GCF_023119035.1 of Salvia hispanica. Lineage (NCBI taxonomy): Eukaryota > Viridiplantae > Streptophyta > Magnoliopsida > Lamiales > Lamiaceae > Salvia > Salvia hispanica. Next base: position 4,432,798 of record NC_062968.1, read on the forward strand.
GGCTTGAGAGTGCCGATCTTCATTTTTCTGAAAAACGATAATGGCATCAAATTTATGCTCGCCCCCAAATCACACAGTGCCTTTGTCTGTCTGTCATTTCCAATGACGCATGAGGTATTTGAAACTCCCAGGATCTTTAAGCTTAGCAGATAGCTTCTTTTGAATTATCGCACTACAGTTTCAAATATGTTCACCGTCTCATAATCAATCCACTTCTTCTTCTTGGAGAGCATATCTTTTAGGAACTTTGCATATGTAGGCATCTCTTGCAGAGTTTCCACCAATAGTATATTAATGCACCTTCCTAAAAATATTGAGAAATTTGGAGAATTGTTCATCTAACTTATTCTTCTTTACCGCAAATGGAAAGGTCACTCTAACTGTCGTAGGAATGGATGGAGGGGGAAACTTTTCTGGCACTGCGTCGTTCTTGATATGAATGTCCACCTTATTCTTTCCCTTGGAATTCTCTTTTGCTCTGACGTCTTCCTTTTGAGTACTTTTCTTTTCCTCTACATGCATGTGAGGTCCTTCATACCACCTCTCAAGTGTATGGCCTTACAGTCTTTGGGATTGTTTAGGGTTTGTGCTGGGAATTGGCCCGGTTGATGTTGGACTCCCACAGCTTGAGGGATCTGACTTATCTAGTTGTCAATGCTCTTCATGTGCACGTTCAAGCTTTGCACATCATTCTTAACTTTTCATAGCCTTTGATTAGTAATCTCCATGTACTTGTCAGTTTTCTCCATGTACTTGGTAGTCTGAATCATGAATGCTGCCAAGATATCTTCTGTAGTAGGCTTCTTCTGCTCATCGACCATTCCATTAGCTACTGTGAATCCTGGTGGTGGTTGCAAAGCATTGTTAGGATTCCCATAGGAGAGATTGAGATACACCTTGTTACATAGTTGTTATAGTTACCACCCCCTTGGTTGGAGCGATAGTTGTTGAAGTTCATGTTATTCCCTCCTTGGTGCACATAGTTGACACCTTCAACTCCCCCTTGAATCTTTGGCCCTGACTGTCTCATCTCCATAATTTCCAATTGTGTGGTCAAGAGATCAAGCTGCTTTGACATTCTGTCTATTCTATCATCTTCTGATGCAGAGGCCACCCTATAAGACTTATTTCTATCATTATTTCATCCTTCATCAGTGGAAGCTACTCGCTCAATCACTTGCATGGCATCATTCTCTCCTAATTGAAGGAGTGCTCCTCCTGCTCAAATTCAGCTCATGCATTGCATCTGGAATGCACCCCATGTAAAAAGCTATGACTTGATGTCCCGGACTTAGACCATGCTTAGGGCATCTCTTCAACAGTGTCTTAAATCTGGCCCATGCTTCTCGGATTGTCTCATGAGGCTTCATCTGGAACTGAATTATCTCTGCTTGCCTCTTTAGAACTTTGTTGGGTGGGAAGTACTTCTCCAAAAATAAGTCTACCATGGCATCCCACGTTTTAACAGATCCATGTTGTTGTACCAATCTCTAGCATCATCTCTCAAGGAAAATGGGAATAGCCTTAGTCTGATCTGTTCATTTGTCACCCCATTAAGCTTCACCGTGTTGCTGATCTGAATTAACTTGAGATGCTTGTTGGGATCTTCATTGACCTTTCCCCCAAAAGCATTAGCCTCAGCCAATTAAGCAATCCTGGCTTGAGCTCAAATTGATTGGCATCGATCTCATCGTTGCCAATTGGTGGGTTCTCTACCTCTCTGTAAGCGTACATGTTTTGAACTGACACTATGACTTGTTGTTCATCTTTTTCCTTTAGTTGTTTCACCAGATCTGCAAGTTCTATTTGAAGTTGTTGGACTACCGGATCTGAATGTTGTGCATTGTTCTCTTCGTTGTCCGCCATTGTTATTGCAACAGGAGTAGGCGGTTCTCTCTTAAGTGGCGAAAGTGATCGCCCTTGGTTGAGCCTTCTCTGAGCGTTCCTCCTTCGGTTGGATGCTTCGATCTCAAGATTGAATAACTCTAATGGTTGCCCCTTAGAGCGAGTGAACATACAACCTGAAAAGAAAAACACAAAAGTGAGAATAACTCAAAAAGAAAGAAAAAAAATAAAAAAAATAAAGCAAGTAAAATCTAGATTAGTAATCTTAATTTTTATCACGATATTAGGCTATAGTAACACAAAATTGTGACTCAACTTATTTTTATCACAAGTATACCTACAAGTGTACGGGGCTAATGTAGCAAATAGTAAGCAAAGAGTATCGTATCCACAGAGACAATCAGTGTCAACCTAATTACCACGAACCAACCCCAACTACTATCTAGATGAATAAGAAAGTTTTGGTTTTTTATATCTACTTAAAGCAAGGTAAAAACAATTAAAAACAAATAGAGCACTAAAAGCAAATAAGAGAAAACAGATGTAGATCAAGGATGAGAAGGGTAGAATCCTACGGGATCAATAACAACTATCATATACTCAATTAACTTCCAAACTATGCCAACCAAGGGTCTCAAGGGTTATTAAGCTATCACTAAAGTAAAACTATATCTTCTCTCGAAGCATATAATTTGTAGATTGCTACCTAGAACCGAAGTCTCCTTCCTAGAACTAAGGCAACAACTCCTAATAGCTCCTAAGATACTTAGCTTCATTCAAAGGCTCAAATCTCTCAATTATATTGGCAAAGACGTCAATTTCTTCTCTTTCAAATTAAACTATTCACTTCTCAGTTCTTGTAGTAAAATCCACATGCATTTATAAGGTGATCAGTCAAATAAATGTATAAGCACAGAAGAAATCAAAATAACCACATGAGCTAAGGCATAGAAAAAGGAAATCAATTGAACATAAGAATCACTGTATCTCCCCCGTAGAACTCTACGAAGGATTTAGCTACTCATGTTCAACATAAAAGTCAAAGAAATATTCAAAGAAAATATTCAAAAACATTGTTTGAGCAAGAATAAAACTAAAAGATGAACTCCTAGAATAGGATTGGGCGGATTGGAGGCCTCGTCTTCAATCATGCGATGAATACTCGTCCTCTGCTCGTTCTTCTCTTCTTTCTAGGTGAAAAAGTTGTATTTCTGGGGTAGGAGGCGTTTAAGTTGTGTTTGGAGGCATTTCCTAGGCATATATATACCTAGGGTGACTTTGGGCCCAAAATAAACTGTCGGACGAAGCTGGCGGATCGCCAGGTTGGGTGTGCGTCGAAGCTGGCAGTCGCCCGATGCGTACGACGTTTTTCTCGAGTTTTTCTGGCGGGTCGCCGGGTTCGTTTGCATGCGAACCCGGCGGGTCGCCAGCTATGTCACTGCTTCGCGCAGTCTTGGTAAAATGGCCATAACTTCTTCTATCGAACTCTGATTGAGACGTTTAAGATATCCACGCGAAGCGCTTTCAAAGACTAAGAGAATGGTATGCATTATGTGCAAATCGGACTTCAAAATCTCTAGAAAAACTGTCTCGGACTAAAGCTTCTGCACATCCACATATTTTATACATTTTTCTATACAATCTTCACAAAATGGTCAAAATACCAACATAATAGAGAAGTAGCTATAATCATGTCTCAAAGTACACAATATATGATCAAAATCAAGTAAAACTACCCTCTAAAACCATATAAAATAAAAGTGAATCACTTTTTCACATTTAACTTTGTCTTCCCCCAAGAATGGTTTACAGTTTACATGTTTATTCATGAAAAATTCTAAATCTTCCATGAAACCTTCTACTTATAAATCTAAATGGTTGATCAATTTCACGGTCTGATTTTCTATTTCTTTTGTGAGATCATATATTGCATAAGTAGTCTAAAAGCATATTAGCACATCGATAAATAGACAAGTAATAATTGTACTCTCAATAAATAAACGGCCTAACCAGACTGGTTACTATAACGTGAAACAAAAATATGAGAAATAAAATTCAATTACATTGAGAAATTAATGGTATTTGACAATGATTATAGAATAGTACCTAATTCGTTTAGGCGTTGGATTTTATGAGTGGTCCAACCACCTATCTTAGATGACTTGAAAATGATGTAACGTTAGCTTTATTTATTTACTTACCCATATCTGAATACAGCAGAGCTTTCTTTTACATAATTCTTCTGCAGCATGGAAAGATGATTAATAGCACATGTACCTAAGATAGGCTTCAATATAGATTGAAAATAAAATGCCGCTATTATAAGTTTGGTCTATCAGGGCATCCACGTCGTCGTGCTCTTGGGTGCGGGCACAACATTGTTAGAAGGAGAGCACACGGGCATTGCATGCACAAGTTCCGTCGTCCAAGTTGTTGGTGACACGTGCCATGTTTTTAAAATTAATATTTTTATTATAAATTTGTACATTGAATTTTTCAAATACTATAGTGCTCAAATGCACGTAAATAGTGTGGTGCTCGATGGTTGTGGATAGCCTTACAATCTCGTTTTTAAAGCATTGCTTAATGCTTATTTCTTCTGGGTTGTTTGCAGTAAATTGCACTACAACTAAGATTTATCTACACAGTAGTTCTGTGCTTTCAAGGGCATAATATATTTTCGACATTTTTCCATCACCATTTGCATTCTAAATTAACTAATTCTTTTATTCCCTAGATCTTGGAAAATAGCCAAATGGGGCCTTTTTTTTTATGGACCAAGTCATGTCCAGTCCATATATTGAACTTGATTAAATAAGAGGTCCAACACAATTGAAGTAACACAAAGGTTAAAGATGTTGAAAATTTGAAAAAACGTATAATTACGATACGGAGTAATTTAATATGTACGAACTATGATAGAGTTCGAAATTGAAACATTTATTTATGAAAAGAATGCATGGTTCTTCCGAATTATCATTATTTTTCCCTTATACATTAAGGTGGTGTTGTTTTAATGCTAACTCATTTCTCGTTATTTTTGTGTTAATCTTTCCTGCCAATAAATGTGGGATATGTTGGTGGACCTATCTCTATTTTGATCTGGGCTAAGCTTAATTGTATTAAGCACCTGGTCCTAATGTGTGTGATGACCCAACTGCTTTTCAACCCGTTACTTACCCTAGGCACACCGGTGGCCGCCACATAGCACTCTACGAGGATCCTGATTGTGAGCTGTTCGATTAGAGGTGTGTTTCTTATGCGAGACATTTAGTCTCATTGACTCTTGGGCTCTATTCATTTGGTCTGCTAAGTCGGAGGATATTCAATGGTTTCTAAAGAGTTTCTAAGTGTTCCAGTGTTATGAGAGTGAATCCTGTGAGTCTGGTGTGTTCTTCGTGTTGAGTAAGCTGTGGTGCGTGGTAATCGGTGAAACCCTAGGATTTTTGGTTCAGGCCGTCCTATAGTGTTCATCTTGTGATTGTTGATTGAGAAAGAGGAGATCCTTGGCCGGTGTAGTTGTTGTAATCTTCTCGTTTTTTGTTACTTACTGTTCGTTCTAAGATCCGTAAGGATCTATTGTCCGGTGTTACAAATGGTGCTATTGAGCGTGCAGGTGATATTCAGTGAACGGCTAAGGCTTGAATAAGTGGAGAATCAAGTAGTGCCAGGGTTCTTTAGATATCTTGTATTATATTATACTTGTGATTAGCTTGTGTAACTGGTGTGTGCTTGAAAGATTGACAATCTATCGAACTTAAATGCAGAAAGAGGATTCGGTAATTAACCAATCACCATTGGTCTGACCCTACAATAAAAAATTAAATTTAAGGACATTTTTATATAAATATGTTGAAACCAGTGTTTTAAAAAACGGACCGGACCGACCGGTTCGACCGGTTGGACCGCGAACCAGCAGCTGATCCAGTCCGGTTCGGCCCCTAAAACCGTTGGCATGTTGAGCCGCCCTGAACCGTCGGAACCGGCCGGTCGGACCGGTTGAACCGAAAATCGGAAACCAGTTTTATTTAAAAGCTTGTTTAAAATATGAGACTAGAAGGAATTGAACCCTAAACCTCTAGGTAAGAAACTAACACCTCTACCACTTCACCACATGGTCTTGAATGAAATATTGTGAACATTAATTATTGTTATACATTAACTCCATTATTGTGAACATTAATTATTGTTATACATTAACACCCTAGGGTTTTGTCCACACAAATTAATAATTTGTGTTTAGTTTTATACTTTAAAATAATTTTTAGTTATGATATGTTTAATTTTAATTATAAGCCACTAAATGTTATTTTTATTGATGTAATATGGAGTATATATTATTAATATAGTTTATTACTCCATATTTACTAATAATTCAAGTTTAATTTTATGTAATAACTAATAATACTATTATAGTATATATTTATTCAAATTAACTAAAAATTGATATTTAGTTTTATATATTGTCTATAATATTATTTCACCATATAAATGTTTGAGATAATATGAATTTTATCTATTTATTATATGTAAAATATGTACTTTTTTTGGCTACATTATGTAAAAATTTATATATTTAATAAATATATAAATTTTACCATTCACTTACTTTAAATACTCTTAATATTTAATTTACTTAAAATATTTAATATATGTTTTTGTTATATGTTAATATTAATTGTAATATATTACTCATTAAATTTAATATATTTTGTAAGAGCATATTTAATTTTATATTTGCAGGTAAAACGGTTCGACCAGTGATTGAACCGGTCGGACCGGTTGAACCGTGAACCAGTAGCCTCACCGGTTCACCGGTCGATCCGATTTTTAAAACATTGGTTGAAACCTTAAACTGTATACAAACGATACTCTATCTATTACTCCTTCTGTTTTTTAAAAATAGCAAATATTTCCATTTTTGGTCATTTCTTAAAAATAGAATCTTTAAAATCTTTCTATTTTAGGACATGGATCCTACAATCCACTAACTCTACTTTCACTATTTTTTTCTATTCATCTCTCTTGCTTTATTCATTTTTCTCTCTCTCTCTCTTACTTTACCTATTTTTCTCACTTACTTTACCAATTGTGCATTAAAACATGTGTCGTTTCAAATGTTTCTATTTTTTGAATACGGAGGAAGTATTTGAAGAAATGAACAAAACAGAATGGAACTGAAAAAAATTACACCAAAAATAATAAAACAACTAATTACATATTGAGGTGTCGAAAACACTCTTTCTGCAAAATAAATTACGTTCACACTAATAATCTCATATTAATGTATTGTCCCTAAAAATAAAACGATTCAATCCTAGCATATAAAAGCAGGGGCGTAGCCACCTTATGGGATATGGGGCATTTGCCCCTCCTCATCCAATCATTTCTTTGTATATTTATACATAATTTTTTGATTTCATACTTCAACCACACTAAATGCCCTTCTCAAATACTCTCTCTGTCCCACTAGAAATGAAACGTTTTCCTTTTTGGGTTGTCCCATTAAAAATAAAACGTTTCTTAAAATAGAAATAATTTTATCTCTACTTTTTCCTCTCTCTTACTTTACTCTCTCTTCTTTAACTCACAAAACAACACTAAATAAAATCTTGTGCCGAAAAGCAAACGTTTCATATTTATTGGGACGGAGGGAGTACATAAATTTTTCCTATGTATTATATTTTGAGTAAAGGCCATAACTGGTCCTGAACATATGATCATTTTATTATTTTGGTCCTAAACTTTATCTTTTGGACTTTTGGTCCTGCACATTTCAAATCGGATCACAATTGGTCCTCCGTCAATAGTTCCGTTACTTTTATAACTGTCAATGGGTTTGACAAATTTTGACCAAATTAGACTTTAAGTTTTAATTTTTAACACACTAATTAATTCCCTAATTCTGATTCCTCGTCGCCCTCTCCTTCTCCTTCACAAATCAGCGAACCACTCCAATTCGTCGCCCTCTCCTTCTCCTTTCCTTCACTCTCGGAGACAAAGTCGCCGCTGACTACAAATACTCCATCAGCATCGTCGACATTGGCCTTCCTGGTCAGATAACCCCTTACCCAACTTTTTCTCGGCGATTTGGTCGCCATCGCTCCAGCACCCGTCGTCTCCTGCTCGAAATCGGGCTGCTGGTGCCTCGCGATTCGCTGCTGCTGGTGCATCGAGACCAGCCCCAGCCCCGAATGAAAGCAGAGAGTCCTGTGAGTCGAAAATCAGCAATGAGGATTCTCAATTCGGGGCTGGACGGCGATGGCTCCTACTTCGATCAGCAGCCTCGCAACTGGCGGACAGCAGTGGCGGCGATGCCTGTAGTGGCGACGATATGTCGGCAACAGCAGCGAGAGAGAGTGATAGAGGTGTGACAGAGAAGGGGAGAATCGGAGGGGGAAGAGTGAAAGATGGGCTGAAGGTGGCCGACCGCAACTGCTCTAACTGGACTCGCGGCGACAAAGAAGCAGCGGCGGGCCGGCGGCGGCAATTGCAGACGGTGGCGGCGAACATGATGTGAGAGAGAAGAGAGGGAGGAGATGAAATTAGGGAGTAATTTGTCATATTTAACAATTTAATTTGGTCAAAATTGGATTTAATACCCCATTTTATACTGGCGATTGTTAGCGATGAAGTTGATGGCCGGCGCTTTACCATTCAGAACTTCAGCGAAGAGGTCGGAGTTGTTGAGCACGTTGACGTCGTTGTTCGAGCCGGGGACCCGAAATACGCATGCCAAATCCATAGCCGATAGTCGGCGACGGCCTCGAGTATAACGGTGGGGTGGGTGCCTTTGTGGCCGCTCGTGTATGACCCTTTCAACGCCACAGGGCAATTCTTCCATTGCCAATGCATGCAATCGACACTCCCGAGCATCCCGGGGAATCCGTGCACTTGTTCGTGAAGTCGGAGCAGAAACTGACAATCTGCGGTGGTTGGCTTCTTCAGAAATTCGTTGGTGAAGGCTGCCCGGACGCCTTTGCATAAGTTCAACAAACAAAGTCTCCCAGTGGATTCTTCGACGTGCAGGTATTCGTCGAACGAATCCGCCGTTTGTCCAGTAGCAAGTGACGGATCGCCGCAGTACATTTCTGGAGCGTCGTGTGGCTAGGACGGCCAACAACGTCGAACCCTTCTCTGAAGTACTCTTCCCGTCCCGCCAACGTATTCGCGATATGCAAAAATAGCGCGCGTGACATACGGAAACGGCGACGGAAGTAGATATCTCTCCATACCGGGTTCAGATTGAAGTAATCACGTTCCAACCTTGCGGCGGCTTCCTCCTCCCTACGTCGATCTTCTTTTAGCGATTCTTCCATTATTCGACGCATTTGCTCAAATGGATCCATAATGGATTAAATTTGGGAGAAGAAAAAAAATAAAAGAATGATTTTATAGAAGTGATTGGAGAGGAAAGAAAGACAGATGAGTGAATAGATGTGTGTTTGTGTGTAAAATGGAGATTTGAGAAGAGTATTTATAGAATAAAAAAAAAATTTAAAATATGACCGTTGAACGATTATATTACCGTTTTTTTTTTTTCAAAAAATTGATTTAAAGAAAAAATGAATTATGACGTCATAATTCCGACGCCCACTCGCGGGTCAGCGAGTGGGCGTCACGCCAGCCGCCCGCGCGCGCCACGTGGCGCCGGGCGCGTGTCTCGCGAGCTCGAGGTCGACCTCGCCGGGACGTGTCACGCGTCGAGACAGCCCATCTCGTCGGGACGAGACAGAACCTGCATCGCTGTCTCGATGCCGTCTCGTCTCGTCTCGACGAGATCGAAACTGAATGCCCTGTTTTATGTTATCTCAGAGTCATTAAAAACGAAATAACTCTCAAATTAATATAAAGAGGTAAAATCACTTATAATAGAAAGAAGTATTACCGAACCAATTGAAACATAAAGTGATTGAATTGAGCATTAGCAAATGAAAACGCATAATTTCAAACAGGACAACCTGACAATCATAAAGAAAAATACACAGAGATGACTCATGTTGTTGATCAGTGTTTGAATTTACAAGGTCGTGGGATTAATGGAAATTTTTTCAATAAAGCTTTGCAACCAAATTTTGTACAATAAAAAATTAGTTTATTTAAAAAAAATATAATTTATTTATGTATTTAATTAAAAAGTGTAGATACATATATATAGTATAGGGAACGTGCATAATATTATGGTATTTGTGTATATTTTTTTAAAAAATTTGAATCATAAAATATAATTAATGCATACTTTAATTCAAATTTAAAAAATAATAGAGAAATAATTCAAATATACAAATAAAAAATTGAAAATGATGCCAAAAACTAATAAAGTGTTTTTAATTTATTAACTAACTATATTTATTAGTTTAATATTTAATTAACACATCAAAATGACCAATATAATCTTATTTTTGATTGTACAAAATTTGATCATTTATCATTACTCTTTTGAGGTCTTATTAGAAAAGGCCCAAATATACGTACCATGGATATATAGATTAGTCAATGAACTGGAAAGCATATATAATAATGTCTGTCAACTATTAATACTTTACAAAATTGTTACCTTAATTATGGCATAGTGAACAAAGCACTACCTTTATACTTATAATAATATAACGAGTCGAATCTTTTCCATCACACAACTTTTTTTCATAAAAAAAGAAGCCCAAAGTATGAAAATATGCAACATTAGTAAATACATTCCGACATAATGAACGAACATACGTCATAAGAAACTGTTCTTTTTACAAGATGATCAATTATGAGTTTCAATTAGTATAATTACTTAATTATGAAGCTACGCAAAAGACCACTAAACAAAGCTAAGGATGACATAGTAGAGAGAGAAAGAGGAATGAATGCATACATTATAGATACACAATTGGGAGGTGGGCCCTTCTCAAACCATTTCAAAACATTCCTTTTCCTGCTTTTAAACACACTTTCAAGAAAGCAACTGCTTTATTACTTCTTCAAACACCTCTCTCTCTCTCTCTCCATGGATTCAACCGCTGCTCAATGGCCTCCTCCACAGGTATAATAATAAACACAAACTTATTTTTTGAAAATTCATGTTTTGATAAAAGATTAATATGATAGGTGAATGAGAAGGTGAGGTGGTCAGGATCAAATGAGAGGAAAATGAGGCCTCAGAAAGAGAGAGCTCTCAACTGCCCTCGCTGCAACTCCACCAACACCAAATTCTGCTACTACAACAACTACAGCCTCTCTCAGCCCAGATACTTCTGCAAAACATGCCGCCGCTACTGGACTGAAGGCGGCTCCCTCCGCAACATCCCTGTCGGCGGTGGCTCCCGCAAGAACAAGCCTTCTTCCATTTCCACTAATTTGGTGCCTTCGCCACAAAACCCTAAATCCCACCATTTCAAAGCCCTAAGCGAGATCATCTCATCTTCACTGCCGCAGCAGCAGCAGCATCTCTCCTTGCTGGCGGATCCGTACTCGTCGTCGCTGGAAGGGCTTGTGAGCGGCTATGGAAGCTTCCAGGGGCTTCCGGAAACGAGCGGGAAGCTTCTGTTTCCCAACAATGGAGGAGATCATGGATATTGGAATGGTGGTGGATCATGGTAAATTTATCCATTAATTTTCTATATTTTTTAATTACTGATGGGAGATAGCTTGGGAAAAAAACTGACCTAAATATTGTGTTCCAGCGTTAGGTAATTATATCTATGTGGAGTAGTATCTTTGGTTGTTATATAATAATAATAATAATAATAATAATAATAATAATAATAATAATAATAATAATAATAATAATAATAATAATAATAATAATAATAATAATAATAATAATAATAATAATAATTACTATTATTAAGGATGTTGGTGTTAGAAGCTTGTTTTTAGATATGGCTTCAGGTTGCAGTAGCAAGTGAATAGAAGAAGAGATTGCAATTGGCCTTGATTTTTGAATGGAATTAACCAGCTGCACTACTAGTTTATTCTTCTATCAACACAAGGAGAGAGAGCTACTATGGAAGTAGAATTAAGTCTCATTTTCTTTGTCTCTATAATTGTGTAATAGGAGTAACTTAATTATAACTCAACTTTTTAATTATTCAGCTTAGTAATGGAATTGCTATATCTTTGTTTGGAAACACTTACTTTTTTGTTAATGTCTTCAATTCTCTGATTTTGGTATATCATGCATGCTATTGATTTGGAATCAGAAATATTTACAAATATGTGGGCACTTTTTTCATGAAGATATTTGATTATTGTGGTTAGGTCTAGCTAGTTAGAGGAGATAGTTTGTACACACCTGCTGCATCTTCAGAAAAAAGAGGAAAGGAGATTTACCTAATAATGGTATTGATATCCAAACAGGCATCAACTGTGATACAGACTCATTCAATTCATTCACACATATAAATAGATATATGTAGTGGCAATAAATAGATAAATTTCCCAAGTTGCTTTTAAAGAGTTCCCCATGCCATGTTCACCTTTCCTATCACTTGTTGAAAGATCTGAAAAACCCTACTCACTTTTGTCATTCAATGGGACCCACAAACATTCCCCTAGACAATTGTGCTGCTGAGGAATAATCTCCTCTCCCACACTTATATCTATTCCACAGTACACCCTAATATATTTAATATAATATATTGTTAGGAACGTAACCCAACGCAAACTTCAAACTAGATTTAGACAGTTAGATTTCAAGATTTGACAACGTCATTATTGTGACATTGTCAATCGATTGACATTGGATTGATATGTTCTATTGACGTTATTTGTCATCAGTTAAGATCAAATTTTGAAATTTAACAGTCCAAATCATAGTTTAAAACTTTTGAGTTTGCATAAGAGATGCAATTTATATTTTATCACTATCCTATTATATACTATTATATACCATTGGGTGTATGGATTTTCATATATTGTTATTTGCTGTAATCCACTGTGTGGTGTGGGCATAATCACGACCCAAAAATGTGTAGCACCACAACCCATGAAGAAGTTTATTTTGGCATCGTTTCCATATTTATTTTCCCATTCAAAAATTTACTTTTCATTTTCTTTTTCTTTTAAAAGGAGATCAATATTGATTCTGCTTTAACATCAACATCCATGATTACTTCAACCCCATTTTATTAGATGGAAGACTCAACTCAAGTCAATTATAAATTATTCATTTATTTTCGGGTAAAACACATTTAAAGATCCTTTTACTAATAGTACTTCCTCCGTTCCACTGAAAATGACTCACTTTCCTTTTTAGTTTGTCTCAACCAAGATGACTCATTACTAAAAATGAAAACACCTTTCTCTCTACTTTATTCTCTTTCACTTACTTTACTCTCTCCACTTCACCACAAAATAAAGTTATACAAATTTCCATACCGCCCAAGAAAGCGGTCATCTTTCTTAGGACGGAGGGAGTACATTTTATTTCATTAGATCCTTCTATAAATGTTTTGGTTCATTAGGTTCATGTACCAATGCATTTTTTGATTTAAGAGGGTTTTTGGTTAAATGTTTATTTAACGGACTTCATAATTAATTAAATCTTTCTTGTGATAATTACATTGAATTTTTTCTCTTATTTATTTTGAAATTAATCCAATTGCAACGACATGAAATATTAATAAATTTTTGTTTCCCAATGCTTCTTGAATCAATATTGCAGCTGAATTCGTTCCAAAATAAATAATTTGAAAAAAATCAACTAACATAAGAAAAGTTAATTAAATTTTGAAGTATGTTAAATAAATATAACCAAATTAAGTACAAAATCTCTTAAAACATCTTGCATTAGTAATAGTATAAGGATCTAAGGGGAAAAAAATGTAGAAAGACCTAATGAAACAATATGTATTTATTGGTACAAGTATCTAATGAATCAAAGAATTTGTAGAAGAACCTAATGAAATAGTAATATACTCCCTCCGTCCCTGATTAAGAGTCACACTTTTCCATTTCAATCCGTTCCCAATTAAAAGTCACACTTCATTTTTACCATAAATAATAAGTAGGTCTCACATTCCACTAACTCAATTCACTCACATTTTATTATAAAATCAATATAAAAAATGGATCCCACATTCTACAACTTTTTCAATCAACTTTTCTTTACATTTCTTAAAACCCATGCCCGGTCAAAGTGTGACTCCTAATCGGGGACGGAGGGAGTACTTAGTACAAAAGCCTCTAGTTATGTTTTGCCTTTATTTTCGTATGTATTAATTACAAAAATACATAACCATATAAACAATTTTAGCATTTTCACGCTTAATTTTCGTGAATAAAAAGTGTATTTATAATGCCAACAGTAGAATTTAGTAATCAGATTCACATATATAGAGAGAGAAGGAGAGAGAGTAGCGTCCGTACTATTTTATCGTTTCGCGAGTTGGAATGCATGTTCCTTGTTTCTGCTATATAACGGCCACTACTAGACATATCACATTCACAACAATGCAACTACCCTCCATGTGCACTATCATCGCTGTCACTAACACAGCATATGCCTCCTTCCATAAAATTCCTCAATCAAAACATAACATCCTATTTTCAATACGAATCAAATTTCTTGTCTTCACTTTCAACTTACTCTCTCTTCTCCAGACTCCAACAAATTGTCTCTTTTGGCTCCAACCACATTATCAAATGAAATCACAATATTCTACTCAACAAGCACATCACATAATAACGTGCATTGGAAAAGTTTCAACCCCATTTTCAGTACAACATGGTAGACACGGAATCGATGGAAAACGCATATGAAACGTATCTCAGTCACAAGACCAGTCACTATTGGCAGGACTATTATGTCAAAAAAGAAAGGAAAAACGGAGAGAAGCTACTGGTTGAGGGACGTACCTACACGTCCACAATCAACCAGTAGCGTCCACAAATCCTGAATCACCAAAAAAGCACATAATTATGTGCAAAGTATTGTCTTTCCCTAATCAATAATCCATGATTATTCTAAAAATATATATGTATATCATGCCTCCAATACAGAGCCCAATTTCAAAACGACTAATGTTGTATGAGACAAGTAGGACCCCATAAAACTCAAGTGGAAACCAAAGTCTCCACAACCACAATTACTAAATACTATTTGTCCCCTACGACTAAATACCAACCCATAAATTAATGGAAACATCAATCAACTCAACAACGCACTAGTCATCCTTTTGTCTCCACAGAACATAGTACTCAAGCATCTGCATCTATGATATAAAAGTTAAAAAAAAATGTGTGACAAAATGCAAACAGTACTTAATAAAAGAGTTCCATAGAGAGAGTATCCAGCTTCTGAGGGGTTTACCAATAGCTAAACAACCGACATCTTTTCAGTTCCCAAGCTGCACAACTTCAGCAATCTCTAAACCCGAATCATAAAGATGTAGGACTTGAAGCTGAACCTTCACATGGATGCTTAATAGACACAAGTTCATTGATCAGCGTTTATTCCAAAGATGCGAACTTTATGCATGTTTGGGAACTTGGCAACAACCAGAACAAAAACAGCTAGAGTGTTGAAGAAGAGCATAGGATGTTGATAGTCAGTTGTATGGGAGGCTATCAAGTACCTGATAAAAGAAAGGATGCATCCATCAAATACACGAAAAAAAAACTTCCATATGTAGACATATGTTTGGACTTCGAGTCAACCCAAAAATGCACCATAATATACTACATGATGATTCTTTGTCTAGCTAAAAAGGAAATCATTCATGTAATAAGTTTTCCCATTTTAAGTCCCATCATGCGCACAAGCATAGAATCCCCTGAAGAAAGTATATATAGAGCACGGTAGCATTCTTGTAAATGAGGATAAGTAAAGACGATAACAGAAAAAGAAAATGCACTCTTCCGAGTCAAACAAATCCTAAAACATAAAGTACCGCCAGAAAGATAAGACGAAAATGTCGCGCAAAGGGGTCGGATCCAATGTAGGAGCTAAAAGGCCGAATGCAAGACGCCAAAAAGAAAATGAAAATCATATAAATACATAAGAATGTAGTATCTCCTGACTTCAGCAGAAATTGCATGCTTTCAATATTCCTATTACGGAATTGGAAATGTACCAGGTATGCTGCCAGGTTAAATTGTGATTTGTGATACTTTTCCAACAATCACAAGCCAATCTTTCAACAGAATGATAGATAAAACTGTCTTTTACCATATCATGGGACATTGCTTACAGCTCAATTTAAAGTATAACTCACTTTTACAGCTTTAACTTCAGAAACTTTCCAGGCATTGGAGGCTAAGTTCAGTGGTTAGTTATCTGATTGTGAATATTGATTTGAAAGTACTAAACTGCTGTGAGGACTTCTATTACCAAACGTGCTTTAAAATAATGCAAAGAAAACGAATAAAAAGCCAAGATAACGCAGCTGCATACTATTAATGTTCCATGTTAATCTTAGAAAAAAGGATGGAAAACAATCTTTCCACATGTTGTGTAGGGTAGATAATTTTCCATAGCTAGGATGGGGAAAAATAATTTGGGCAACCCCATTTCCCTCCTTTTCACTCCAATTCATTATAATAATATCATGGGCACTGCTGTCTGCTTATATATATTCAGCTTGAAAAGGAGAAATTTGTTATGCAAACAGCAATGAAAAATATGATATTTGAATAATAGATTTACTATGAGATTAATTAATGACTGGCCAGCCACTCTATTCATACAATAATTCTCATAAACAAATATCTTATAATGTATACTTTAATTCTCAGTGACTCAGCCTCTTTTAACCTTAAAGGCCACTGCAAAGAAAATCTTAAAATTAACATCACATGGCTAATGAAAGCACTTTGACTGCATGACATACAATACATTTGGAAACTCTCAAGGAATGCTTTACATGTACATTAGCTTCACAAATGAAGAGGGCAGGAGGATGGATTTAATCTTTCCCAAGGGAAACATACAACTGAACATCTCTTTTATGGCTAATGTAGAGAAGAGGAGAATCGAACAACCTTTCTAAGAATGAGGTGTTATCAAAATGTTATTTAGAAAAAGGAAAATATAGCAATCGTATCTTCAGAAAAAAAGTTATCATTGTTAATTACTCTTATCTAATCATAACCCTTCTTACACTGTATCAGAAGATAAAGGATATTGTGCTTTAGCAGGGTTCAGATCCCCTGCCAATTCTTAACCTAGTAACCTCAAACTTCAATTCTATCCCTCAGGTGACAGAAATGGTTTAGCTTAAAGGACACCAACATACAGTAAAGTACCAGTATTGTTGCTTGAGAGAAGATGTGCTTAGAGGATTCACATATTCACATTAATCGAAACAAAGCAAAAAGTATAAATAAAGCCTATATAACTAAAAATGCAGTATGAACTATAGCAAGTAACAAAAGACCAAAATGTAAGGGGAAGAATAGAAAGTGATATGAAAACTTACAAAACTACAGGAACGACTGTTAAGAACTTCCTATTACGAGTAAGTTGTTTGCCACTGTCTATTTGCTCCCACCAAGTCAACCTATTGTAGATACCCTGATCTTCTGCAAATGGAGTCCCCTTCTTCCAGTGAAAAAAGTGATATGTGACCTGAAAAAGATCTCAGAAGATAAGAATATGAAAATTTGTGACATCAAATAAATGCAAATATCCTTTCCATGGTAAAGTTGTAGCAGCTAAACAAACAGCATCAACAAGGCTCAATCGTGGAATGATGGAATACTCAACCAATTAATGGTACATTTCCCATCAGAAACTGATACAATAAGCTATCCAGATACTTCATGCATACAATTAGCACATCTGCCTTTAACAGAAAATGGACATCACTACAAAGCTCTTTAACAGTCAGAAACAACATTGGATTGACTTTATTTCAACTTTTAGCCGACAAACAATAAAAAATATCCCTGGAAGTTATAACATTACAAATTAAAGAATGAAATGCGTGAACGCCTCAGTACCTAGAAGAATTTAGATAGGTATATGTTGATTATTGAACTCTTATATTAATGCAAATGAGATTTCAGTACCAAATGTAAAGTTTTGATTTGGTTTCCACGCAAAAATGAAGGGGTTGGGGGAGTTTTTGTAAGCAAAGAGAAGTTGAGCATGTATATAAGAAGTATTACTCAAGTTGGAAAACTTTAGTGGAGAATCACTAAACGTGGCATTATTGTTGACACTGAGAGAGCTACCAAGAGTTGGTGATCGATTCAACATAGTATCTTCTATTAAAACGACATGTAACTATAATTAAATAGGCATATGAACAATCAGAATATCAATTCCCCCATACTCAAGATAAGGAATTCCTCATAATGCACTCTTCCAATGGCTTTCCAAAGACTATCAAATCCTCCTTGTTTTAACATGACAAAGATTAACAACAAGTCAATCAAAAACAGAACTCCACATCATCCTGTGTGAAGATAATTATTGGATCCGCAGCATAAATCAAATCACTGCAATGCTTTCAGGATCTTAGAATTCTCCAATTTATCATAAAAGAGAGAAAATCTAATTGCGTAGCTTAATCCGCGTAATAAATCAAAATTCGGAATCAGTATCTAAGCTTATTCAACAGAAATTTCCTAGAAAATATTAAACAGAAACAAAATTCAAATTCCATGAGGAAGCGGTAACACTCAGAATCGATGATCAGAAAATCCTAGCAATAAATCTAGTAAAAAAACGGAATCACGACATATGCATGAGGAGGAAGGAGGCATACGAGGAAATGAGAGAGATGAACGACGGTCCACGCCATGCCGGGAGAGCAAGCGAAGACAGAGAGGACCATGAGCCATGAGAAGAAGAGTATAAGGATGTAGGTGCTCCAGACGCCGGGGTAGGTAAACCATTCCGTGTTCCGGTTCAGATCCGTCGTCGGCGCAGCCCGAACGTACAAATTCGCCATATCCCCTTCCCAATTTCTTCCAATTCAGCTCAACTCAACACTTTTCTTTTTCTAATAATAAAAATTGATGTTTGGATTTACAAATTACGGTGAGACTTGTATTCCCCTCAATTTCTTTTTCTTTTGATTTTTCTTTTTGGGGAAGTGTTTAGGCTTTTCCGAGAAGCCGATTGCAAATTTGAATACGCATAAGTGGGCCCCGATCAAGGAGCTGGACACTCTAATTTAAATACTATTTAATTATTTTACTCGTATCAAAATACGCTCAACTATAAATTTATCGTTCATTCATTAGTCATTTTGAGTTTTTTATAATCATAAAATTGGTGTCTAAATAAATAAATTTTTATTTATTCAAAATTTTCTCATAAATTCCAAAATTGAGGCGCATATAGTAAGGAATGAGTTTTGACTTATGGCTTGTGAGAGAATCTGAGTATTTCCTAATTATATTGAAAAGTAGGATGGAAATAGATTGATTTTCTTTTTGTAATTTTGTTGTTTAATAATAACCAATAAAATCTATGCATCATGTATGCATAAGTGTGCTGCCTTTTGCATAACTGAAAGTAGAAATTGTAGTTCTAACAATCGAAATCAAAATGTTAGAGAGAAATATGACATTGATTAAACTGGAAGGAAGTACACAAATTATGTTTCTACAAAAGTTGGAATGGAAACTCGAAATTATGTAATTAGGCCCCTTTTGATTGCCTTGATGCTAACTGTGATAAGGTTGTTGTATATGGATTTCCTTGATATTGTGGATATAGACATATATCACATTGAGCTTTGGCTACCATAATAACGTTGTTAATTTGAGTTATATGATTTTTGTTTGGCTCACATAAACTACAGATAGCAAGGTGCAATGTTAGTTTTGTCCTCATCAATTTTTTGTACTGCCAACTTTATCCCTGGAAACCCCAAGTTATTTTGGGGCGAAATTTAGAGTGTGGCGCCCAAACATAAAACGCGCGCCTAAACTAATTCTTTTCGTTGGTGATGCCCATGGAATTTAAATAGTGTGATTGAAGACTTTATCACGAATTCGCGTTGACATATCGCGACAGGAGGTAAGTTTTCTGAAATTGTTATTGTGTTTTTGGTGATTGGAAGATGTATTTGTTCAGAACGGATGTTGGGTTAGTTTTCGAAGATTTATTCACATGGTTCCGAAGTATCCTTGCCCGATTTATTGAGGTTAGAAGTTCAGCCGTTGTGCGTCGCATCTGTGATATGTTTTGCTCCATAAATTATGTTTATTCCGATGGGTGCTTGTAATTATGCTTTTTGTTTATTTGAAAAAAAGGATTTACGGTATTGTTTGTTATATTTTGCATACGCACATTTCATAGCATACTTTAACATCAACGGACATTTTCCACATCTTTTAGGGCTGTCAGAACTTGAATATGTGGTGATAAGTGTCTAATTAACATGTTTATGTGGTGTGATTAATGATTCAAATGTGTATTCTGAGTTGTAAAATTGTTTGGTACCATTGCAGTAGACATATCTCACATATCTTGCTTGTTATGGCATCCCCACATATGGATATCACATGTGTATCGATTCCCAAATTTTGAAGCTGCAGCTACTTACTTTCAATCTCATTTGATATTGCAATGTTTGGATTGTCCCCTTGATAGGTAGTAGCGACTTGGCATCGAAAAAAATGTGAAATGGGATAGGTCAAGGCGCGTCTGGTCCGTTCGTGAGGAAGAGATCCTTATGGCCACGTTGAAGAATTTGACGGCGAATGGGTGGAAAGCCGACAATGGTTTCCGTACTGATTACCTAATGCGGGCGAGGGAGGCGATCAAGCGTGAATTTCCTAATACGGACATCATGCCACACCTGCACATATATTCGAAGATAACAACTTGGAAGAGGCAATACAATTCCCTCAAGATGATGCTGAATCTTAGCGGTATTGGATTCAATTCGGATGGCACTTATAAAATAGAGTGTGATGATGAGCAGTGGCATCAGTTTGTGAAGGTTCGTTATTGCACACATATCATTACGCTTTAGTAGATGTATACATTCATCCTACTGATTAAAATAGTCCCTATATCGTCATTACTACACTATATTCTTTGAAATTAATCACTGCCTCATTGAAGTATACATAATTACAACATGCACAGTGCTTCTTCCTACATACATTATAACAAACATACTTGAGGATTTTGTTGTGCAGAAATACAGGCATGCGAAATATATGCGTAACAAATCTTGGCCTCAATTTGAAGACTGGATGGAGGTTTTTGGAAAGGATAGGGCTGATGGAGAAAGGAGAGTTGATGTTGGGGCTGCTGTCGGACAAATATATAGACATAGAGAGGAGGTACCTGCCGACGATAGTCAATCACACCCCATGACTTGGAGGAGCTGTTTTGATGAAGTTTTCCCAGAAGGAGTTTTACCCGAGATGATCGATGAGAGTCAGTCTGTTACCGATGGGGGGTTTAGCGGGCGCAGGTATTGGTGCAGGAGTCGGGCCAGAGGGGAGCATAGGAGGTACAACAGGTACTGGATCCGGTACTGGTTCAGGTGCTGCTACGAAATTGCCCAAAAAGGATGCGAAGAAGCGCAAAATAGAAGACAAGATGGACGGAGTCATATCTCTAATGGGTCAGATACACACCGACACAAACGAGCGCCTAAAAGAGATATCTTCAAGGATTGGGTACGAGTTCGATCTTAGTACCAAAAGAACAGAGGTGTTTGAGCAGCTAAAAGGAATTCCAGGCCTATCTTTGAAGCTACAGTTTTATGTATCGAAGAAGCTTGTGAAGGAACCTGAACTCTTGGACCTCTTCCGTGGATTGCCGGAGACTGCTCGGGCGGCTTTTGTGTTTGATCTCCTTGAGACTGATGGGAAGCTTTAAATTATCTAAGGCATAATAGTACTACTATATGAATGTTTGTTAGACTTTTAATGGCATAGCTCTGTATTTGTTGGTGAATTGGGACACCTTAATTCTCATGTTGAAACTCCCCAAGTTGTGGTTGTTAGTACATCCGACTATAGTATATGATTCGCCGCAAATTGTGTTTTTTGTAGATTCCATGAACAATTGTATGCTCATCAGATCCGAGTATGAATTTCTTCCAAAAAATGTTGCTGGATTTGACCCGTCGATAACATATAGATAATACTTACGTCGTAGGCTCAATTGACACCCCAAATTATACAACATTTTTACTAAATGAGACCACAGAACCCCATTACATTAACTGATGCTTACATCAACAACACACGACTTAAAAATTTAAGGATACACTAGTCCACAAACAAATTATCTCAGTACCAACATACCACCATGCACATAAGAAACCATAATAAAACGACTACAAGTGTCCATAAAGGTCAACTCTCCGAGAATCTTTATTGCGCGTTTGGAACGGGACTCCAAGAAGCACAAGAGGAGCCTTTAGGCGATGATAAAATCACCGTCCCCCAACCGTTAGCCTGAGAGGCAGAACTCGGCTTGGATATGTCGGGAAAGCATGTAAGGTCAACATCAAAAAGCTTCCGACGAACCCTAGCTGATGGGCCGAGCATCGGCGACGTTACTTCCTCAGAGTCAGCCGGTGACTCATACTCCCTCCGTCCCATAAAAGTTGAGTCACTTTCCTCTTTGAGTTGTCCCAAGAAAGTTGATACATTTCCATTTTGGGTAAAAATTAGGGATTTTAAACACCTTAATTAATGATGCCCTTATTACAATTAAAATCTAATTAGTCTTAAAATTTTCAGATAAAAATAAAAATAAAAATTCACCCACCCCGGGTCCCCAACTAGCAAATTCATTCCATCCGTCCCTCTCTCTCTCATCTCAACAACTCTCTCTCTATTTTGAAAAACCCTAGATTCACAATTAACTTCTTCTCTTCGCCGACCCTTCCTTCTCTTCCCCTAAATCTTTCTCTTCATCCCCTTAATTGCTTCGTCGTCATTGTGGGAACGTTGGCGGCGTTAGCCCATCATCTCTAGCCGCCCTATCTCTCTCGATTTCAATTGTACCATGGACGATTGTAACCCAAATGCAGAGGGTTGGGTGAATCCTCGCCGCCCCCTCACGGTGCAACACCCTCGTCGCGGTGAGCTCGCTGGCAATGTTGGCCCATCATCCCCAACCTCAGTTTCTCTCCACCCTCTCTGCGCCACGGACGATTGCAACCCAAATGCAGAGGGTTGGGTGAATCCTCGCCGCCCCCTCACGGTGCAACGCCCTCGTCTCGGTGAGCTCGTTGGAAACATTGGCCCATCGTCTCCAGCCTCAATTTCTCGAAATTCCCCCTGTACCGCAAGCGATTGTAACCCAAATGCAGAGGGTTGGGTGAATCCTCGCCGCCCCCTCACGGTGCAACGCCCATCGTCTCCAGCTGCCTTAGTTTCTCTCGATCATCTCTGTATTGTGACAGAGAACAATCGAAATGATGATAGTTGGGTTCAACCTCGCTGCCCCCCCACCGCGACGCCACCCCCACCTGAATTTGAGCTTTTCGGTGGCTGGATCGACAAATGTCACATGGATTTGGGCACTTACGATGATTCAGCCAACAAAAAGAGAGAGCGCAGATCAGAGAGCATAAGCATGGATGATTCTTACTTCGATGAACTCCCTCCTCACCCATGGCCTATGGAAGGTGAAAGTTGGGATAGGGCAGTAGCAGAGGCTGAGGAACATTGTGCAGCTTTGTTTGGTAGTGACTATACAAGATACCATCCAGGAAATCCACCATCTAACGAGCCTTGACAATCTTCCTTGGTGAGGTAGATTTTTCATTAATTTGTTCTTGTGGTGTGTTGAAGAATTAATACGCTGTTGGAGTTGAATAGATTAGTTTGTTGCTGTTGTTGTGGTGTGTTGGATGAATTATTATGTTGTGGTTGTTGGGGCTGCACAGATTAATGTGTTCTTGTTTGTTGTGGTTATTTGGCTTGTGTGTGCATTGGTTTATATGGTGTGTGTGCAACAATGAATTCATTTACAAAAACACATCATGCATCAACTTCTGCCCTACAAAATCATTGACAAAAACTGATTATGCATTATCCTATTCATTAGAAAATCCATTTACAAAAACACATTCTACTTAAGCTTTAGCACTACCAAACCATTGACAAAAAACTGTTAATGCAGTATCTTATGCATTATAAAATCCATTGACAAAAACAACATTTATACCAAAACATAGATGCACCAATCTTCACAGTCAGCAACCTTTGTCTTCACATACCTATAGCCCTGATACTCCAATCCTTCAATGCTATCCTCTGCTCGGAGATAAGAAATGCATTCATTGAACAACTCTAGTGGAACTTGTAAGTTCTCAGGAAGTTGTCCACTTCTCCTTAATGATGCTTTCCCCATGTGTGGAATTTTGTAGCAATTCTGGCCCTTCAGCCTCATTATCTCTAGCATACAACTTTGCAATGATAGGAATACATTGTCTAGAGTCACAGGGCATAAGTCATGGAAAGACTTCTCCACTGCCTTAACTAAATCATCTATGGTGTTGCATGCAGTCTGCAATTGCAATGATTGTATTGCTCTAAACCAACCCAAATCATTAACGTCAGTATCGGGCGAGTTTGGGGGTTGCTGCACTAGTTGTATATTGAAACCATTTTGAGTGGCAGCAGCCCTAAAATCTGGGTCATGATTTGCTATGTGTGGTTTTGCATTGTCTTGTTGAATAGTGATAAACTTACTTTTGCCTTCAGGCCATTTCTCCATTATAGTTGGGATGACCTGAATCCATAAACAATGAACGCATGCATCAAAACATTTATTCCACAATTATATGAAATGCATATATGTATGTCTTTATTGCACAAATATGCAAAGATTTTCATTGTATCATCAAATAATTGATGCACTGAAATGCAACAGATTGTGCATGTATAAAATGCGTATATAGAAAGAGATATAGAATTCATACATTACCTTATTTATTATGCATTGCTTAGTGACCTCTTTGGTGATGCTTGCAATAGGCTTAGTCTCTAAAGTACCTGCACATCTGTTTTTGTTGTTTCTTTTTGCTGGAACTTGTTCCGTGAATGGGAAAATGCCTATTTTTCCATCAAATAGAACCTCTCCATTGTCTGAACAGTGATCAGGTAACAGCGCACATAAACATGATCTTCGAGATGTAATTTTTGTTTCTACAAGTGCGATGTGGTTCATCCTCTTCCGGTGCCAAATAGTATCGTTGGGATCCTTTAGTGATGTAGAACCACTTCTCGTCTATGTGGACAGTATTGTGCATGTTCCTAAACAAGATCTTGTTTAACATTCTGTCAAGTTCTATGGCTTCTAGTGTAAATGTCAATCTTAAAAGCTTGTTTGGGGCTGTTAAGTCAGGACGTATTGCTGAAGTATGTGACCTAATCAGCCCAGCGCCCACTCACCTCCATACTGTCGATTTACTGCATCCTAATCCAATCGCTAAACTTCTAATGTTGGATTTTTTCGAATAATGCAGACTTTTCATCAAGGTTATATCAAAGTGAATTCTTTTTGCATGTGTGGTCTTCTTCCTATTCACTAATTGTATTGCTTTACCTTTGTCTTGTTGTTGTTTTGCAGCATTCCAATATCTTGAGATAGTTTGTCTTGACATACCGAACTTTTGCTGAGCTTCCTTGATGGTGCCACGAGGGGGTTTTCCGTTCACGCACTTTCCGAGGATGAATTGGACGACCAAGTTCTTCGTTTATGTGGAATACTCCGTGTGACCCATTCTGCAAATTCTGTAATGAAGTGACGAATGTTGAAATGAAATTGCAGAAATGAAGTTGTGAAGATATATATTGAAGTCTGTGAAAAACTTATTGAAGTCTGTGAAAAACTTGTAGGCGCCATATTTCTGAATTTTTGTTTTCTCCGTTGGCGGCAGTTTAAATTTTTGAAATGCTATGTTAAATGTATTCGCAGGTTACATACAGTAATGAATGAAATGTTTGTTTATTCTATTCAAGGAAATGTTTGTTTATTCTGTTCAATAAAATGTTTGTTTATTTGGGAATTTTGTTTTGAATTCCAGGACACGTATATAAACTGGACTAAATTAGGAGTATAAAATTAAATTAAAATATTTTTGAAATTATAAAGTGAAATTCAATTCATAAACTAATTAAAATAAAAACAAATTTAGATTTGAATTTCATATAGAAATAAAAAGTAATCCTACTACTCCACTTCAGAATAATATTACAATATTACTACTAGTCAAATCACTTCATCCACTATCCACTTAATTAGCAACCCACTTAAAACACTAATCTCTTCTTTCTTAACCTCTGTGCCCAAAAGTTGTGACTCAACTTTTATGGGACGGAGGGAGTACGATTTTCCAGGTAAGGGCGCGGCTGAGATTACGGAGTCGGATATGACGATGACCTCTGTGTCGTCAGAGATAGTAATCACTTCATTAGGGCTCTCAACCTTAACGTCATTTAAGCCAAAGTAGCACGCAAGAAGGTTGAATTTCGGCTCGTCACTATAGAAATATGCGGCGGCAGATGCGTCCCTCTTAGATTTTGCATACATAGAACATCATTATGTGAGTACTTCCATATTTAAATGAGTTTTGCCATAAAAATAGAACAATGGAAAGGTACACACCTTGAAAATAAGCTTCCAAGTCGACGGTTCGGCAGTCACCACCCGGGCTTCCATATTCCACTGCACTCATTTAGTTTGAATAAGTTTCTTAAACCGTTTGTGTCGGGCCCGCAGTAGTTGAACACAGATCGAAATTTCTTCGGAAGTGAGGTCGGCACCAAAAGGTGGTTTCATGATCGAACATAAGCTGCGCAGCACATCATCGGGAACATTTCCATTCTCCCGTGTACGATCCCTCCTCAGAGATATCAACGTTGAAAGAAGCATGACATCCATTTCTCGCGTCCACTTACCTCGGTAGAAGAACATATCTTGTTGAGGAACTTCAAAATCCATCTCCACAACAGGTTAATTGTTTTGCATAATGCCTTTGTTGGGGGTTGTGTGCACTTATACAATGCGTTTGGACTACACCGGTACATCTAGTTTCATTTATGGGGTATGGTTGTGCAATTAATATGTTTTAGCTCTATCTCTAGTCTACTTCCTAAACGGCGCCTACCTCGTTCTGTACTATGAATTATCAACGAGGTAGGGAGGATTTACTCAGCAATTAATTATCAGAAAAACAAAACACACACAAAGTACTCCTTTAGTTTTGTTAGATATGAATGTGTCCATCTTCTAAAAATCACACATTTCTAATATGAGAGGCACGTGTTGCATACTAACTTTGGTGCTTCATCGGTGGCATTTTTCCAGTCAATCATACACCGACATGCATATAGGCAAAGCATATTGCCGTAAAATAATACATGCTATATAAGTTAGCAGAATCTTGAAAATAAATGCAGACAATTTACAATTGTGATCATCATAATTCCTCCCTCTGTGGAAAATTAATTATTTGTATATATGACATGTTAACTTGCCTCCAATAATCAGCGATAGTTTTGTAGAAAGAGTCGGTTTTTAATAAATATATGATACTCCTTGACGTATACTTATTTGTTATTAGTTTAGTTTTAGGTGTGATTTTTAATAATGTAACTAATTACCCACATGAGCAATTTTTATTACTTTATATGAAAGCATCCATCTATTTTATGAATCTATGTGACTTTATGTTAATCTACCTGATATTTAAATTAATTCTTTGCAAACCCTCATAACATTAATTCAGTAGCCAATCCATATTGTTCTAAGTTTTAAAAAAAGGAATCCTATGTGCATAGTGTTTGACTATAATCAATGAACCAATCCATATTGATTCTTTGATTCAGTGAATACCACAGACTCATTTTTTACTCTGCTAAAGTAGCTGACAATCTTTTAATTCATGGGCCATTTGATTCTGCGGAAATGCAGGCGGTAGGCGTATGAATTTACAATTCCACAGCCTCATTCACACGCATAAACCAACCCTCTGTTCTCTTTATGAAATTGCAGTGAATTGGTACTTCAAATCTAATCGTTGATACAGAGCTTATTCGTGCGTTGTTTATGTTAAATACCCAATTCTCCCAACTCATCAGCCCACCACAAATCAACTATCAAAACACGAAGCATTTGTAGGATTGGCTACAACAGAGCTATGGACTGTTTTAGACTCCCTTCTTTCATGAAGAAGTTCAACGTGGATGAGAGTTCGAACTAGTTGGTAAGGATTAGATTAAAGTTCAGATTGGTTTGGGATGTATATATAACACATATTCAATCTTGCAGAGACTACCACCGAAGTTTGTTGCGCTACATGGGGCGGATCTCCCCTTCGACTGCCGACTCGTGAGAGAACGGAGAAGGAGTTGGCCTGTGCGCCTACTCAAGATTGTGAGTGGCTGCCATTTCCATGCCGGTTGGCCCGAATTCCGAATCATTAACAACATCGTCCACGATGATATTCTAACATTCACTTTGGTCGACGTTGGTACGTTCCATGTGAAGCGGTATAACCCCCGGCTGAGTGATGTACAATGTATGCATATCGGTTCAACGTCGAAGGGGTATGTTGTAATTCAAATTCATCGCAGGCGTGTAGCCTTTTTGATTAATAAAGACTTTATTTTCATATGTAACAAATGAGCAGATGTCCTAGAGTGTGACTCCGACCACAGCAGCGTGCCGGATGTTGATACGTCAGACGATTACGAGCCTTCAGAGGCCGAAGTGGAGTCCTCGGATGAAGATGGCTATGCTCCCGAACACGGTGGTGTGGGTGACGATGGCTGCCCAACTTTCGTGGTCACCCTTGACCGCTCGAATATAAATCGTTCATTGGGGATACCACTTGCTTTTTGGCGTCGCCACCGGATGAATGCACTACAGGACCCCGTGTACTTCAATGTGAACGGAGACACATGGTACATCGTCCTCGATTACAACGATCACAAGATTTGGGTGAAGAGAGGATGGTATCTGTTCAAGTATGGCAACAATCTGGTGGCCGGTGTTCGATGCCATTTCAAGCTCATAGACCGTAACGAAGTCCAATTCTTTGTATGGTTTGATCGTCCGTAGGAGGTACAAGGGTCAGCGACACGTAGGCAGCAGCTAGTAGTAGTAATTTGCGTTTCTTTTTCGGAGCTCGGTAATAGGTGACATTAATTCACCCAATTTTCCCTTTCATCTTGGTTTTAGATGTTTGATAGTAGTACTCGATCGGTTGTATGGCTAGTGATCGTTTTGCTCCATGTATCACCGGCCTTTAATGGAAATCAGTATCGCTGTGTTTGCCAATATTGTTGCCATTAGTATATTGGATCAGTAGTAATTATGTTTGTTGCATATCGTGACGAATTTGGTGCTAATGCGAAAATCCACTATTGGAAAACTAGAATAAAGCAGTCATCTTTTATATCCAAACATGTCAATTTCATGAAAATTAGTCTACAATCAACTGAATAATGTCTGATTTTACTGAAAATTAGAATAGGTTCGAAAGGAAACGTCTGCACAATCTAAGTTACTTATGGTGTCGTTCTGCCCACATTGCCCTGGCCAAATCATCGCGTTTCTTCGTCCACGATGCAGATGGTTCGACGCTGCTAATATGCCCCCCCGGCTGCTGGCTCAATGTCGCTTTCATCGTCATGTCAGCCTCATTATCCAACTCCGCCTTGACCGAATCATTAGCCATTTGACTCCTTATGTAGTTATGTAGCATGAAACAAGTGATAATTAGTCCAGTTTGCACATCTATTGGATAGAAACTTGCCGATCTGAGTATTCCCCATCGCATCTTCAACTCAGCAAATGATCGTTCGATCACATTCCTTGCTTTCGTGTGTCTTAAGTTAAACAACTCTTCTGGATTTTGTGGGGCCCGTCTCCCGACGCCCCATTCTTTTAGATGGTAGCGCACGCCTTTGTATGGTGTCAAACGGCCCCTTAGAGTTACAACTGAAAAACATGCACACGTCACTCATACCATATTTAATTTGAAGGTAAAAATTAGATAAGTAAAATCCTTTGCAAAGAGAGTTTACAAATTGCAAATTGCAGTCACCAAATAATTTCACTAGGAAATTAGTTACTTAAGTTAAATTGAGTGTCACAATTTTATGCAGTGGATTTTTGTTGTACTTATGGGAAATTGTTTTTACTATGTCGAAACCAATTTTAGGTTTTTGGGTCAACTTTCTCTGTTGTCTCTCTTGTCAAATATGGATTACAATTCACCTCAAAATTCTCCTTAAAATCATGGTTTGATCTAAATTCATGATTTTTTTACTGTAAGATGATTGTCATGACAATCACTACAATACTAGGGTAGTTTTGATAATTTGAGTAGTTTTGAAATTTGACGTGTGTGGGAATTATAATGTCTTACCCATACGAAAATAGAATGTAGGTTGTAAATAAAGTATATGTTGTGCTGTAAAAAATCACTAAAATAAATGGTAGAAAAATAATGATAAATGAGATAATTTAGCTATTGGGTCATAGAGCGTTTTTGTTGTGCTAAAATTAAATTTGTGGTCTTATTTGGGCTTATATTTCATGGACTTTTTTCTCTTTAATATAGCTATTGGGTCATACCTCAATCGCTCATAAAATCTTAGGTTGATAAAACATATGCCATCCATCCCATCAAAATATGCGTTATATTCATTTTAGTCTGTCCTAGCAAAATATGAACTTTCCTTAATCACCGGGACAAGTGATTAAAAATTTTAAAAACACCAACTATTGAACATACATGTGGGCTCCACATTAATAATATTTAAATGTTTAAAATTATTCATATTTAGAAATTGGTCTTATTTTGGTGGAGTGCCCAAAATAGTAAACTTGTCTGTTTTTTTTGACGGAGGGAGTAAGTTTTTTAAAAATTAAATGACTCCAAACAAAATGACCCGTGATCTTACAATTTGCAAAAAAATTAATTTTTTTTAAGTAACTTAGTTGTTTATTTAATTTTGTGGGATGTACTAGTAGGGATATCAATTAGGCTAACTTGATCGAGTTCAGGCCAACCCACTCGATTTGCCGGGCTATTTGGATGGTGGCTATTCACGTTATGAAGTTTTCGTGTCATAAATTTTCAATCCTAACCCTAACCCATTGGGCCACTCAGGCCTAAAAACTTTCGAAAATAATTTCATGTATCAAAATTTTTCTCTAATTGATTTTAAATTTCAAATATTTTTCTTCTTCTTAGTTTTAGAATCATATAAAATCTTCAAATTTTCATAATTTTCTTTAATAATAGTTGGGAGAAGACTTTCATCTCGATTAACATAAACAAAGATAATTCAAAATTAAATCAATCAATTTGAATTAAAGCTTGTGTCCGTGAATTATTTTGGATTGTTCATAATTAATTCTCCGTGGAAATTAAAAATCATATCTTACATGAATCATTATTAAAATGATAAATATATTGAGATTTTTAATGGATTAATTCTTAACTTTATCTTGATTGGCGTTGGTGGTGGTAGGACAGATAATGAGACGATGGAATAATGAGTCGAGGTGGAACTTGAAAGTTAATAGTGTGGGGTCAAGTGGAAAAGTGTAGAATGTAATAATTGTGAGTATGTGACACTTGAAATTCAAAAATACAAAAAACCCCTAAAACTTACTCCTCCGTCCCTGAAAATTTGCCACTTATTTCCATTTCCCATGTCCCTAAAAATTTGCCACATTTCACTTTTACCATTTTTTATAGTAGATCTCACATTCCACTAACTCATTCTCACTCACATTTTATTATTAAACTAATACTCCCTCCGTCCCAAGGTATTAGACCAACTTTCCTTTTTGGACCCAACATATTAGACTCATTTCCTTTTTTAGCAAAAAGCATCTATCTTATTCTATTCTCCACCTACTTTTTTCTCTCTTCTCTCCCCTACTTTTTCCCTCTCTCATACTTTACTCTCTCCACTCTAACTATTTAAATATCAATTCCTTAAATCATGTGCCCAAAAGAAGTGAGTCTAATACTCCGGGACGGAGGGAGTATATAAATGTAGGACCCACGTGCCATCAACTTCTTAAACTCACTTTCTATTAGTACATTTTTTAAAAACCGTGTCAGATCAAATGGTGACAAATTATAAGGGACAGATGGAGTAATATTTTTTAATTTAAAAGTTGCAAT
Organism: Salvia hispanica; assembly: GCF_023119035.1. Taxonomy (NCBI): domain Eukaryota; kingdom Viridiplantae; phylum Streptophyta; class Magnoliopsida; order Lamiales; family Lamiaceae; genus Salvia; species Salvia hispanica. Next base: position 4,464,720 of record NC_062968.1, read on the forward strand.
CTGTTTGGACCAACCCGTTTAACCCGTTTTGTATTCGGGTTACAAAATTACAGCCCTAATGTGACACCCCGAATTTTTGTTCGCTTTTATCGAGATAAATCAGATTTAGTAGCATAATTAATTTCTTTTAGAAGCCGCGTGGATTGGTAATTTTTGGAATATCGTGTGATCTCAACCTTTAAATACTAAGTATTTTATTTTGGGAATGAAGTGCAAGAATAAATTACAAGTGGTGCTCTTATTAAGTTAGCATTAAAGTACTTGTGAAGAGCAAGAATATTGGATGCAAAAGAAAAATATTAGAGAATGGCTTGCTTGGAGAAAATAGGATTCAAGGAGTATTATTTCAAGAATGATGGAGATACAAATAGAACATGCTATACAAGTTGTAATATGTGAATGGAAGGGACAACACATCCCAAGCTACTCTACCCTTCCTAACTACACAAAAGATTACATCCTTCTTTTCCTCTCTCCGCCTCGTTTCCACCCCCACAAAGCTCCAAAGGGACAACCAGGTTACACCAAGGATCCTGCAAAGGTGATACACCAAAAGGGTATTAGAAATGGATCAACAAAAAGTAGAGCCTTGGAGCTTCATCAAAATGGTAAAATGCCAAGTTGTATTAGATTATGCATTGCATCATCATCCTGCCAGAGTGGAGGAGAAAAACAAAGTAACAAGGGCCATGATCTCATCAAAGATACCTTGACTTTCACAAATTAAGTAAAGAAACATTATACCAAGGCCGAAAAAGAGATAGAGCTGGCAGCCCCAAAATAGGAGTCTCTTTGCCCCCAAGACGTGCACAATTAAGTAAAGAAGCATGATGCCAAGAAAGAGATGGAGCTGGCAGCCAAAAATAGGAGGCTTTGCCCCAAAGTTTCCAACACAAGAGACCAAGTTGAGGCCTATATAAACTGCCTTCTCACCTCCCTTTTCCTCTACCACTTTGACACTCCAAATTTCACAAACATAAGCATTTCAGCGAGGAGTAGAGAGGAGGGCGAGGAGAGGCAGCGGCAACGCGGAGGAACAGCCGCATAAACCGAGGATTCACCAAGTGAGGATAAATTGCTCAAGGCAAGTGATGTCAAAGCGAATAATTGATGTAACACCCCGACTTTTGGACATCTTTTAAGCTCTTCTAAAAGGAACGCCGAATGGCTAGACAAAATTTTTTTTAACAAGATGATCGTTAAGACGATCAAAGGAGAATTTGGACATTTAAGATCGATCAAGAGAAATTTTCGAATTTCGTTTAAGTACAAAAGAATTGAAGTCCAAATAAACAATCAAGTCCACAATGATATAAAATACAAGTATTGGGCTATGTCTATTTTTTCTCTTGAGCCCAAATTCTTTTATGCTTGGCCCAATAGCTAGAGAATCAGCCACTTGATGCCCACCTATCCCCTTCCCACTTCCTGCAGTGAACAAACAAAGACATTTAATACCAAGGAGGACCAGCAAAAATAAAACAAATATGACAAACCTCCTACCTGTGAAATATTTTTAGCTCCAACCTCAGCCCCTCTTGCACCGACAGCTTCAGTGTGTCCTACACATCAAACAAAATCAGTTAGGGGACAGCCCCTTAATGTTATGCAGTACTTACCCAAAATGAGCTTGATATGCCTAAAGAAGGCTTGAAAAGGGGAGTCAACTCCTAGCTCAAAATAGTTGATCCCCACCTGCACAAAATCTGCTCCCAACAGACTTAGCAAGAAGCCAATAGAGCAGATTTGCTCTCTGCACACACCCCTTGACCAAATCCCAACCAACTCCAGAATTTAGTATATATATATAGGTGCACAGCTCTAATCGTTTCCTTAGTGATACAAAATCCTTTTCACCACCATAACCAAGAGAGAGTGTTAGGTAAAATGAGCTGCCTTGCAACTCCAGCTTCAACCAAATCCAACAGCCACCCCAAGAAAGGAAATCAGGTATCCACACTCTCGTCCTTCTATCTTCATGCATCTCAAAGTTAGAATAGGAAAGCATGAATCATCTTAGAGAAAACATTTCAGTATGCTAAGATTTAGTTGAACAGTAATAGACTAGCACCCTCTCTGCATTATTACGGACATCATAGTCGGCTCAAGAACATAGAAGCATGGCTATAGGAACCTCATAACAGTAGCAACTATGGGACATATACCATATAGATTAAAACACCTTTGAAACCAAGCTTGATCAAAACATAGGTGTGCATAACAAGTAGATGCTTTAAAAATCACATAGCCACTGCCCAAGTCCCAACAAAATGCTTAGTAATGAAGGGGGTTAAAAGAACTTAGCTTTAGAGAGAGAAGCTGTCCGGCGGTGGTCGAGCAACGACGGAGGCAGCCGACGCGGGTCGCCGGCATCGGTGTGACTGCCTCGCGAAGAGGGCAGCGGCGAGCGGCGAATGACGGCGATGGAGAACTCGTCGGAGGGAGCCGAGAGAGGGCTGGAGCCCCGACGGGCGTGAGTCACCAGAGAACGCCGGAGGAAGAGAGAAAGGCGACGCCTTTCCCCTGTCGGCGATTTCGCCGGCAAAGAACGAAACGAGAGGAGGGAGTAAGCGGTGCTCGCTTCTTCAATTTAGGGATTTTTGAAACTGGACGAATTTGGGGAATGTGTACGAATTGGAGAAGGGAGGCGAAGCGGGCGACACTCCGGTGACGCAGAGAGACGGCGATTTCGCCGGAGAAGAGTGGGGCGTGAGGGAGAGACGCCGCTGTGTTGCCTCCAAATTGGGGATTTTCTAATTTTGAGTTGTTGTAGAAGAGAGAAAGAGACCGATAGATGAAGGAGTATAATTTGGGCCTTCTATTAAATTAATTAGATTTGGGCCTAGAGGCTATAATGTTGGGCCCAAGTATTATTTAAGGAGTGGGTTATGGTTCTGGGCCAGTTAAATAACAAGGAATGGGTTGCCTAATTTAATTAGTTGGGTTTATAGATGAATTAATTAAGAGGGCCGATTAATTGTGAAGAAAAATACACCAATTATATGTCTAAATAGTTTGAGTCGAGAATTATTTATGAGAAGTTGGAATTTATTTAAGGATTGAGTTGGAGCTTAATTAATTAAATTCCGAATAATTTATTTAGATTCCGGGAAAATAAAGTAGTAAAGTGGGAGACGCGAAAGTCGACCGGCGTCGCCCCGCGACGCCTTGGGCGGCCACTAAGGAAATGGGAGGAAAGAGAGACGACGTTCTCGAGCCACGTAAATAATTAAGTTTAATAAAGAAGTGCCATTAATTAAATTTCCAAATTTAATTAATATGCAAGTTCTAAAATTTTCCAAGTAGTAAGCAAAGAATAAAAGAAATTAATTAGGGCATGCATTCCTATAAATATGAGATTTTGTCTCGAGTCTAATTAGTATGTTGTTATGTTATGTTTTTCACAAAGGACTATCTCCGCAAGTTAAGATCAGAGCAAGAAATTCAAGTAAAGGAAATTAAGCGAACAAGGTGGGCTTTTCTAACCTACACTATGATTGTGGGCTTTCTATTTAAGATACGAATGATGCCTTTAAGTTTAAAGTACAACTTTTATGAAAAGTGTTATTGTGAAATGATACTACGTGAGCTTTGTATGATATGCTTTGAGTTGTTTACGTTCCCAGTATGTTTTGCAGTTCAGTTATTTACATTCTCATTATGAATGCGCTTTCTGTTATTCAAGTTATCAGCGTGTTTTGTCTTGCCAAGTTTTGTTTTGAACTTTGTCTATCTGTTTGTCTAGCAAGGGCCCTAATAGACCAGTTCAGTTTAAGCGAATCTGGGTCTGTAAGTGGGGTAAGCTCATACATACCCAGTTCACACAGTTTCAGATATGGCCTTAGTTCCAGGAAAAATAGACTGCAGTCACAGATTTTACTTAGAAAATGCTTATAGTGTCCTCGGGCCTTTAAGATAAAAACCCCGAGCAGTAGTGGCTTGACAAAACTAGTTCCTTTTCAGTAAAAAAATATTTCGGCACGTGTCCACTGAGTACACCAAGTACTCAGCCCTGCATATGTTTTAAAAATGTGCAGGTTGAGCAGCGATGACGGCGGGCGGTGTTGAGCATAGACAAATGAAGATCCTTCGATAGAATAGTACTTGGATGCGTCGTGTCTCCATACACGATGTCATCTGCTCTTTACTCTTCCGCTGCAATGTAAAAGTCGAGTTTACACTCCTTGTATTATGCACTCTGATTTATACATATATTCCAAGTTATTTCAGTTCATGTTCAGTCGTGCCACAGTTTCCCCCTTTCTTCCCCGCTTCTTTCATCCTCCCCTAGTCGCGATCAACCGGGCTTTCTATCCTTAGAAAGTGCGGTCGTGACAATTGAATTGAAGAATAAGCATATCAGGTGGGCTTTCTTTTAATATCCAGCACATTAGTGTGGGTATAAATCAAATACTTGCGAAATTATGAAAAATCATCTTTTCTCAAAATGGAGCTATGATTCTTTTCAAATTGTTGTCATGACATAAATGTTTGTTTTGATGAATTGAATTGAATAGAATGGAATGGAATGGACGGAATGATGGGTGACTGTGGGAGACTACCATCTCCCGAGCACTTGACTGCAATGGAATGATGGGTGACTGTGGGAGACTACCATCTCCCCGGCACTTGACTGGAATGGAATGATGGGTGACTGTGGGAGACTATCATCTCCCCGGCACTTGACTCGAATGGAATGATGGGTGACTGTGGGAGACTACCATCTCCCCGGCACTTGACTAGAATGGAATGGAATGGAATGCTGAATGAATGGGATGATAAATGATGAATGAACTTAGTCTGCAGTCGAACTTTAGCTCACAAAAGAACTTAGTAAGCTCGGGCCTTTTAAGAAAAACCCCCGTGTGTTACTGTGATGGCTTGACAATTATATATTGTATGTTTTGCTTTTCGGCCCGTGTCCACTGAGTACTCCTGTACTCAGCCCTGCATGTATTTATAAATGTGCAGGTTGAACGTCAAGAGGATGGAATGATGATCGGAGTCGATGCAATTAAATAATCAAGTGGATCTTCCAACGATTCGTGTCTTCGTACACGAAGTCGTTTAGTAAGGACTTATTCCGCTGTGCTTTTGTGAAGTGAGAATTGTAGAATCTCACCATCAACTCGGATTTATTTGAGAATATGTTTATTCTATTTTCAAGACCATGTAATGAAATACTTGACTTCTATGATATCAATTGACTTGGCCTTTGTGCAAATTCTCAAGTTCTAGCCCTTTTCTTTCCCCGCTTCTTAAATCCCTCTCATTAGTCGCGGTTTACCCGCTTTCGCTATCCTTAGCAAAATACGGTCGTGACACCTAACCCGCTAATTTACCGGATTATTCGGGCCAACCAACGAATTTCGGAATCCCTATATACTAGTCTCCATCAGCAGATTTCACACGCGTCTACGGAGTCGATCGCTTTACTATACATGAAAAAAATATTTTTAAAATTATATGGTCAAATATGGGCCACCAGATCCTAAAATTAGGTTATTCATATTTTAAGTTATCAATTGATTATATCTTATTTATAATGTTGTTTTTTAGTATCCTTGCCTATAGGAAACTAATTTTCGATGGATATTATGTTTTGAAAGTAATTGAGTTATTTGTTATTTTATGTTGAGTATTTGTTTGTTCTAAGTTTTATTTCAGTTATTGCGATCCTTGTTTCTGGTGGACTGAGGCTTTGGATTATTTAATAATTGCTTCATCCATAAATCTCTTTCAAGCAATTTTTTCAACCGAACTTTTTATTTTCATTCAATCCTTCTTTTATTAGAGCATCTCCAATCATTTACACTAAACTCAAACTCATTTTAATGTAAATGGCACACCAAATATGATTTTATTCTAACCATTTACACTAAACTCAAACTTAAAAGAATATTCTCTATATTATGCCTTTTTTACTCACAAAATTTGAAAAACTTTTAAGTTTTGGTTTAGTCTAAACCAAAAGATAGGTATTTTTTTCTCAAAAATAAAAAATGTGATTGTTTTTGAGTACTATTGGGACTAAATATCTATCTCATTTTAGGCTTTAGAGTATCCTTGGAGATGGTCTTACAATGTATATATATGTATATGGGTGTGATCAATTGCTAGCTTTCTTAAATTGCTAACTATGTTAACTCATCAACGCAGTGTATAAAAATATAAACACAATAATATTAAAATGTCAAAATATAATTTTGATGACATTTTTAATATAATGCGTTAATGAGTTAGCAAAGTAAGCAATTTAAAAAGGTAGCAATATAATATACCCTAAGTTGTATGCATATACGTGTGTTTTATATAAATTTGAGGACTACATGCACTTCAACTGAAAAAAAGAACATTGTCGAGAGCAAGAATTGCCAACTACTAAAACAATTAGGAGTACATTTTATATGCTGTTCAAGATTGAATATGAAATAAACATATACTGGTACTAATCATATGATTTGTACTCCCTCCCTTCCGTCCCTGAAAATTTATCATTTATTTCCTTTTTTGCCCTTCTCTAAAAATTTATCACCTTTTACTTTTATTATTTTTTATAGTGGATCTCATATTCCACTAACTCATTCTCACTCACATTTTATTATAAAATTAATATATAAAAGTAGGACTCACATGCCACCAACCTTTTCAACTCATTTTCTATTACATTTTTTAAAACTCGTGCCGGATCAAATGGTGACAAATCATGGGGGACGGAGGGAGTACTATATTTTTAAGATAAAAGAAAGTTTAGCCGATAAATTCAAAAAGAGAAATTAAAGCAAAAGTGATTTAATTGGCATTGCAAATTACAAATGTACCTTTGTCTTCAACCCCAACAACCACAGGACTGAATAATTTGCTTATGTCAGTATCTTAATTGTTTGTTTTATTTTGTTGGTGGGTAGGTGCGTGTCTAGATTACAATGGTGATATTGAGATTTTGATATGTTCATATTTGTGAAGGCATTGATTGGACTCGTAATTATTTTTGCCGTTATAAAAGAAGCATATCACGTTAAGATAAAGAAAATTATATTACAAAAGAAAGTGTGGAATCCAAGAATATTAATGGGACAAAACATAATACAGTAGAAAGAACCTTAAGAAATTAAGATTCACAAGAATTAATTGGTAAAACGCATAGGTGAATGATTTTTGGTGGTCCTTGGACCCAATATGAATACAACAAAAATGTTGTTGGACAAGGGTTTAAAACCGTTATTGTAACCTGCAAATTGAATTAATATCATGTAAACAGTACTGACCATGATAAATCGCGTAAATATATAGGAGAAAATAAAAATATCCATGATTTGAAGTAAAAAGCGGGACAGGGAATAAGTAACGAGATTTGGGTTGTGAAAAAGAGTAGCTAAGCTAGTTAGTGGATGCTAACTAATTAGCAAAGAATTATTAAAGATGGATCAAAAACGCAAAAAGTTTCCTTTTTAGATTCAATTTGAAGAAGTAAAATCAAAGTAGATAATGTTGATGTGTAGTAGTATGAGGTTGACTTGGTTAATGATGAAGCGTGTGGTACTTAAAGGCGACAGAATTATCAACTATGTTATGTGTGGGCATACCACCTCAACCTCTATATGTGGATATCTAACTAGCTTTGCGTCTCCACTCTCTATCTCTATCTCTATCTCTATCTCCATCTGTATTTCTCATAGTATAGTATAGTATAGTATAGTAAAGTATAGTAGTGTAGTGTAGTGTAGTGTAGCGTAGTGTAGTCATGGACCAAAAATGGTGCTCACAAGGGGCTAAAGTTATTACTAAAACTAATTTTTAGTGTTTTTCTTCTATAAGATCTTACATTTTGTCCAAATTTTTATATAAATTATCAATAATATGAATAATCCAGAAATACTTTTAAACAAAATTAAAATCATATCTTCCATCAATATTATTTTCTTCGTCCAACCCTAATTGTAGTGTAGTATAGTACTATAGTATAGTACTAGTATACTCCCACCGTCCTACAAGAATATACACATGCGTTTTAATGCACAATTAATAAAGAGAGAAATAAAGAGGAAAAGTAATTAAAGTATTGTTAGTGGGGAATGAGACTCACCTTATTAGAGAGAAAAGAGTTTTCAGATTTAAAAAGTGAATTTTTTTGCGGGATGAGCTAAAAAGGAAAGAGTGTATATTATTGTGAGACGAATGGAGTATTATAGTATAGTACAATATAGTTTCTCATGTAGAGAACTACCATTATTTAATGAAGTGAAGACCTAAAAAATCAAACCCTAGAAAAGTTCAAGTTATTGATCGAGATGGGAATTGATTTACAAATATTGAGTTTCTAATCATTCGTACATTAGGGTATACTATACCTATTCCAATTATTAAATTAAAGAATTGAACATTTAATCTCGGATGCCATGCATAATCAAGCACAAGTTTGTTTAGACAAATCTTGATTTTCACTTATCATCATCTAGCATATAAAGATATCAAAATGATTAAGCAACCAATTAAATTGCTACACCACATTATGTAGCTACACAAGGAGTGGGCCTTGCTTAATTAAGCATGCATCATTTGACAAAAGTGATGTGCTGAATGATTACGAAGGAGAGAAAGGTAAAAGGAAAAATTGAAACAAAAGTCAATCAATGGTGTTGCGTTTATGATGTTGGGTTGGAAAGGGGAAACACAATATTGGTGTATATTAACTAATTAAATTAATTATTAATTAATGTGGTAAGTAAAAAGAGTAGATTTTGAGGCAGGCAAGAACCTTAATAGAGTGGGAGAGTCAATATTGTCATGCTAGATTTAGGTGCATCCCATCTCCATAAAAATATGTATATGTAAATATCATGACAAATAATTGATGTTCCTCACCAATCTAGACAATGGACCTCGGATTCCCTACACCATCAAATTTGCACAAAATTGGCAGCTTTTAAATTTCACTTTTACTATGTATGTTGCTTGGCGACTTATTCTATTTCATTTTTCTATAATTATATGTAAATATAAGTGAGGTATAGCTAGGCACAATTTTTCCCAAAAAATAATTCTCAGTGTAAAAACCTTTGGTGATTAATAAGTAAATTCTCTATGGTATCCTTAATCCTGACTTTAGCAGACAAAAATAGTCACTCTTATAAGATGATTAATTAAGTACTAGTAATCTTTTGATTAACCAAAACCCATCAATTTTATAATTGTAATTAGATCTTAAATTTTGCAATGAATCCATTATTTGTGCTTTTTTTCTTGAAATTTAATTATATATAATTATATATTTCATTTCTAACTTCTCTATTTACAATGAAAGTTCCGGTGCTAAGTTCTCCAATTATAACAAAATGTCGCGAATAGTTGTTGTTGCTTTTGGTGTTTTCTTTTGTCTGGATATTGATTCTGAATTCTGATGTCGTAAAATGTGTAATAAAGTTACCATTATATTTGTAGACACTAGATACAATAGCATTTCCTGATCCCAAGTTTATCAATACTAGGAATTTTATTGTACTAATTTAAAAAATACTCCACAATAGTGAGTATGTTATTGTCTATTATGTATAGTGGGAGAGGTTTTTCATATGTGAAAAACTGAAAATTAATAACGCTCGCTTGTATCCCACAAATTAAGAGTCGTTATATGAATCTATTATTTAAATTGGGACAATGTAACAACACGAATAAAGGATGTTTCAATTATGTGCCGATTTAAAATTTATCATAAATCAAATCATTGGTCATTTAGTCCAATGTTCCCATGACAAAAAAACATAACCTGATTTGTGTTAATAACTTTCGGATCTACACTAAAGGTTGCAAGAAAATTTATTGACTATTGAAGCTTGATCTCCATTGAAAAACGGGCCAATAAAATTGCCCTATGATTTGAAATAGCTAAAATTCTGAAGATATAACTAGATGCTCTTGATGATTAGGTCAAAAAGTAATTTGCATATATAGATAGTAGTATCATTAGACACTAGGAATCTTTATGATAGTAATATATATTCTAAAATTTAATTAATTTTTTGGTGGGAAAACCGTTATGATTAATATATATATATATATATATAGGGGAGCACTAGGGTGCCCCCTTAATTAGAGTCACAACGTACATCCAATCTATTAGTTGTTATACTAGTACACCCCTATATATATATATATATATATATATATATATATATATATATATAGGGGTGCGTTAGAATGATAATCATATTTATGGTGATAACCTAATAACCTATTATTTTATGGGTCAAAAATATCATTTTTACTAAAAATGATTTTATACTATAAAATGATACTTTTAATCCATAAAATGATATTCTGTTCTATAAAATGATATATTTCGTCGATAGAATAATAGGTTATCACCATAAATATGAGTTATCATATGATCACATTATCATATGATCACATCCTATATATAGCAATATTGCTTGATAATTGTTGTCTATTACACACAGCCAGTGATGTAGTTCAAACTAATAACGCCGAAAAAAGTCACAGTTTCGTTCTTTCGACATCCAAGCTCGAGAAACATGTTTTACATGTGACTTTAATTAGCTAGTGAGATATATTGCCAAACTTTTGGACGCATGACAAAACGAACAAATTTATAAAGTTCAGTATTTTCAAAATATATTAAAAATTAAGATCATAAATTAGAAGAATGAGGTTGTATTTATTCCCCATAATGTTATCTTCTTGCATGTAATTAATTTGCTTTTTCGCGCTTAATTTCTTCATGTACAAGTAGTGTTCCTTTCTCGAAAAAAAATGCAACGAAAGTGCATGAGTGATTTACTCGTTTAAAATCAGTTAATGATATTGGGAGTATTATAGTATTAGTAACTAAAAAAAGAAAAGAATAATGAAAATGGGTAGAATGATCCATTAAAACCCCACCAAATTCAGAGACGACAGTAATAACAGTAAGCATTGCTGTCAAAAGTATTCTCACCACCCAAGGCCAAGGGGGGCCACTGCCCAATGTGCATCGTGCTCCACCGCCGCCGGAATATTCCCCCATTTCTTCACTTGCTTTTTCAAAACAAATTTGTATCCTATGGGGCTCATTTTATCTTTTCAGCCTAGTTTAATTCATGTCGTCTTTCTATAATGTTCGTGTTGACAAGGTTATGTTTTTCTTCGGATACAAATAGGTGTTTTTGTTGTCCAATCAGTGGTGGATCTAGAATATTATTTTGGTCAAGAAATAATCAATATAGAATGGTACTCCCTCCGTCCCACAAAAAATGTCACACTTGTGGGACGACACGGGATTTTAGAAGGTTTTGTTTTGTGTGTTAAATGAAGAGGAAAAATATAATTATAATATTTATGTGAGAGAATATTTTTTCCAAAAAAGGAAATGTGACATATTTTGTAAGACAAACTAAAAAGGAAAGTGTGACATCTTTTGTGGGACAGAGGATATGAGTTAACGAACTAGGAGAATGAGATTTCTCTTTTATATCAATTTGGGGTAAATTTGTACTTTTATAAATCAAACTTTAAAAATCTCAAAAATGACTTCATGTGACGTTTTGTTTATTATTCGAAACAAATTTCTGCAGACCAAGCGGTGATTATATCGTTTCCTGCAACTAGACCCTAAGAGCATCCATAATACAGATAGGCCAGCCACTCTCTCTCCCTACCACATCAGCAGTATTAAAATTACACTTGCCACATCAGATTTAGGCCAGCCATAGGCCAGCCGCAATAAAAATAATTCCAAAAAATGCCACATTTACAGAATTAAAATTACGATTAAATTACGGAATTAATTGCACGAGACATATACGGGAAAATTAATTCATTTCATTAAAAAAAAAGTACAAAGATTAAAAAAAATACATGATTTGGATTTTAAAAAAAAGGGCTTCCACACGAGCCCGGCCACTCCCTACTCCTCGTCGCCGCCGCCGTCCTCGCCGTTGCCGCCGCCGCTGCCACCCGGGGTATCTGAGCCCACGTCGGAACCCCCCACCAATGCCTTCGATGCATTCAAATCCACTTGCATGTTCTCGAGCATCGTGTGGAGAAACATCTTCTCTTTGGTGTCAGTCGCGGTCTTCCAGTCTTGGAAGACCTGGTACATCCGTTCCTCCGTTTTTGCGCGCGATAATAACATGTACGCGCGTGGGGGTGCGTATACATAGGTTTTCAAAAAAAAACGAAAATAGGCGCTGGCCGATCGGAACGCCACAATTGCGGCCAGCGCATCGGCCAGCGCCACTGAATCGGCTAGCCCAGGCTGATTTTCTAGCCGATTCGCCGCTGGCCGATCGCAATGGTTCGGCTAGCCGATCGGCCAGTGCCGCGAATCGGCTAGCCGGTCGGCTGGCCGGCACTGTGGATGCTGTAAGAAAAAAATTAGGTCTATCATTGTGATTTAGAGCGACTACATCTATAGATTATACTTACGTTTCATAAAAATTGCATGAATTTAAGAATTTTTAGGCTCCAAATTAAGGTTGGTTTTACTCAAGAACATGCGCACCAAAATTTCTCTGTCATTATCTAATAAAAACAGAATTTAACTATTATTCGTATATGAGTATTTTACTATTATTTTCTAAGATATTGTTACCACATAAACATATTATACTATATGCACTATTAAGATATCATTAAAAATTTTAAATATATAATCTTACAAATATATTTATTAATGTAAATAATTACATATTTTATGATAAATGTAAAATATAAACTATTAAAAATATAATATTATCAAAAAAATAAAATTACAAAAATAGTAAAACTGACGTAGTAAAACTTTAATTCTAATAAAATAAATTAAAAAATTATGATATGTATGAAATAAGATGTATTATGAATATAAAATGTAAACAAAATAAAAAAGTCTTAATTGAGAATTGAATAAAAAATCTCAAATTTTAAGGATTAACAAAATTTACATTAGCCATTAGGAATTTAGGATACTCCCCTTAATAACATGGATTGAATAACAATATATTTCTACAAATGAAAGGGTAATTAAGCTTTTCGGGCGGGCGGGTCAACCACCCCCTTAGAGCCATTATGCTTTGATTATAAAAAATAAAACGAAACCCTGTACTCCTTTTGTCCGATCGAAGATGACGCACTTTCCTTTTTGGAGTGCCCACACCCAAAATGATTTATTATTAAGAGTAAAAATTTCTTTATCTCTATTTTATTACATCTCTCTTAAACTCTTATTTTATTCTTTCCACCTGACACTCAAAATAAAATTTCATATCGTCCAAGGAAGGATCATCTTCTTTAGGACGGAGGGCACGTAATCTTTAATAATGGATATCCATCAAATTAAATTCCTGAAATAGAAAGAAGATATCTCTTTTAATGATAGTTATTGAAGATAATAATTTTTAATAATCCGAAGAATCGAAAGATCACAAAAACATTTATTTAGCAATTGTATTATATTTTATTATAAATAAAAGATTGTCATAATTTATCTGGTCTATCAGCGGTCAATAATACTCCACTTAGTTTGTATATTTCCTTTTCTAGTTGTCATAATTGATGAAATGGACATTTGCCATAATATTTTGGCCTCAACTAAAAATTAAAAGATCGTTTGCTATAACTGTTGAAAGGGACATAATAGCGTTGGTGCACAGATGTTGTGAATTTGCTGTAAAATTTACCAAAAACATTTATAAATTTCATCATTCACCCCTTCTTTTCATAACCATTCAAATTCTTGAAGTCAACCTTAAATTCACAACTATGAATATGAGAACTTTAACACAATATTAAAAGAATACAAAAAAAGTTATTTTATAATAAAAATTACTCCTGTATATATTAAATCACTAAACTATTCTTAAAACAACATTAGAATATTATAGGCCGGGTTAATCAAAATCTGTATGAATACAACACTTTCATCATAATGATAATATCAAATTACATATATTTATTTAAATTAAATATAAATAATAATAATATAATAAGGAAATCAACTTTTGAAAATAAAATTCCATTTATATGGTATAGATTTAGAAACTTTAGGGGTTTTTTCATATATGCTTAAAATATTTAACATAATGTAGTGTCAATGTAATCTATCAACTAGGTATCTATCACAATAAATGATAATGCTAAATCACTTGGTTCAAAATAAAATACTTTTATAACTAAAAATTAAAGCTAAAATAACGACATCTTTCACTATCGTGTGGAATCGCAACGAATTATAAGTAAAGTTTTTCGTAACAAGGGTATTATTGTCTAAAATATATTCGGTCATTTGAGTAACCAAATTTTATGAATGACACTATACATATAACATATTAACATCTATATTACTGTTAACATTGTGATAAAAAATCGTATTGACTTTATGAAGAAAAAAAACATATCATATGTAGTCATTTTCAATTCATATAATTTATGAATGATCGAAATCACAGAATGGAAGACATTATACATGCATGATGCATGCGAAGAAAAAAATATTAGCATTTTGATGAGAAATTATCTTAATTGTAATTTATTTACACTTGGTAAATTTATACTATCCATTAGATCTTCAATAGTACAGTATTAATTTAACTACATCCGTTCTACCTCAAAGTGATTAGTTATTTTCTAGTACAATATTTAAGAAATGATATTTTTGTTGAGTTATGTATTTAAAAATTAAGTAAAATTATTTAATACTATGCACTAAAATTTAATTAGTACTAGTTATTATTACAATGGTATTGGTAGCCATCCATAATTGTAAAACTAATGTATATTATAGTAGTACACTATATTATAGTTCCTTTTTTAAAAATATAAATTTTAGAAACGACACAGGTAATTTTAATGCAACATTAGTAAAGTAAGAGAGAGAAAGAGAAATAATGGGTAAAGTAAGAAAGGAAAAGAGAAAAAAAAAATAGTGGAATTAGTGTTAATTAGTGGATTGTGAGATTTTTTTTTAAAAATAAAAGGTTTCTATTTTTAAGAATTAAATTAAAAAGAAAAGAATTTTCATATTTAGAAAACAGATGGATGGAGCAGTTTTTTTTTTTTTTTTTTTAAATTTATCATATACCCCATTAAACTGCAGTGAACTACTACTATTGTAGTAAGATTAATATCTCGTGCCATTTTCTTGTGCTGAAGACTTGCAATTTCCATGATGTTATAAGAGACTACTGGCATGCTTTATATATTTATCCACCACCCCATATTTTAATTGGCACTTTAACTTTTTTATATTTTAGCTCTAACACGCACTTGTAATATATTCAGCCCATTTCGGCTTAGTATAATTTACCATTTAAAAGTAAGAGAAACTACTTCTTATTAATAAAAAATGGAGTAGAATATTACAACAATTTAAATCTAAAAATTACAATTTAAAATGCTTCATAATTTAAACTTACAATTATAAAGAGAAAGTAAAATGTGAAAATAGATTCTCTCTCCGCCCACCAAGTGTTATTCTCATTTGACATGGTGCGAGTCTAAGAAATGTGAAGAAATTAGTGTCAAAAAATTAATGGAATCTAATATTACTTTTATATATTAATTTTATAATAGAATATGGGTATAATAATTAGTAGAAAGTGGAGTCTATGTATCAAAAATGAAAAAAAAAAAAAAAAAGACAAAGTGGTATATATTTTACAGACGGACCAAAAAATAACAAATAAAGACAACATTTGATGAAAAGAGGGATTATATAATATGTATATTTATAGAAAAAATTTGGCTATTACAATAAATAAAAAAAATTATAAAGGCAACTTTCGGTGGCTGGTGTGACTGTTGAAAATTTGCAATGTGCAATGCAGCCACGCCAAGGGCAAACCGTCTGGGACTGCTACATTGCGTCGCAGATACTCTAAAACATATTGTGAATCATTTATTTTAATTTCTTTACTATACTATGATATTACTACTCCAAATATTCTCCCACCTACCTCAAGTACTAGGAGCCTGGGATATCTCTCATCATTATATCTTATCTCAGCTCCCCGTAAAAAACAGATACTACATTCGTCCATCAAAATTTATCTCACTTTGATCCGATATGAATTTTAAAAAATGTAATAGAAAGTGAGTTGAAAAAGTTAGTGGATTATGAGTCCTACTTTTATATATTAATTTTATAATAAAATGTGAATAGGAATGAGTTGGTGGAATATGGAGTCCACTACTAAAAATGGTAAAAAGTGAAATGAGACAAACTTTATGGGACGGATCAAATTGAAAAATGGGACAATCTTTGTGGGAGTAGTATAAAAAATGAAAATTACATCAAAAATAAAATTCTCTTCTTTTCTAAAAATAAAAACTTTTTAAACTACACATATTTTAATATAAATTTGATAAAATAAGAAAGATAAAAAGAAAAGTGCAAATTTTTAAAATAATTGGAAAGTTTTGAATTCTTGCAGAAGGTAGTTTCTATTCTTAGGGGATACATCACACAAAATTTGCAAAATGGATCCATTCCCATCTAAAGATCTTCCAAAAACATATTCTCCGCATTAAAGACAGATATAAAGAATCCATAAATGCATTTACATAAATGAGGAAATCTTTGTTCCCTTGAAAAATAATATTTTATCTGATTTTGCTTTTTTCTTGATATTTTCTCATCCTCCCAAGTCCCTACCCAACCCAACCCAACACACACACATATATATATGAATATATATCTATAGGCCTTTGTATTAAAAGTTTTTAGCAAATCTGCAATTGCTGTTTTTATGTTTTTTTTTGCTCTAATTATGATGGCCTCTTTTTAAGCTTTAGACATTTGGTTCAGAGCTTGTGACAGACATCCAGCCTTCATCTTCCTACTACTATTCCACTTGCTGTTTCTCTACTCTTCAAAAACCACCACTTTCACTCACAACCATTCATTCTTTGCTCTAAAACTCAGTGTTTGTGTTTGCTTTTTCTACCCTAATCTGAACCCCCAGCCAAAACCACTTTCACTTCCACCAAAGCCTGCTTTATCATTTTCACCTGTGCAGGCTGTGCTTTTATCAATCATCCCTTGAAAAAGACTGCATTTTGTTTATGTTTCTTGATTGTGCTGTGATCTCAGCTGCTGGGTTTTCGACACCATATATAAAAGAGAGATCTTTGGAGGTCCGCAACTGATTGACAGCGATTTACTTGGAGTTCTTGCATCTCCTTTCTTCGACAAAGTTTGATTCAATCATGAAGGAAACCCTCAAGAATCTTTGCTATAGTTTTGGATGGAGTTATGGAATTTTCTGGGGTTTTGATCAGACAAATTCATTGTAATCCCTCTATCTCTCTCTTTGCATGTGTTTCAGATGTTATAACATGATTTCCATTGGAATCAAAGTTGTGTTCAAAAAGATATTTTGGCTTCTCTAATTCAACTTTAAACTAAGTGTTTTCCGACTTTCAAGTTTATAACTTTATTTTACCATGAATTCTTTAAATGAAGCAAGTCTTTTCCTTTTTCTGTTTCTTGTCTAGAAAAGTAACTACCTTTACTGAATACTTACCTTTCTCCGCAAACAAAAAAATTGTCGAAATGGATACTGCTACTAGATTGATGATTAGCTGTATTCCACTATAATGTTTTTGGCTATACTTTCAATCACTACATAACATTGGTTGCATACTTGCTAAAGACATCCTAATTCTATCTTGATTTCAAGTTTTGAACTTCTAATTTTGTTCTCATTTCTTTTCATAAATTTTTTTGACTAATTTAGCAATTATTGGAACTTTTTTGTTCGTGATTTAGACTATTGACATTGAAAGATTGCTACTATGAAGAACAAGTGGAAACGCTGATTGATTCTATGCTTCTGCAAGCACATGTTGTGGGAGGAGGGTAAGCTATTTATGGATATTAATTATTTTAATCGCTCCATATATGTTTCTTGAATAGGAAAATAATGAAAAATCACTGTGCAGGATAATTGGCCAAACTGCAATTGGAAAAAACCATCTATGGTTGGATTCAGATGCTTTTCATGAAAGAAGAAATAGTGTAGTATCGTTTGATAGTCATGACAATTCCCAGGTATCTATTAATACTTTGAAAAGTTCTTATTTTATATTAGGTGTGAGTGTGACATCTCTTCTAACTTGAAGAATGCCTTTTTTGGCAGGATGATTCTGAGTTCTTTTGCCAATTCTCTACTGGGATAAAGGTGTGAGCTTTGGACAAATTAAAATGTTTTCAGTTTTTAAAGTTGGATATCATCATCTGCTCCAAATAGAAATTGATCCAATTTTGTGTTACAGACTATTGCTGTTATCTCAGTAGAACCGTGGGGAGTTGTGGAGCTTGGATCCACTCACAAGGTTAGTAGTGTCTCTATATGTGAAACGAAGTCTATTTCTGGATACTCTTTTAACCAATCTTTAATTTTTTTTTTGTTTCAGAATCCTGAGATGAAAAGTTTTGTAGAACAAGTGCAGCAAGTTTTCAGAGAAATGGATGGGATTGAGGGTGTAGGAAATGAGACTCAGTTAGATAGCCATTTCTTTGATTCTAGTAATATGCTGTTTGATTCATCGCTGTCGAGTGGCATTTTCCATTCTGAGAATTTGATGGGAGCAGATCTGCTCTTAGAGTCTGCCAATTTCCTTGATTTCTCTGATTATGGTGATTGTTCAACTCTGACCTCTTCTTGGCCTCATCCCACATCCTTGCCCGAGCCAATAGACGAAGAATCTTGCAAAGATTCAATCTCCAATGATCCTCTTATCCTCTCAAGAGATATGTCTAACACCCAAGATTCATCTATCATAACTCCAACTGAGAAACTCTCTGGCTTACTAACTCTGGAGGAGTACTTCGGCTTGTATTCTCCACATTCTAATGCATTAATGAAGGGGTCACGTTTGAGTGGAAAAACTTCAACTTCTGTACCTACCAATTCATTACAAAGTTCAGTGACTAATGCATTGAGATCAAGTGATGATGCTAAGTGTTCAATGGGAGTCGAAGGTGTTAGCAAAAACCCGGTGGTTTGGAGTGGATCTGATTGCATCTCCCAGAAAAATGTTGGGAGCAACTCCAACAGTTTGTTCTCCAAGTTAGGCCTTGACCAGCTTTTGGATACTAGCAGCCCTTGTTCGTTTGAGGATCAGTCTTCGTCTGCTGCTAAGAGAAGGAGAATTGGCAACTTCTCATGGAGCCAAAGCCAAGTTAAACATGTTGGGGAAATGAAATCATACAACCCTGAGGCAACGAATAGTCTAGTTAGTAAGGAGCTGCGTTCATGTGTAGATGATAGTTGTTCATTGGATGCTAGTACGTCTCGGAGGCATGAGGAACAGGTGAAAACCAAGAAAAAGAAAGCTAAACCGGGGAGCAAACCAAGGCCAAAAGATCGACAGATGATCCAAGACCGGCTTGGAGAGTTGAGGGAGCTCATTCCCAATGGAGAGAAGGTGAGGATTTATCTATCTATCTATCAATCTATCTGATAAACTTCTTGACATAGTTTGTTGTTGATATGACAGATGAGCATTGATCGTTTGTTGGAACGAACCATTAGACACTTGAACTTCATGCAGAGTCTCAGTGGATATGCTGAAAGTCTAAAACAAATTGCCAAGCCAAAGGTAAAAAAATATTCTTTAGTTATATGTGACACTGAACCTTGCATCATTGCTTTTTGACAAGCCCTTAGCATACTCATAGATATAAATTTCTATTGACATTACAGTGTAGGGAGGTCTGTCAAAATGAATCCATCAATGGTGGTGATAGTGGAGTGACATGGGCATATGAAGTTGGCAACGATGCTATGGTTTGTCCACTGAAAATAGAGGACCTTAGCACTCCCGGCCAGATGCTTATAGAGGTAATAAATTGATCTATAGCTGAAGATTGAAAAACTTAGTAAATCTTCATTAGAAGCTTAAGTAACTTTCAACTTTGTATGCAGATCCTCTGCGAAGAACAGGGCTTCTTCTTGGAGATTGTACAGATTATTCGAGGTTTTGGCTTGACCATCTTGAAGGGGGAGATGGAGGCTCTTGAGCAGAAGAAGATATGGGCTCATTTCATGGTGAAGGCTGAGGTAAAAACCTAAACAGTAGTGAAAAAGACAAGGCTTTTGCCATTTTCTTGATCTTTCTTGTTGCTGACACGAGTAGTTGTTTGCAGGGTGCACGTTTTGTTACACGTCATGAGATCTTTTCGTCGCTCATTCATCTCTTTCAGATGACGGGACAGGGTGCAGCCTACATGGACGAGGGGTATGGCAATGTTGGCATCTCGGCCTTCAACAGTTTTCAACCTTATGCTTCATTTCCCCTCAGCTTTGGTGATGCCCTTCAATGTGCTAACTTGTGACATGTCTCATTGAGAGATTAGTTTAGAGTTTGACGAGTAAAATTAATAGAAAGGTTTGTAGTCTTAGATGAAGTGAGAAATTGACTGTTGGAGTATATACAAATTGATACTATAGTGAATTTGTTTTCTTTCTAGGAGAGGTGTGTGTATGAAGGGGAATTTGTTAACAGAGAACAATGCTTAAGTT
This sequence comes from Salvia hispanica, assembly GCF_023119035.1. Classification (NCBI taxonomy): domain Eukaryota; kingdom Viridiplantae; phylum Streptophyta; class Magnoliopsida; order Lamiales; family Lamiaceae; genus Salvia; species Salvia hispanica. The sequence continues at coordinate 4,485,221 of NC_062968.1, forward strand.
CTCCATATAAAGTTTCTGTTTTAGATCTTTCTTTGAGAGTAGGCTCATTCAATGAAGCTGACAAATTTAGTTCTTGTAATTTGTAGCCTAACTTCTCTGTTGTGAAGTTGCATTTCTGTATTTGTGTATAAATTAATCAATTAGCTGTGTGGCTTCATCTGATCAAGAGAAAATACCAGTGATGTTATCAATATTGCTTGGTAATTTGGGATCATGTATTTTGATTAATCTATCTTACCTTTTTGGTGTATTTTGAGTCTAAATGTTTAGAGTCTTAATGTTTTAAATGGGCGTGAATGAGTTGTGAATGAGCCCAAAGGCTCAAATTAAATCACATTGGGCTCAACAACAATTTTTTTGTTACAGTATTTAATTCCTTGAGCCCAAATTAATTCTCATTAAGATTCATGAAATCAAATGCATATTGCATACAAATGAAGAAACAAATGTAAGAATTTTATAATATAGGTGTTTGAGAAAAAATATAATCTTATATATTGATGCGAGAGTGATTTTTTTAAAAATAAATTTTTTTGTGAGACAAAAAAAAAGTGTAATATTTATTTGGGACAGTTTCCTGTTAAGTTTGGAACGCACTAACGCTTTATAAATTGAGTCTGTAGGTGATTAAATTTTACTACCAATATGTAATGCATTTAATGTTTGAGCCCATATATTATACTATCAATTATATTTTCTACTACCCAAAGAATGAGTCAATCTAAATTTGAAAGCAAAATCAATTTGATAATTGTTGTATTTGTATGTACGTAATTACTAAAAGCTTGGACATTTATGAAACAATATATTATATATAGTAGTATATGGTATCAATGTATATCACATTGACGGAAGTCAGGTATCCCGTAACTCGTGAGCTGGCCCGAATAGCGCCAAATTTATATTAGGGCTGGAAATTTCTAACCCGATAAAATCAAAACCCAATTAGCCTTCATCCGATTAACCCGCAAACCGTTAGGGACAGGCCCGAAAACCCGATAAAATTTCTATCATTCTATTTTTTTTACTCCTAATTCGACACTTTATTGATGCACTATTTATTAGTGCTAAAAATACCTGCAAGTTTACATGGTAGATCTAGTATAACTAAAGATCAGTACCGGATATCGAACACAGAGAATAAGAGAGACACAAAGTATTTTTGGATTTGAATTTATAAACTAGACAAAAATATAAACAAATAAAAGAAAACAAAATAATACAAAATAGGCTAAAGAAGTAGAGTTTTAGGATCCAACTACTACGACCTAGTGATGATTAATCTCATAGAACCTTTACCTTTATGTGTCTCCAGGATTATTAGGAAAATCACGATTATCAAATAAGCCCTCTCTCGAGTGTACCTATCCAGTAGATTAGACTCTAACTATCAAAGTCTCATTCCAATGGAATAGATTCTAACTCTAAGTTCCTAAGACTCAAGCCCTCACAAAGGATCCCCTCTCTCGAGTGCAGATAAACCTATGTGTTGTACTCGTTCCTTTCACCACGTAAAACTAGCTATCTCTCGATTAATCTAGTTAAACGGACGTAGTTCTAAAGTTGGCCAAACAAAAGAACAATAAAAGCACAAGAACAAGCAAAACAATCTCAAGAACTAGGAAAAAGTTCAATTCAATAAATCAAAACATGTTCATAATAGTCTTCACCAAAAAATCTAAAAAGTATGTTTAACTACTCATAGACAAGTAGTAAAAACAATAATAAAAGCAATGGCGGATCCAGAAAATGAAATTCGTGGGGTCGAATATAGTAAAAAATATTTTTATTATTTTTCGACTCTGATGGTATCTACTTTTCTCGACTTTGATCCTTTTTGTTGCTTCCTCCTCCGTCGTCATCTTCATAAATCTTACCCCACTAAAGTAATCCTATCTACAAATACATGGATTAGAAATAGCACCTCGCTTTACGTAACATTTGTATTCTTTTTTTACTTCATTGTTAATGTGAAATCATAAACTTTATAAGAAGACTTTTGAATAAAGAGTAGTCTGTTGTCTTTCGTAACTAATTAAAATTTTATGAAATTATTAAACATAACCTTTAAATATAATGAAATCTAGTATTTTATTGTTTTTAATAAATGAGATACATATGTATAAATAATTATTAATCAATTATATGAAAAATAGTAGCAGTAATTAAATTTCGTGGTATTAGTTTGATTCTAGAGGCCATCACAGTTAATTAATTAGTAATAAAACGTTAATTAGAGTGAATTATTTGAATTATTAAAACTATTTTGTTAATTTTGAATACGTTAATTCACATTTAACAAAAGAGATAAAAGTGCCTTATTAACAAGTCTGGTCCCACAATGAGTATTTTCCTTTTCATCGTCTTCTTTCCCAATTCTCACCATTTCCCTCTTCTCACTCTGCAACTCAATTTTTAAAAATTCTTCTTCTCAAATTATTCAAATAACTCCTCAATGTCTATGAGTATCTCGTCTCACACACATATGACCACCAAGAATCGTGACTGCTCTATTTCCCGTTCCGGCGCACCGCGGGGTTGGCGGAGACTTCAAATGCCGGAACTAATGGAGTTCCCCATGCCTTCGTTGGCCGGCGGTGGGGTCGGCCGACCCCGCCCGACCCCACCTGGATCCGCCGCTGAATAAAAGTACGACATGAAAGAAATTGATAAAACCCAAGTTGAATCTTCAATCTTCAATTGCTTGGATAAGTAGAGCTTGTGTAGAAGGGGAAGGATTGGAGGCTCTAAGATGAGAATATGAATTAGGTTAAAATGTATTTATAGAGTGGGAAAAAGTTTAGCTTTGATAATTTTCGTGCCCTACAATAAATGGGAGAGATTGAGCTTCACAATATAATGTGTCATCTTAGTTGGGACAAACTAAAAAGGAAAACGTGTCATCTTAAGCGGGACGGAGGGAGTAATTTATTTTCTTCCGTGAATTTCCGCCTAAATTTCCGTCAGCTTTGACTGTACTGCGCAACGTTCGTAGAATAAACATAACTTTCTCCACAAAACTCCGATTGAGACGTGCAAGATATCCACGCGAAGCTCTTTCTAAGACGAAGATAATGGTATGAATTATGCACTGATTGAACTTCAAACTCGTTGGCAGAATGGGTTCGAACAGAGGCTGCTGCACCTTGGCCTTTTTGCACCTTTTTTCTATCTTTTTCTAACATTTATCAACAAACACATCAAAAATACCAAGTGTATAACATATACTCCCTCCATTCCATAGTAACAGGGGCGTTTTTCCATTTCCGTTCGTTCCATAGTAATAGAGTCATTTCCCTTTTTAGTAAAAGTCAACACATTTTCCACACCTACTTTACTCTCTCTTACTTTTTTCTCTCTTCATCTCTCTATCTTTTTCATTTTCCACTTGATTCTCTGTTTACTTAACTCACCTAACACAATTTTTCTTAATCTCCGTGCCAAAAAGTTTTGTCTCCGTTACTATGGAATGGAGGGAGTACAATTTAAGAACATAATTTGCATGATAGACATTTAAAACGAGTCAAATCTAACCTTAAAAACATGCAAAATCCGTGTTTGTCATTTATTGATTAATTTTATAATATAGATAACTAAAAAAGTAACTTTCAATTTTATATTAAATATACAAACTATATATTAAATTTTTATTAATATAATAATTGATAAATAAATTAAAAACTTCAAATTCACTAAAAAAAATATTTAAATTTCTAAAAGATGCACTAAAATTCCTTGAAATATCTCAAATATTTGTATTTGATCATGTTTATGATTGAGTTTAAGCATATAACTCAAATTTATCATAGTTAAATATTTTACATTGCATGAATATAAATAATTTTAATCATTATTTATTGGATTGATCGCATGTTAATATTATCGGTAGCAACCCGATTAACCCGCTGGGCTAGCCCGAAACCTGAGTTATTAGGGTTAGGATTGAACTTTTATAACGCGAAAGACATCACAACCCGATTAGCCCCCACCCGATTGACCCGCAACCTGAATAGGGTTTGCCCGAAACCCGATGGGCCGGCCTGATTGACATCCCTAATCGCATTCGTACTTATACTAAACTTTGATAGTCGGTTGAGATTTATCATTAGTTAACAAATAAGATAAATATTTAGTTTTATATGGATAAATAAACATGAGTTAGTTTTGGTAAATTAGATAAATAAAATATTTATTTAAATTTTATGTTTGATATATTGGTTTGGGGGAGTGATCAATTGCTAACTCATCGTTTAGTTGCTAATTACAACTAATTTAAGACCATAGGATTTTAGAAATCTTGTGGTCTACTCATATGTAATTATGTTTTTTATTTTTTAATATTAAAAAGATAATAGCAACTATCAAATTTAGGGTTTAGATACACAATGTCAATACAGTATATGAAATACATCAACACAAAGATTGTACAAGCATCATATTGACATATTATATGTCGTGTATTGATATAAAGTTGTTAACGAAATTTATGTAATTTTTTTTTTAATTTTGACATCGGAACATATGCAAGTGAGATCTCATTAGAATCCTTATGAAATTATCTTTAAAGTTATGAGATATTTTTCAAAAAGTTAGTTACGACTAATTTGTTTTAAATTGACATTAATACCCCTATTGACATTTTTTTATCGTATTGGCATTTCGGGGCTGATAATCTAGGCCCTTGATTTGAATATCTAATGACTATTATTTAATTGTAGTTAGCAATTAAGTATTGAGTTAGCAATATAACACTCCTCTATTGGGTTGTATATATTTAGTTTGAAGTGTAACGGAGTGTGATCAATTGCTAACTCTATCTTTAATTGTTAACTACAACTAATTTAAGACCATAAGATTTTTAGAGATCTAGTGATCTATAAATTGTCATGTTTAATTTTGTTTTGTTATTATTTAACTTTAAAAAGATAAGAAAACTATTAAAATTAGAGTTTTGAATCAAATTGTCAATTTAGTATACTAAACATATCAATACCCTTAAATATGTCAACATAATTTAACATTGACATTGTATATGCATCTAATTGACATATTATGGTAGTTATGTTGACATTCAACTCTTATTTGAAAAATATGAAAATTCAAAAAAAAAATTCAAATTTTGACATCGGAACATATGCAAGTGAGATATCGTTAGAATCCTTATAAAATTATCTTTAATCTATATATGTTGTGTAAAAAATAATTTAAATTGAGATAGTTATAATCATTTGAAATTTTGAGATATTTTAAAAAAGTTAGTTGTAACTAACTTTTTGTCAATTAATATTAATACCATTAATTGACATTTTTTGTACACGGTATTGATATTCGTGGCTTAATGGTCTTGTACCTTGATTTTTTAATCCGATGCATATCATTTAGTTATAGTTAGCAATTTAGTGATTAGTTAGCAATATAACGCACCCCGAAGTATAATCGTAAAAAAATACTTTTTAATATTTCAATAAAAAAAGATAGGTGAAAAATTTAAGGGTAAAAAGAAAAATTTAAGTTAATTATCATCGTTGAATTTTAATGTAGATTAATTAACCCACATGATTGTTTTTTCTTGTACATTAATTAACGCACCGACTTATTGGGTTAATTTAACACATTAAAACATAAAAATATGAGGCGGGCGGAAAACTAATTAAATTTACACACTACCTCCGTCGATGATTAAACGTCTAATTAATATATGATGGTTATAAAGAAAAGTGAGTACATAAAGCTAGTATATGTTAGGATTTTATTTTTATATATTAATTTTATAATAAAATATAAGTGAAATGTAAGATTCATTTATTAAATATAATCTAAATGAAATAAGATATTTACTGAAGGACGACGAAAATGAAAAAATGAAACATGTAATAGTGGAAGGATAGTACTAATTAAATAAAGCTAAAATAAATATTGTTATCATAGTGAAACATAGCTACCAAATGGACATGAAACAAGATATTACTTCCTCAGTTCCATAAGAGCATGTGCTCTTTTTCCTTAGTCCGTTCTACAGGATTATGCACTTTCTAAATTAAATTTTTTTTTCTATAATGAGATGTAATCCATTTTCCACTAATAATACTTTGATTATTTTTTCTTTCTATTTCTATTTTACTTTATTAAAATTTATTTCCAACCAAAAGTGCATAGGAGGATTACTAGCAATGGTAGTACTCCTATATGTTATCATCACATTCGTACCTATACCAAAGTTATACTCCCTCCGTTTGGCATTTGGCGACAGTGGAGATATTTTTTTTTGGCATACAATTTAAAAATAATTATATTAAGTAAAAGAAGAATAAAATAATAAATGAAAAAGATTGACAAAAGAAGAAAGAATAAAGTAAGAATAAAATAAAAGGAGTAAAATAAACTAGTGGAAATGTGATGAACTAAAAAAAATGACTAAAATACTGTGAAACCTACAATGAATTTCTACTATGGAACACTTGTTTGTGCGAAGGAAAAAAAAGAACAGTGTCACAAATTGACAACTCATACATCGAAGTTAGTAAAAACAAGGAGTAATTATTAAGGCATGTAGCACATGAACATTTATTTATACAATAAACAACCACGTACAATAAGTCAATAGTACAAATTTCTCATTCTAATATCTACCCCCACACCAAACCAAATCAACTCAAACCAAACCTTCAACATCAATTTTTAATGGAGAGTAAGTAAGATAGGACAACAGCCAGCTGCTCATTGATTCCTTCCATATTCTCCAAGATTCTTCCTACACTTTTTTTCACTATTCTAGGCAACAACCATGGAAGCGGAAATCACATCCCCTCTCTGTAAGTCCACCTCCCCACCAAACTCAATCTGAATCTGCATAATCTTGTCATTGTGTAATTGCTACTATGTGTTATCAGTGCCGCCATCGACACAGAGTGATGAATCAAGCAGTAGTAGCAACGAGGTCGAGGTGGAGAACTCTCCGATCAAGCAGGTGGCCCTCACGGTGTCCACCTCCGACGACCCGACCCTACCCGTCCTCACCTTCAGAATGTGGTTCCTGGGGACTCTCTCGTGCGTCCTCCTCTCCTTCCTGAACCAGTTCTTCTGGTACAGGACGGAGCCCCTCTCCATCACCGCCATCTCCGCCCAGATCGCGGTGGTGCCGCTCGGCCAGCTCATGGCCGCCAAGATCACCGACCGCGTCTTCTTCACAGGGACCCGCTGGGAGTTCACTCTCAACCCGGGCCCCTTCAACGTCAAGGAGCATGTCCTCATCACCATCTTCGCCAACTCCGGCGCCGGCACCGTTTACGCCATCCACATCGTCACCGCTGTTAAGGTCTTTTACCAGAAACACATCAGTTTCTCCGTCTCCCTCATCGTCGTCATCACCACTCAGGTACGTATAAGTAAAGTTGCAAGCAATATATGATTTTACCCTAAAGCGGACAGTATCATACTAACGTGAATTTGACTGTGGTTTGAATGGTAGGTGTTGGGGTTTGGATGGGCTGGAATATACAGAAGGTATCTGGTGGAGCCAGCGGCTATGTGGTGGCCCGCTAACTTGGTGCAAGTCTCATTGTTCAGGCAAGTTTTTCTCTTTCCAATTCTGTTTTTTTTTTTTTTTTCTTTTTTCTAATTTTAGGTCGGACATACAACGTGACAATATGTGTATACAACTGAATTTTTACTTCTAGTGGTATTATGTTTTGGATTTAGAGGAAAATTATAGATAATTTAGTCAATTTTTGGGGGTTGCTAATTTTTAGAAGCAACATCCATTTGCATAACCAATTCTTTTCGTTCATTGCCAAAACGTCTTGTTTGGATATTTTGATGGTTTTTATTTATCGTCATTTTAAGTGTGACGGAATAGATAGATAGCTACTAGACGCAAGTTGCGTTCAAATTATTGAATGCTCATATTTAGACCACATAAATATAAATGCGGATAGTTGGGCAGGGATTCTTATCTAGCAGTACGTGACATGTCCTCTTCCACACATACATATAGAAATATCAAATATCCCCAGATTAGCTTTTGTTGCCAAGCTATAAAGACCTTACTTTTTGTTTTTGAGTGTTTTTTTTCCAATAAATATAAGGGTTTTTGGCTTTTTAAACCAAAACCTTTTCCCGAATTCCGGTTTTTCCCATAAACTATGAGATTTGTTTTTAAAACCATGAACTTTCATTTCGTTAGGATTTTTCCAACCCAACCCAAATAGCACATTTCCGACCCAAATAGCATAATTCAAAATGTTAAAGTTGTGTTTTGTTTATTCAAAAGTTGTCATTTGTTATGTAATAATTGTGACTGTATGTATTATTGTGCCAAATAGTATCCAAGTAATCAATTTAGTGACAAATATGATTAAAATTGACATGTAGACAACCCGGGTTACGTCGTTGACCCGCCAGGGGAAAATCCTAACCAAATGAAAGTTCGTGGTTTTAGAAACAAATCTCATAGTTCATGGGAAAAACCGAAATTCGAGGAAAGGTTTTAGTTTAAAAAGCCAAAAACCCTAAATATAACAATAAGCATTCTAGAATAGTTAGCCCAAAATAATTTTAAATCAGTTAAATTTTTGTTTACTAGTACAATTTAGTTTAAAACAAATATATATGCCGGTCTGTATAGCCCAGGAAAAAACTGAAGTTTAGGGAGAAAATGTTGCAAATTAAACGATTCCAATTAGACCAATCCCAAAATAGTCGTAGGCGCTGGCTCAAAATAGTGTACATTGCTATTTTGGAATATTTCATAAAATAGTATGCACCTCTATCTTTCTCTTTTAAATGGAGTAGTTCTTTTTTTATATATTTTAACCTCATTCTGCATACCTATTTACAAAAAGAATAAAACATGACTCGTTATGATCTCACCAATACCTACCTTAACTAACATAGAGAAATAACAAAGTGAGATCATTTTTCAGTAACACAAAGCACAGTACCTAACTTGTTTGAAAACTATGCCACACCATTACGTGCACTATTTTATGGGAAACAACCAATATCCCTTATTCTATGGTAAAAATTACACTATAATAAAATTGTCATGCACTGATATGATTTTGGTAGTACTATCAAGAATGAAGTCATATATAAACTTTATACATTCGTAGTGTAAGAATTAGTTACGTTCTCATATACATGTATATGTATATTGTGATTAATTGCTAACTACAACTAATTTAACTACCATAGCATTTCATTAATGTATCATGAATGTACAACAGGGCACTGCATGAGAAAGACGAACGTGAAAAAGGCGGCGTGAGCCGCACCCAGTTCTTCGTGATCGCCTTCATCTGCAGCTTCGCTTACTACATATTCCCAGGCTACCTCTTCCAAATGCTCACCTCCATCTCCTGGATCTGCTGGCTCTTCCCTCAAAATGTCCTCGTCCAGCAGCTTGGCTCCGGCCTCCACGGCCTCGGCATTGCCGCCGTCGGCCTCGACTGGTCCAGCATCTCCTCCTACCTCGGCAGCCCCCTCGCCAGCCCCTGGTTCGCCACCGCCAACGTTGCCGTCGGCTTCTTCATCGTCATGTACGTCGTCACCCCCATCAGCTACTGGTTCAACATCTACGACGCAAAGGTCTTCCCCATCTTCTCCGAAGACCTCTTCACCTCCTCCGGCCAGATCTACAACATCTCCTCCATCATCGACGACTCCTTCCACTTCGACGACGCCGCCTACCAGCAGCAAGGCCACCTCCACCTCAGCACCTTCTTCGTCATGACTTACGGCGTTGGCTTCGCCGCCCTCACTGCCACCGTCGTCCACGTCGTCCTCTTCCACGGAAGGGAAATTTGGGAGCAGAGCAAATCGAGCTTCAACGAGAAGGAAAAGGACATCCACACCAAGCTCATGAGCAAATACAGGCAGGTTCCGGAGTGGTGGTTTTGGTGCATTCTCGTCGGAAATGTCACGCTTACTATCTTCGCCTGCGAGTACTACAACGAGCAGCTTCAGCTCCCGTGGTGGGGCGTTGTACTCGCTTGTGTCATCGCCATCTTCTTCACTCTCCCCATCGGCATCATCACCGCCATCACTAACCAGGTTCTGTTAAAAATCTCTTAAATCTGGTCTCACATCGTTTCGTTAATGATTTTGTCTCATCTATATAAATATGAATAACCCTCCTTTATAAGGCCTTTGACCTGTTAGTGATTTTGTCACTCTAACAGGTTCTGTTAAAAATGTCTTAAATCTTATCCTACATTGTCTTGTTTATGATTTTGTCTCATTCATATAAATATGAATAATTACAGACGCCGGGGTTGAACATCATCACGGAGTACATAATCGGGTACATCTACCCGGGGTATCCGGTGGCGAACATGTGCTTCAAGGTGTACGGCTACATCAGCATGACGCAGGCCATCACTTTCCTCCAAGACTTCAAGCTCGGACACTACATGAAGATCCCACCAAGAACAATGTTCATGGCGCAGGTGGTGGGGACGCTCATCGCCGCCGTCGTCTACCTCTCAACCGCCTGGTGGTTAATGGAGACCATCCCAGACATCTGCGACCAATCCTCGGACAGCCTGTGGACGTGCCCGGGCGACCACGTCTTCTACGACGCATCAGTCGTGTGGGGCTTGATCGGGCCGAGGAAGATGTTCGGGGATCAAGGGCTGTACGGGGCGGTGAACTGGTTCTTCCTGGGCGGGGCCATAGCGCCGGTGCTGGTGTGGGCGGCGGCCAAGGCATTTCCGGAGCAGGAGTGGATTAGGCTGGTGAACATGCCGATATTGATCGGGGCGTGCGGGCAGATGCCGCCAGCGACGGCCGTGAACTACACGTCGTGGATCATACTAGGATTTCTGTCGGGTTTCGTGGTGTTCAGGTACAGGCCGGTGTTGTGGCAGAGGTACAACTACGTGCTGTCGGGGGCGCTGGATGCGGGGCTGGCGTTCATGGGGGTGTTGCTCTACATGTGTTTGGGGTTGGAGGATATTGGGATAGATTGGTGGGGGAATAATCTCGACGGCTGCCCCTATGCCTCCTGCCCTTCGGCTTCCGGTGTTGTGGTGCAAGGTTGTCCGGTTGTGTCCTAGCTCTCTATAGCCTTGCTCGGTTGTCTATGTTCTTTTCAATTTGTAGATTTGGTTGTGGTTGCTCATATTGCTTGATTCGTTCAGCTATATTATTACTACTTCCAAGGTCAATTATGGTAGTACTATTACCCCTTATATCCTATTTTTTTCATTAAGACCATCTCAAACTGTACTGCAAAACCTAAAATGCAGTAGAATAATATCTCCAATAGTATTGCAAAACCAATCCTATTATAGATTTTTAAAGAAAAAATACCTATCTTTAGGTTTACACTAAAAGTATACCAAAAACATTTTTCATAGTTTGAGTTATTGCATTCAAGTCTAAATATTTCATATTTATTAAAATAGAAAAAGAGAATGAAGAGAGATTAAAATACAGTGAAATAAAAAACTTACGGGAGAAGAAGGAAACGACTTACAGGGGAAGAAGGAAACGGCGGAGAAGAAGATATGAATTAACCTGGGTCCTATTCTAATGCTTATAGCACCCTAATCCAAAATCAAGACTAAATCTCCACCCTTGGATTTTAAAATGAGTGGATGAGATTAAAGCTCACAAATCTCAATAAATAGTAGACAAAATATCGACAAAAGGGTAATATCGTCATTATGTTATCATATGATAATTTTCGTGGGTGTTTTTTTATATCAACATTGTGTATTACAAATATCAACAATATGACATTAGAATATCAATACAAGGACAAGAAAATATCAACACATTTTTATTGAGATTGGACATGCATAATATTGAGATTTTGCCTACAATATATTGAGATTTTTTGTTGCATTTGTTGAAAAAAGCTGCTTATCAACATGTACGAAAATTGAAATATAATTTATCAAATTTCATCACCCGAACATCGTCGGAACATATGCAATTGAGATCTCGTTGGAATCCTTATTAAATTATCTTTAATTTGATATATTTTTTGCGAAAAAATAATTTAAATTGAGAGAGTTACGTAAATTTAAAGATTTGAGATGATTTTGAGGAGAGAGAAAATAGTTAGTTATAATTACTACATTTAACATTAATACCCTTTTAATTTAATTAATAATTATTTAAATTTAAAATATATTACACTTGACATTATATTAACCACAAGATCTTCTAATCTAATAGTTGAAAATCGGTCTCAATTTGGGATTGGTAATTAGTTAGCAATTGATTACGTCCCGAATTAACCTAATCTAATTTTTTTATATTTAATTTAGCTATTAAATAATGGGCTGGCCCATATTAATATTATACTCCATTATTCAATATAATTGAATCTATTATTTACTAAGAATGAGCCGTTAATTTATTCCACCACAAACCCAATTTTATTATATAGATCAATAACGGTACAAATAAAATCTATAGAAACAATTATTTTATTAGTTAGTAATTAAACACTATACCGTACATTAATATTTTCAATCAAATATGCTATCATAAACAAAATAGTATTTTTATTATATTTAAATTTTCTAAATTTTATAATTTATTATTCAATGAATAATAGATTTCATATTTAGTTATATTAATTAATAAATCTTATATTATATTATTTTATTTTATTTAAGATCTTTACGAAGTGTGATGGGGTTAGTGTGTAATTTAGATAAAATATATAGGTATGATTGAAAAGTATAAAAAGTTAGTGGGCGAAGAATATTCTTTTGGGTTTGAGTTTAGTGTAAATGGTTGGAATAAAATCAATATTTAGTGTGAGATTTACACTAAACTGAGTTTGAGTTTAGTGGAATGATTGGAGATGCTCTAATGAACCGATTATACTGTAGGTGCCAATTGGTTGCTCACGAACTTAAGACAGAAGTCAGATTTATTTTTTCTAGAAATAAAATTAGTTTTTAAAATCATGAACATTAACAGATTTTGTCAATTTTCTAACTCGGTCAGCCCCTTCTTTCTACGGTAAACACATTTTGCAGCTCATCGTTCTTGATTTCAGCTTCTGCAATTCTGCTATTTAACTCAAATTTTTGAGCTATTGAAGAAGGAAAAGCGTTTTACCAATTAATTTGTGCTTCATTATCAACTTAACTATTAATGGAATATCCGAAGAAGCTTCCATAAGCCGATTCAAGTGTTGAAGGTATTCCATCTCTAGAAAATCATCCATTATTCCTTATATACCGTAGGTATGCAGCTAGCCATGCATAAAAGTTCTACTCCAAATAGATGAGTATACCATCACCTAGGTTTGAATCATGGTCGAAAACACTGAATTTAGAAATTGCACAATTCATTATAGTTCACTATTTTCATGATTAATTTTATAATTTATAAACCATAAGTTCATGGTTTAGGGAGCAATAGACCCTGATTAAATTAGTGAAACCTTGCGATTTGTAACATTACATGCACCAAATCTCAAAATATCGTAATAGCAACCACAATAGCGGCTAGCCCACCGGCTAGCCGATTCGCGTCGCTAGCCGGTCGGTTAGCCGAACTATTGGAATCGGCCAGCCGTGAATCGGCGAAAAAATCGGCGTGGGCTAGCCGATTTGAGGGCGCTGGCCGCCATTGTGGCGTGCCGATCGGCCAGCGCCCAATTTTCATTTTTTTTTAAATTTTTTTTTGAAAACCTATATATACGCGATTTTAGTTTCATTTTCATTTGCACCACTTGTTTTAACGAGTTTTCTCTCTCTCTAAATTTACGTACAAGAGCAATATCGAGCAATGGACAACAACAACGAGTCCGGTCCGGCGACCAGCCAGATCTCAGACTCCCATGGTACCCGTGGGATCCGGATGGGGCCGATGCGCCCGGGGTTTAACGTCCCTTGGCAACAGTTGATGGGGATGATGGCGGGAGCGCATGGGGGTGCAGGGGGGAACCGGGGGGATGCCGGGCGAGGCGTAAAGCCGGGCTGGCGCGGCAAGCAACGCCGGAGTGGGGGAGGTATGCCCTAGATGCGGCAGCAGATGATGCAACAGATGATGAGGATGATGCCGGTATGGCAGGAGGAGGGATGCATCCCGGTATGCTCGGGGTCACCGGGGGAGGGGGGGACACGGTCTATCGTCCCTCTCTTGATTTTTTGACGGCTTCGTCTCACACGTCGACCCAAGTGGAGACGCAGTTCACTGGCGATGACCTTTTGTCATTGCATGAGATGGGGATCGATCCCGGGGAGCCGAACACTCCCGTTCCTTAGGGTCGGGCCGCGCCGAAGAAGAAGAAGACCAAGGGAAGGGAAAGGTGGTCGGCGAGTCGTCGCGTGCCCATTGTTCACGACACCCCCACGCGGAGGAAGTGGACAGAGGATGAGTACGCCGACGTGGCCAAGGCGTGGTTGTCGGTTTGCGACGATCCGCTAGTTGCGAACAACCTACGGGTGCCGGAAGGGGTGGGAATGCATCAGTCCGCGGTCGGCCGATTTTTTGGGGTTCACTACGTTCCTTAATGCCGCGCAGAAGAAGAAGAAGACCAAGGGGAAGGGTAAGGTGGTCGGCGAGTCGTCGCAGATTGTTCACGACACCCCCACGCGGAGGAAGTGGACGGAGGATGAAGTCGCCCGCCGTGGCCAAGCGTGGTTGAGTTGCGACGATCCCTAGTTGCGAACAACCTAGTCGGGTGCCGGAAGGGGTGGGAATGCATCCGGGTCGCGGTCGGCCGATTTTTGGGGTTGTACGCCAATGCCTCGGCATGTTGACTAGTGGGCGGCGATGAGGAGGACGCACGGAGAGCCAAGGAGAGTCGGGTTCCCCTTCTTAGGGAAGTATAAGGAGTTCACCTTATGCAGGAATGCTACTATGTGTTCTTGAAGAATTGGTGAGAAGTTCGGGGCGGGGTGCGACGTTGGGTGGCCGAGAAGCGAGAGGCGGAGATTATTCCGGCGACTCGGCGGCGGCGGCAGGCGGATCCCACTGGCACCGGATGCGAGGAGTTTCCGTCCCCTCCATCCTTTACTCGTCGCCCTCGCCGGTTGGCCAAAAGCGGGCGCAACGGGCAGCGGGGGAGGATCCCCCCTATCGCCCCAGGAGGTCATCTCGGCAACCCCCCCACACGCAGTACACCTTATTCTCGCGTGCAAAAATGGAGGAACGGATGTACAAGGTCTTCCAAGAGTGGAAGGCCGCAACCGACCAACGGAGAAGAGGTTTCTCCACTCGATGCTCGAGAACATGCGGGTGGATTTGGATGCCACGAGGGCACTGGTGGGGGGTTCAGACGTGGGCTCGAGATAACCCGGGTGGCGGCGGCGAGGGACGACGAGTAGAGAGTGGCGGGGCTCGTGTGTGGAAGCCCGTTTTTTTTAAAAAGAATCATGTATTTTTTTTTTATCTATGTACCCTTTTTTTAATGAAATGAATGAATTTTCTCGTATATGTCTTGTAAATTTAATTCCGTAATTTAATCGTAAATTTAATTTCGTAAATGTAGTTGTTTTTGAATTATTTTATTGCGGCTGGCCTAAGGCTAGCCTATTTGAGTAAAATGCTGATGTGGCAGGTGGATTTTTATTGCTGATGACGTGACAGAGAGAGAGTGGCTGACCTATGACTGGCCTATTCTTATTGTGGATGGTCTAATAGAAAAAAATGATAGGAAATGATATATACTCCATAATGGAACAAAAATGAAACGTTGAAGATGGGATAGTACAAATTTTGGCAGAAAACAATCTTAATTCAAATTTATTGGCATACATTTTCATATGGAGTAGTAATAAGAGAGTAGTAAATTGAGGAAAAAAAATTAAAATATCAGGTCCTCCAAATCCTAGTCCTATTCCAATGGTAAAAGTTTTTTTTCATAAAAAGAGCACAACAAATTAAACCGACACATCTTTTTCATTGAGAATTATAAGCTTCCTTTACATTTAACCAATAAAGAATTTCTCTTTACACAAAAATGTGTGCCGACAGATCTCTCAACTCTTTTCAAAGATTTGGTCCGTTTTCCGAAGAGTAAAATTGAATTATCAACAAACAAAATGGATGAATCAATACATAACAAGCGCAAGGGCAGCCAACAAAACTGAAGCCATGAAAGCCGGGATCTGAAGCGACGGCGATGCAGAGGCGGCCTGGACCGGAATGGCGCCGAAAACCGTGGGATAGGAGGGCGCAGAAGCCGGGTCGTCGTCTTCAACGAAGGATCCATTCCCAGAAACGAAAATGTGAAGCTTCTGAGATTTGGCACATCGGCCGCTGGTGAAGTAGAAATTGCCCACTTCTGTGATGTTGAAAAGGGAGTTGCCATTGTTCATGTACAAGATCGGATCTTTGAGGTTGCACCTCTCGTAGGATTCCTTTGTCACCTGGATCACTGAATCTTGGCTTGGAGGGTACAAGAAAACTGCACATTCACATTTAATTTAGGATTGAGACTGAGAGGGAGAGAGAGTTATATGATTGTGTACTTACATAGAGAATCTCCTATGTTGAGGCCATCGTATTTGGTGGCCCAATTTGTGTAGACTTTTGGGTTGGAAGAGGATGGAATGCCCCAAGCAGCTAAGCCTCCAACTTGGTAAGTGCTGCACAATACTTTGAATTGGATTGAGAGGAAGAATACAATTACGGTGTGAAAAAGATTTGATTTTGGAAAGGCCATGGTGTGAGTTGAGCTTTTTCCTCTATCAAATCTTGAGTTTGACAATCTAAGGAGGGAGGCGATATTAATGCAAGTGGGCAGATGGAATTTGGATTGAAGTGATTGGGATATGAAGTTAGGTAACCTTAAAGGCTCAATGTGGACTTGTTCAGTTGAGCCCAAATCGGATTTGGATCCCCCGCTTGTTCATTCAGTTACTAGTTATTGCTCCCTCCGTCTCATAAAATTATGTGCATTTTTTATTTTCGTCCGTCCCACAAAATATATGCATTCCACTTTTGGAAAATTATATCAATTTAATAATATAGTTCCACTATCCACTAACACCACTTTAACTATTATCTCCTTCTGTCTCTTACTTTACCATTTTTAACTTAATTCTCGTGTCACATCCATTATTTATATTTTTATGGGACAAAGGAGTACTCCCTCTGTCCCACTTAAAATGAAACATTTGGAAATTGGCACGAAATTTTATGTAGTGTTGTTTTGTGAGTTGATGAGGAGAGAGTAAAGTCAGAAAGATGAAAAAGTAGAGATAGAGTTGTTTCCATTTTAGGAAACGTTTCATTTTTAATGGGACAAACAAAAAAAGGAAAACGTTTCAATTTTAATAGGACAGAGGGAGTATAATTTATGAATATATATATATTGTGCTAATAGCATCCTTGCTATAGCTGAATACAGAGCAGCAGGGTATCCAAATCCACCCAATATAGTTCATCGCCGGTGTAAGAAGCTTTTTTTATTGTTATTGATCAAAATGAATGGATCAAATTTTAATAATATGCTTCGCTTAGAGCATCCACATCGATGTGGACTAGCAATAGCCTAAACCCAGTCTAAAACTCCTTCTGCCACATCATCATGGACTAGCAACAGCCTAGCTAATGCCCGAGCCTAGCAACCGCCGAGCCAATGTCCTAGCCTAGCAAATATAAAAATGACAAATACGAAATAAAACATTCAAAAAATACATAGAGTTGAAATAATAAATAAAATTTAAAAAAAAACAATTATATCGGCTAGCGACCGGTTAGCCGATGTCGTCCATGTCCTAGCTCTAGGGATTTTTTTTCGTCCTTGCTGTTAGCCGCACGCAATGGTGGACTAGGCGAACGCCTAGCTGCTCGCCAGTGGCTAGGGGGTTGGCTAGTCCACCGTTGGGGATGCTCTTAAAGTTTGTATAGTTTGATATGTGGTTTGAATGTTCTCAAAATAAAACGTGAAATTTAGTGGTAATTTAAGGCATAATGTGAACTTGTACAATTGTGCACTCGGGTCAATGTGTTAAATTCTTTTACGAGAAACAAATTTACTGAAAGTGCATCTCCCTTGTCAATTTCCTTTGTAATTGTAGGGCATTTCCGAAAAACAAAAGGATTTTTTTCCATGAGGTTTTTCATTAGTTTTTATTTTGTTTTGGAGGAGAATATTTATGTTCCAAATGGAGGAGGGTAAATAATTCAATAGATAGCACATGTTGGAGACACTGGATGCATCTCAACATCCCCAGCCACATTCTAAACAAGAATTGATCATTATATGCTATATAACATGGATTCATAAATTTGTGTGATAAGCTGAACATCAATCTATAACTACATGTGACAATCTAATCTCTGCTTGTGATGTAGTAGTAAACTTTCCTGATCAATGCAAGTAAATTTTAGTGATCAATGTATGTAAATTTTTAACTTGGGTTATCTTAGCAACGCTACTAGCCAACAATGTAACCAACAAGAATTTGTGTCATCGCATAGAAATGTTAAGCATTACCATCATCAGCCCTTAATCTCTATAGCAAGTTCCATTGAAGAGCATTACAAAATCAAATCAAGCATCTGACGAGATGAAGAAATCAAACACACAGTGATTGATCATTTACCATTCACTCACTCCAGTACTTTTCCTCAGCAACTACAACACTCTCCTTGCCAGCATCATCATCATCCACCAAGCTGGCCTTAAACCTCCTCACATCCTCCACCGCCGCACTCCTGAACAGCCCCACGTCCGCCGCCCCCGACACCATATGGTACCCCCTCCGCCGCAGCTCCGTCGCCGGATCGTGCGGCATCACGAACCCGGACAGATACGCCGCTTTCCCCTTGAGCACCGCCTTCTCCGCCCCTCGCAGCGCCTCCTTCACCTTCTTGTGCCCCGGGTCCCACAGGTACCCCATGCTGGCGCTCAAGTCCAGCGGCCCCATCTGCACGCAGTCCACTCCCTCCACCGCCGCGATCTCGTCGATCTTCTTCACCCCCTCCTCCGACTCCACCTGGCACATCACCAGCAGCTCCTCCTCGAAATTACTCAAATACCCCTCGTCGATCCCGTAGTCCGACGCCCGCACGATCGTGTGCGCCGACCCGCGCACGCCGTTGGGCGGGAACCGGCAGTACGACACGGCCTTCCGGGCCGATTTCGGGCTGTCGATCATCGGGAACATGATGCCCTGCGGGCCTAGATCTAGGGCTTTTTTCGCCCACGCGGCGGTGGATTCCGGGATGCGGAGCACGGCGGCGGTGTTGGTGGCGGCGAGGGCGTGGAGGCAGGGGAGGGCGTCGGAGATTCCGCCGTGGCCGTGCTCCATGTCCACCACGGCGAAGTCGTAGCCGGCGAGACCTGCGATTTCGGCGAGAGTAGGGGAGAAGGTGAGGAGGAAGATGCCATACAGAGTCTCGCCGTTCTTGAGGCGGGATTTGAGGGATCGCGGGGGAGATACGGCGGGGACGGCGGTGGAGTTGGTGGAGGAGTGCGTCAGGTGTTGGTGTTTGCGATTAGTGGTTAGGGTTTGTGGTAGGGTTTTTTGCTGAGAATTTGGGAGTGAAATTGAAGGAAAGTTGGAATTGGGGGTGGAATTAGCGAGGGATTTTCGGAGAGTGGAGAGTGAGGATGAGGAGAGAGAGGAAGACGCCATTACTGGAAAGTGGAAACAGTGACGAACTGAAATGAAAAGGGAATAAGTTTTAGCTCAACAGATACGCACTGGGAATACGGGTATCGGGTATTGGTTTACCCGTACCCAACCCGATACCCGACGGGTATTGAATACCCAATATCCAATTCTATAAAATTGGATATGAGATTGAATATTGAAATTTAAGATAAATCGGATATTGGGTATTACCCGAATATCCAATTTATTATTTAAATTTTTTTTTTAATTAAGTTTAGTCATTTTGGGCTTCAAGAGCTAGGCTAATTTATTTACTAATTACAACTTACTTGGTTAACTTTCTCTAAACTTATATAAATAAGTCAATCTCTCTTACTCTAGGCCACAGCTTCTCCAAACTCTCACCTCGTATTCATCCTTTGAAATAATTATTTTGACTTTTGAATTATATTATCGGTTGTTTCTACAATTTAATTAAATGCGTAACTTTTATTACTTTATTTACATATTGCATTACCAATTCTCATAAATGTAATCTTATACTTTAAAATAAAAGTGATCAATTTTTTTTAATTTTATACTACCAAATAAATGCAACATTAAACATATTAGTCAATTTAGATATTCTATATTTATATTAATATATAAAATTTGAATTTTTTTTTATTAGTTATTAACGCACGTAAAGAGTCGGGTATTTGGGTACCCGATAGGTCGGGTATGAATACCCGGGGCGGGTATTGGAGTACCCAAAAATATATCAGGTCGGGTTTTGGATAGACATTTAGATGATTTTCGGGTTTGGGTACCCGATTTTTTCAGGTCGGGTATCCACGGATACCCAAATTCCCACCCCTAGGCACAAATCCTCACTTTTTTTGTTTTTTTTTTTCCGAGTAAAGGCCAAAATTGGTATTTTTTGGATTTTGTAGTCTTGAACATATGGAAATTTGATCATTTTGGTCCTCCGTCAATATTTCCGTTAAAAACTAACGGTCAACAGGATTTAATACTGATTTGATGCTTAATATCAACAGGATTTACGTATTCTTAATTTGCTTAATATCAAGTATCAACAGTTCGAGATGTATATCCTTGTTCCCAGAGAGACTTTGATGCTTGCTCGATATGTTTCAGATAAAGCATAGCAGTGATAATCCTTCCTTTTTAAGCATAAGCAAAGACTTTTCCTACCTGTTGAAGCCCTTCATGATTTAGCACAAATTGAGTATTTTTCCAATCACTGTGAGGTGCAACTGGGTTCTCAACAGGCGGTGCTGTCAGATATCCAACCTTTAGATATGGCAACGGAAGGTGAGAAAATACAAATTTGTTCAGATGTAGTATTAATTGGACAAAGGATCTCCCAAATATAACTAGCTCCAAGAAGAAAAAATGAAGTGCAAAGGTAGACTAGCCAGCGCCCTAGCCGCCGGATGCTCTTAAAATTTGTATAGTTTGATATGTGGTTTGAATGTTCTGAAAATATAACGGGAAATTCAGGTGGTAATTTAAGGCACAATGTGGACTTGTACAGTTGTGCACTCGGGTCAATGTGTTAAATTCTTTTACGAGAAACAAATTTACTGAAAGTGCAACTTTCTCTTGTCAATTTCCTCTGAAATTGGTAGGGCATTTCCGAAAAACAAAAGGATTTTTTTCCATGAGATTTTTCATTAGTTTTTATTTTGTTTTGGAGGAGAATATTAATGTTCCAAATAGAGGAGGGTAAATAATTCAATTATTTAAATAAAAGATAGCACGTGGTACAGATGGACATGAATCTATAACTATAAGTGACAACCTGATCTCTGCTTGTGATGTAGTAGTAAATTTTACTGATGAATGTATGTAATTTCTTAACTTGGGTTATCTTATGATGTAGTAGTAAATTTTACTGATGAATGTATGTAATTTCTTAACTTGGGTTATCTTAGCAATATCTTAGCAACACTACTAGCCAACAAGTGTGTGTTTGTGTCATCGCATAAAATGTCAAGCATTACCATCAGCCTTAATCTCTATAACCAGTTTCATTGAAGAGCATTACAAAATCGAGCAAAACTAAATCAGATTGATGAAGAAACCAAACAAACAGTAATATCATTTACCATTTCACTCACTCACTCTAGTACTTCTCCTCAGCAACTACAACACTCTCCTTGCCAGCATCATCATCATCCACCAAGCTGGCCTTGAACCTCCTCACATCCTTCACCGCCGCACTCCTGAAAAGCCCCACGTCCGCCCCCGCCAACACCATATGGTACCCCCTCCGCCGCAGCTCCGTCGCCGGATCGTGCGGGGCCACGACCCCCGACAGATACGCCGCTTTCCCCTTGAGCACCGCCTTCTCCTCCCCTCGCAGCGCCTCCTTCACCTTCTTGTGCCCGGGGTCCGACAAATACCCCATGCTCGCGCTCAAATCCCGCGGCCCCATCTGCACGCAGTCCATTCCCTCCACCGCCGCGATCTCGTCAATATTCTTCACCCCCTCCTCCGACTCCACCTGGCACATCAACAGCAGCTCCTCCTCGACATTACTCAAATACCCCTCGTCGATCCCGTAGCCCGACGCCCGCACGATCGTGTGCGCCGACCCGCGCACGCCGTTGGGCGGGAACCGGCAGTACGACACGGCCTTCCGGGCTGATTTCGGGTTGTCGATCATCGGGAACATGATACCCTGCGGGCCTAGATCTAGGGCTTTTTTCGCCCACGCGGCGGTGGATTCCGGGATGCGGAGCACGGCGGCGGTGTTGGCGGCGGCGAGGGCGTGGAGGCAGGGGAGGGCGTCGGAGATTCCGCCGTGGCCGTGCTCCATGTCCACCACGGCGAAGTCGTAGCCGGCGAGGCCTGCGATTTCGGCCAGCGTAGGGGAGAAGGTGAGGAGGAAGATGCCGTATAGAGTCTCGCCGTTCTTGAGGCGGGATTTGAGGGATCGCGGTGGAGATACGGCGGGGACGGCGGTGGAGTTGGTGGAGGAGTGCGTCAGGTGTTGGTGTTTGCTATTAGCAATGGGGAGGGATTTTCGGAGAGTGGAGAGTAAGGATGAGGGGATAGAGGAAGGCGCCATTAGAACAACTCCAAGGGTAGAAGCTCCAAGGGGAGAAGGTAAATGGAAAAGGTATATTAGATTTATAGAAAGGTATATAGAAATGCAATATACCTTTTTAAAAATCAATCAACTCTAAAGATAAAAAGTATATAAAAAGGTATATCATTTAAAAAAAATGAAATAATAGTATAAAAGCATTAAAATAACATAAATGTAATATCTTCTCAAATATTTTCCCCTTAGAGAATAATTTTTTATGAAAAGAAGTAAATATGGTGGTTATATGATTTATCTCTCCATTGATGGAGAGGTAAAGATACCTCTTCAAAATGGAAAAAGGTATAATACCTTCTCAAATACCTCTTCCCTTGGAGAATGATTTTTCATAAAGAACATGTAAATATGGTAGTTATATTAGTTTGCCTCTCTATTTACCTCTCCCCTTGGAGATGCTCTTACTGGAAAGTGGAAACAGTGACGAAGTGAAATGAAAAGGGGATAAGTTTTTGCTCGACGGATAATTATACCCCTCCGTCTCCGATTAATTGTCATTCTTTGACCGACACGAGTTTTAAGAAATATAAAGAAAAGTTGGTTGAAAAAGTTAATGTGAGGCTCACTTTTTTATATTGGTTTTATAATAAAATGTGAGGAAAATGTAGAATATATTTATCATTTATAGTAAAAACGAAAGGTGGCAATTATCGAGGGACTGATCGACGTGTAAAAGAGTTGTCTATCAAACCATTTCATGTGCAGTTTTGACTTAACGTTGGCACAATTCGGATTCATTTACTTGTTTTTTTTTCGGGTTTTTTTTCTTCTTCTTTTACTTGTTTTGGTAATACTGTATCATTTCGATCATAAGAAATTTCATTGAAAGAGAGTCATGTATAAAAAAATCTTAAATCAAATGTTACTATGATAGTATGCCCTAAACTTAAATTTGCATATGCTACATGGTCGAAAAAAATTTAATGGAGAGCAATTCTTTGAAATGGCTTGATTATGAAATACAGTAATTTTGGTTAATTAACAATTCGACATGAATGACTAATATGATCTTGGCAGCATATGATAAAATTGTTATATAGACCCAAAACTAAAACCGAATTCCATAACCCGA
Source organism: Salvia hispanica (assembly GCF_023119035.1). NCBI lineage: Eukaryota > Viridiplantae > Streptophyta > Magnoliopsida > Lamiales > Lamiaceae > Salvia > Salvia hispanica. The sequence continues at coordinate 4,508,946 of NC_062968.1, forward strand.
ACTAGATAGTGCAACTTGTCTGAAACCAGAACCCAAGCTCACTAATCGCCATTAGTTATTTTTCATACGAGAACAATTTCATGTATATTCAAATTCACAAATCAATGCAAAACACTGTTAGATACCCTGCTTGTAATCCATAACATTGATGTAAATGCACATATCGAGATTTAAAACAAAGGCAACCACGGATTGCAGTTAACCATCAAGCATTGCCCTCTTCATCTTCACTCAATAATTCATGATCGCTGTGGTGTTTCTGGGGATTGGACCAATCACCTAATTCATTTCTATAGTGTTCACGTGCAGAGGGAAGATTGTGGAAATCATTTCTCTCCTCCCTCTGTCAAGCAACATTGATCAAACTAAATGAAAACTCGTAAGCATTATACATATTCCAATCTTTGTTTTGGATAGCATACCTACCTCTTTGGATTTTTTGCCTTTCTTCCTTATTGATGAAAGATGGTTTGCAGCCTCATTAAATATTTTGAAGCCCTGAATATCTCCATTTTTAATGCTTGCTTCTAGCTGCCAACAACAAAAGGTTGATTTAATCTAGAGTTAAGAGCTCATATACCACCTTGAAGAATCTGAGATTCTCCCACCTGAATGTGAAATATGCAAAGGAGAATGCTAGCAATTGGCAGCCAGCTCTCCTCGGGAGATATTGATAGATTCGACCTGAAAAACAAGACTACTCAGTCTAAATGATATTTTGCAATTTGCATTACAGGAGGCAGATGCTGGCAAATTGAAGTAAGAGTACATGATTTTAGAGTTTACACCTGAAAAAATCCACTGACAATAACCACCTATCTGCAAAAACATGCAGCAAGTGCAAATTTACCAACTACTATTATTGAACACATATTCCAAACATTTAGAAGATTGTGCCAATAGAGTGAAGTTTTTTAACTTTCTATCAAAGCAGTCTCCATTGTGCAATATGATATAAGAATAGGATAATAAGACCAGTGTTACTTATGCATCAGGAGTCTATTGAAGATAAGTTCGTCTGTATAAGCTTAGAAACGTATTGGATAGGCAATACAAAGCTACTTAAACAACTTCAAAACATTTTGATAATCTTCAACTCATATGAGAGAGGCCAGCTGATGGCATTTCTCCCTTTGAATACCATCAAATAATAACTTGTGAGTTGATTCACTCTTTTATGAATTTCAAATCTCCTCCATCTGCCAAAATGTGGTACATTTTTGCTATGCCATGGAATATTGTTTTACTAACTTCACCTGCTAAGACTATATTCATGAATTTGAGCATCCAAAATGCAATTAAAAGCTTAGGATGGAAAAGGACTGAAATGTTTATGTTTCAGCAACAATGTGCCATTACCCCTTAAACCAATGAGAGACTCAGTTGGCAAGACATTGTTCCCCTCCAATCAACAGGTTAGGGTTCAAGTCATCCAGTGTGCTTGAGTGTGGAGTATGTGAGTTGGTGCTAAAAAGAAAATGAGAAACCTTCTTCTCTGACTAAGTTTTATTATGTAAATTCCATTCTAAACTTAAACGTTAGCTACCTAAGGAAGCAAAACTAATCACATTTACTAAAACAAAGAAAAATGAAAGAGTGATTCAAACCTCAAGTAAGGGGCTAAATAGACGATAGCATAAACAGCGTAACGCCGCTTTCCGGTATCCATCCAAGCGAACACCCAGCTCTACACCAATAAAGCACCATATCTCAAATCATTGACTAAAAATCAAATTATCAAACCAGATCCCCAAAATGGAGACGAATTACCATCCAATTGAAATAAGGAATGAAGCTAATGATCCCCATAACGGCGAATCTCGCGTCGGCGGAGTCAATCAATGATTCAGCCTCCATATCCTCCGGCGAGGGAGCCGCCGGAAAAATCAGCGAGTTGAGAATGCACGCGCCGATAGCCATAGCGACCGGCGCGTCGGTAGAGAGCTCCGCCCTGACCTTTCCATTACCCGACCTCCTCTAAATCAAACCAATACTAACTTCAAAAAAATCACATCGGCAAAAGAAAATCAAACCAACAACGCTAAGTATAGATGTTAATATGAATACCTGTTTGAGTTTTTTGAGTTGGTTGTATCGTGTGTATATAGGCCTGGTGGAGGAAAAGTAAGAGGGCTTAAGCGAGAGAGAAGCTGACGGCGACGAAGTGAGGCAGAGAGAGATCATTGAAAGAGGTTGGACGGCGGTCGCAGCTAACGTGCGCCTTGTGCGATATGATCGGAAATGTATTAGCTAAACTTTAATTATTTGTGTTTCTATTAGTACTAATTTTATTTTATAATTACTACAATTAGTCTTAATTAATTTTAATCCTCGGGCAATGGAAATTTGAAATCTGTGCCATTTTAGAGGTTTGGCATCTTTTATTGGGTATGTGCGCCTGCATAAGGTTTTGTTTGGTTTGGGGAGAGAGGAAAATTTTAGAAATTTTAGAAAATGTTGTCATATGAAATAAAGTAATTTTAGAAAATGTTGTCGTATGAAATAAAGTAGAGAGAAAAAAGATAGTTAAATATTTTAATGATTAGAGATAAAGTTATTTTTTAAATTGAAAAGTTATTATCTTGATTGGAAAAAAAAAAAAAAGAAAGATGGTCTTCATTTAATCCTCAATAATTTCAAGTTTTGTTGCTAAGGCTTTTTTTCGCTATTCAATAAATTTAGTATTCGAATTATTACAATTATGGGATAAATAGGAAATTATAATTTAATTGCTAAAATTAATAAATAAATTTGATTTTCAAATTATTACAAATAGAAATTTATACTCAATTTTTTTGCTCTCTTATTAAATAATCTCTCTTGAATGATTCAACAAAAATCATAACAAAAAAAATCGCAATCATGCTTATTAGGTTAGTTTTAAAAAAGAAGACATCCATTGTGACGTATGCCCAAGTTTGTCATTAACAATTACGTTAAAAACATTAAGCAGTAGTCATACATTTTTAATGGTTAATACTACAATATATAGAGCCCAAGTTTGTCCCTATTTAACAAACGCAGAAAGGCAAATTGCAAAATAGAAGAGTGAAAATGTGCCTATTTTACATTTTATTTAGGCCTAAAGTTTCATCCCATCAAATATAATCAACCCATTTTCTCTTAATTTAATTACTACTATTATTATAAAGAAAATATAATACTTCATTTGTCTCAAGTTAGTACTTTTATACAAAAACTTTATTCTATTTTATTTACTTTTTATATCTCTTTTCTATTTTGTTTTCTCTCTTATTTTAAGGAGTAATATAATATTAAATAAAAAAAAGGAGTAATATAATATTTATTTACAATTTTTGGAAGGAGTAATATAATGCTCCATCCGTTCCTCCCTTATAATTTGTCACCATTTGATCCGGTATAATTTGTCGCCATTTGATCCGGCATAGATTTTAAGAAATGTAATGAAAAGTGAGTTAAAAAAGTTATAGGCATTTAGATCCTACTTTTATATATTAATTTTATAATAAAATATGAGTGAGAATAAGTTAGTGGAATATAAAGTCTACTATAAAAATGAAAGATGATAAATTTTTAGGAACATACAAAAATAGAAATAAGTGACAAATTTTCAGGGACAGAAGAAATATTTATTTACAATTTTCTTTATTTTGATTTAAAATTAAAAATCCTTAAGAATCATGTTAAATATATATATAATATATAGAATAAATTTTACTCCGTATCAATGTTATCATTTAGCTGGTACAATAAAGAAGACAGAAAAATAACCACCCGAGAGATAGAATTTGAACATAAAACCAGCACATGATATTACAGATTATTTACACTCAGTAACTTGAAACCAAAATACACTGAAAAGTGATTATTTTTTTGTTAAAAAGTACTATTAGTGGTGCATGAAAAACAAAGTATTTATATTCATCTATATCAAGAAATGGCTCTGTATATACCAGCACATAATATTACAGATTATATATTCACAGAATTACAGTTACCATTCGGCATTACATTGAATGCGACTCTGGTTTTTTCATCTAATCTCAAATAATACACATTGGCTTGAGGGGTTACCAACACAACACAACACCACCTACTTTCCATTCCCACCAACCAAATGAATCAACTCAACTCATTACCTTTTCATTATTCTCTTTTAATCCTCAAACAAGGTGCTGGAATGTTTTTTAACCCTCTTATTCAACATACAACCCATCATTCCAGCTATAACCAACAACATCTTGCATTTGTTTCTACATTTTCACCCTGAGAATCAAACCAATGCTAATTAATATTAGAGCAGCAGTTATGCGGCCCAATACATCATTATAATCTCGAGTTTTACCTGAACTCTCAAGGTGTGATGGATGAACAAAAACATTTGACATATATACCCGAAATCATGAATCTCCTCCCCTTCTATCTTCATCCTCTTCAGGTGTTGGCACTGCATTTAGTCTTTGTTGTAACTGCCAGGAGTGAAAAAGAGTGGGTCATCAAACTAAATGCCGTGGTGAGTACTTTGAACCCCTAAACTCGCAAGTGTTGCAACACATAAACACTATCTATATGTGCAAGAAGAACTCACTTGCATGTATTTGAGCTTTTCCGAAGTTAATTCATCCGTCAAGCTATTCATCCTGCAGGCGACCAGATAGAGAGTTTGAGTGTCTTGAAATGTAAGGGGTGATTGGATAGGAAATTTGATGACAAAGACGATAGAAAGATATGAAAGTTGTGCTTGATAGGAGGAACGATTCAGTTTCTTTAGGGTGACAGTGATTCCCCCATTCCAATTCACAAGCCAGGTAACCCCCCACCCGAAAGATGGATATTAGAGCTCTTAGAGAATTTGTTTCTCTTTCAGTCAAATTACAACACACCTAGCTTGGAGTTCAGATATCGTCATAAGCAGCATCCTTTCCCTTTCAGAAACAATAGATTCAACCTGCAAAAATTGCAACAAGCATCAGCATATGCACCAGTGCAAACTCATATCACCATGCTGTAGAGATTTATCTATCATAATATTCTGCGCCACAACAAGCAAAGATATTATTTCATCACAAGCCACAGTTGATATGGAAAAAATATCTCAGGTTGGAGTCTTAGATGAAATAATTGAAAACAAAGAATAGGATGGCGCCTTTTTAAACTTTGAAACTTTAGATTGAGATACATAAGACGTTATGGGTGTTTTTTTTCTTACTGTGATTTTGGACTTATAAGTAAGGTAAGGAATGCTAGGCTATGTTGCGGTGGAAGACAAATGATGGTAAATATTAAATCAATTCCTTTTTGCAGTTTAACGGTTGAATGTACTATGATTAATCTACAATATTCACATTAATCACACACAAAGAATGCTAATTAAAATCAAATAAATTGGTTTGGTAATATTGAGAAAACAGAGCAAGAAAGTCTTCTAGATGTCAAACCTATGCACTGTATGCGTAAATACTGAATAGATTAGCAAGAATTTTTATAATGCAATTTTCTACTAATTGTTATAGAGGTTAAAAAACATGACATATTGGCATATAGTTCTATCGTACAGATGTAGGTAGTTCCCTAGACAATAATTTCACACGTGTTCACTCTAGAAAAGTTAAAATTTTATGTTGAACCATAAAAACCTGATGTTTTTCCACACAAAATCCCTTTGATTTAAACAAAAAAAAAATACCAAAATGAACAAATTATCAGCAAGTGTACTTACACTGCCATTAGTGTCTGAACCACGAGGTAAAGGAGGCAGTTTCCCATTTTGAGGAGCTGGAAAGGGGAACAGGTTCAGCCAAATAAACACGTGATCATTCAGTCATATGCTAACTATAGAAAAAACGCACCATTTTCAACCTCAGCTATTTGCAAGCTACTTAATAAATTCACGATAAGATCCTGGAATTAAGACGGAGAAATGAGATCCAAGGTTTAATAGAATTTGAGACATAAAGGAAATTGCGATTTGGCCGAAGCCATGCATACTGAGAGAAAAGCTGTAAACCTGACAAGACAAATGAATTTTGAAAACTATCTTACCTGCTGAATTGATGTTTGTTGGAAGAGATTTTGAAGGTGAGGCATCAGAACTGAGGCAAATCCATTACTATTGCCGATTTCTTTGGGTGGCTGGCTTTGGGGCTGAATAGCAAGAGCATCAGAAAGACCGGTAATTTGGAATCAAATATCCAGTTAGCGGCAGTAATTTAAATATCAATAGATACAAGAAGCATACACACCATTTGTTTGGAATCAAATATCCAGTTGCCTACGCTAGCAGACTTCCTCAGTGGTGACCCCTGAGAACCACATGAACATCCAGTTATATGATAAAAAAATCTGTCACCATCTTTTAAAAGAATAAAGGTGGCTCCTTTCTTACCTGAGAACTTCGCCGAGAGACTGTGGATAGTGGAATATCCTAGTCATTGTGTTAGGTTAGGAACAATCATGAGAAACAATCAAGTAAAAGTCATAAAAAAAGAATCTAGTACTTAAAATGAGCTATACCTTTACAAGATCTACATTTTCGGACGTCACGGAGAACCGCCCTTTTATTTGTACCAAATTCGTTTTTGATTTGTCCTCCAATGTGTCTTTGAAACCTGGAAACAAAAAAGATGATATAATATGCTTCCAAGAATTTATCCAAAAATAGCTATACGCAAGTATGCATGCTAATTAAATTTACCTCCTGAAGATTTGATTGGAGCTGATAAACTGTTTGCTGAAGCTCGGTTCGGAAGGTTTAGAGGACCGCTAAAACTGGGTGCTCTTCGCACTTGCTGGGACTTATCAGCCACTAAGTGGTTATCAATTTCATACCTAATGAACAAATTTTGTACACCAGTGAAATTAGATTAGGGGAATTATCCTGTTGAATTGAAAAAGCCAAGAAATGACCCTATAGATCTAACAAAGATTTCATAATTTGCGCAGGGAAAATATAGCAAGTTAAATTTGCTCAGTTTTAAAATTCATGAGAAAACAACCGATGCATTCCACATCTCCACAATATAGAATCAGTTTAAAAATTGATGACTAAATAAACCCATGCACTCCACGAAGGTGAGCCTCCCTTCTTCATGCTCTTCACAGCATGAAACATAGCATCACACTAGAAAATGCATGTATATCAGAGCATATACTGAACTGCGTGCAATGAATACCCTACCTAATAATGTATTTTATCCCAAGATCAGGAAGTAAGAAGTCTTTTGTCAAGTTAAAGTAGTTGAAACTAACTCTTCAGATAAGAAATTCAAATAGAAAATGGTCCAATAAAGTTCTCCAGAGACAGCACACAAACAAGTTTACTTGAAGAGCATTTCCAATTAGCATGAAAGGAGATATTCTGGATGTAAGACAAATTAAGCGTTCATTTTAGAGTCATAGTAAAACTGATGGAAGAAACATCAAGACAGTAGATTCCAGGTGTATAAAGATCAAACTATCAAGTTCACAGCGACAACTAGAATGGTAAGCCACATTAAAGAATGAGAATAGCGATAAAATTCATGTTATTAGCAGTTAAGTAGTTCCCCTATCATGCTACCCATTATCTCGAGAGATTTAGATAACCCACCATTGCTGCAGAGTGCAGAAACATAACAAGAGTAAGATGAGGCAGAAAACCTTTCAAATTTTCGAGCTCTTTCTGACTGTGAATTACTTAGCACCATACCAGGCACAAGTGGTCCACTTTGAGTTTGACGGGCTCTGCCTGTCTGATTTTTATTCTTGGCTTGAGCTCCTTCATTCTCTACGAGTGATGCTGGCAGCTCAGATTTTGAATTGCTCTTCTTCATATCAATTTTTGCCTTATTGTTATTGTCAAACTCTTTGATGCCACTTTCATATGTCTGTCCCTTATTTGTAAGGTTCTCAACTACAAGCAGCTCATCACCATTTATCTTTTCACTGGAGATGAAAGGAGACACAGCAGAAAAATTATTTAGGTATTAATAGGGACAAAACAGAAACAAAAACTAAAACTAAATTAAGAACTGTAGACAAAAAACCTTTACAAAGCAACAATATAATAACGTAGCATAAAGATGGAATGAATATTTTCAAGTTACCTGTCAATATTGTGGACTGCTGGTTTTGGTACAGAATCAGATGCACTCTACAAACAAGAAAAAGGTACTTTGTTATCGACTTTCTTAACTTTTTATAAGCATCAAGTATAGCAAGATGTATACAACAAAAAAACAAAAGAAATGACAAAAAACTGACAGTTCTTAAGAAGTAAATAATTGTGAAAACAACCTTTTGGCTCAAATTAGATCTTATATTGTCTGCTTCTTCTTGGATTTCTTGTATTTCATCCTCGTCTAGCAACTGCAGAATAAAACAGCCCATAGTATCACTTCCAATGTTCACAATTATTCCATACTGATGATGGGCATAAATAAGACTTCTCTCAACATACCAATGATGCTTGAAACTTCAAATCCTCAACATCAAAATTCCAAGCACTTACTCCTCGCTGGTACTCACTCTGAAATAGAACAGAAGCTATGCAATCAAGAAAGATAATTACAACAAATGCACAAACCACAAATTACAATGTAGTATTATTTTTTCTAAATCCTGAGCAAAGTGTTTAAATGGCAGATTCTACATTTCCTCACATCATTACTTCTTCAAAATAGTAATAAAATAAATAAATAGAGACAGGCCCCATAATTATCAACTTTTAATGAGATAAGACAATTCCAGCTGTTGTTTGATCATACACCAGCAGTTTAGCTCAACTGTCTACTCAATAGAAAATAAGGTCTGTTGGTAGCGGTTGGCTAATGAGCAAGAAAGGAATAAGGAGAAAACGAGGGTTTACAAACTTCCTTCGCTCCAATCAAATATAAAAACACTCATAAACGGATACAAACTCTTTTTCATTCTACTTTTTGTGAACACCAGGGGTGGAGAAGTTATCTACTCCCTCCGTCCCATTGAAGATGACCCACTTTCCTTTTTAGTTTGTCCCAACTAAGATGACCCATTACTTAAAATGGAAACACCTTTATCTCTACTTTATTCCCTCTCTCTTACTTTACTCTCTCCTCTCAACACACAAAATAAATTTGCATAAAATCCCGTGCCGCCCAAGAAAGGGGTCATCTTCCTTGGGACGGAGGGAGTATAATCTTTCACATGTAGGTCATGTAAAATGAAAATAGCATTAGAAGCATTAGACCAACAGGAGAAGAGGGATATGTGTCCCATTGCAGTAAATCTTTGCTTAGCATAAAATAGGAAACAAAACAGAAGAAATACTGGGATCTGAGGCATTTCAAACCTGAGATATAGCCTCCTCTTCAGCTGAAGGCAATTTTTTCAAAGCAAGTTGTGCAGCATCTTTGATCTGCGTGCAATTCACTACAATATCAGCATAAATTCTAGAAAAAATTACTTCTGAACCCTGCTTGTTTCCATGAACGGGATATACCTGTAGATCTTTCACGCGCTTCCATAGTGGTGGCAGGTCAACAAACAACTTTTTAACAATGAGTTCAGGAGGCTTTGCATTCTTGAAAAATGAGTGCTTCAACAACTTTTCTGCAGTTGGTCTCTTTGTTTGATCTTTTACCAAGCACATAGCAACCATTTCTTTAAAGGACTGTCAAAAACCAAACGCGACTAATCATGGACACTGGTAATAATAATTAGAGGCCATAAAAGTGTTCAGTGAACATGGTGCACCTGGAAATATCATGAATACCTTAGAGAACCTCTTATCACGGTCATAATCAAGTCCAGGGGGAGCATTTTGTATGGTCATTAACAAAACCTATTGGAGAGTAGAGGCATATATAAGAAAGTGTTTAGGAAAGTATCATCCACAAAAAGATCTCTTATGTAGAGATGTATACCTTCATTGGAGGATATTTGGAAAATGGTGCGTGTCCATGGGCTAACTCCAGTGCAGTTATTCCAAATGACCAAATGTCAGCCCTGTACATTTAACAAAAAGAACTATAAATAATGCACAAAAGGAATAGGTATCTATAACTGCTTACAATCATGATGGGAGACCAACAAATAGGAGTACAAGGAGAGCATGGGTCCAATATGATAAAGTTACTTGGTGTGATAATTTAAAGAGAGAAATGTTCTTTCCAGAATAGATCAGCTAGAGTTTGAATTTGACTTTAGTCTTTCAAATAGACATGTTCAGACTTCAGATGTCATATCAAAGTCACACAGTTAGGATCGTGCCAAAGTAGCTTATGGAATGGAAACAAATTTCTAGGTAAACATTGCACCACTCATCTTACACATACCTCAGATTTGAAATTAATTTTCCAGTACAGATTCTAGGAGATATCATTAATAATATCCAAATCGCAATCTACGAGAGTAGATTACACTTAAATGATACATACACAAACACTTTTTTTGTGCTCGTCAAATTGTGCATGCATAAAACACAGTTTATGTAGAACCACAAGACAATACAAGAATATGGAGTAACCCACTTGAAATCATATCCAGTTCCTGGCTGCAACACTTCTGGAGCCATCCTGCATAATGAATTAAAAAGGACAGATTATAGCAGCAGGTATCAAAAGAGTGAGTGAGACTGGGAGATATGTATAGTAGAAAGTAAATGGGTATTGGATAACTACTGGTGTTAGTGTGGTATTTTTGCCTCAATGTGTGTGTATGGGTGTGCATGTAAGAGAGAGAGACACACACCAGCATGGTGTGCCTACAAAGGTATTCCTCGAACGCTGTCTATCACCTCTGTCAAACATGCAGGCTGAAACACCAAAATCAGCAAGCTTCACCTCACCATTACTATCCATCAATATATTTCCAGCCTGTAAAGAGATGTTAAACAAAATATAAAGTAATTTACTTAATGCATACTGTCCACTGAACAAGTCCAGTGTCTGTGATCTGCCTAGATGCAAGCTTGCACAATTAATTAACCTTAACGTCACGATGAATATGGCCATGATGATGAAGGTAGTCCAAAGCCTTCAAAGTTTCTTTCAGGATAGATCCAATGGCAGATTCTTCGAACCCTTCTTGATATGCTATCTTCATGAGATGTAGGCAAGACCCCTCAGCCATAAAAGGCATTACCACCCAAAGGTTGCGGTCAACAACAAATGAACAAAAAGATTTTATGACATTAGGATGGTCTATTAAACTCATCGTTTGAGCTTCCCGGCGAATATCATCCTGCAGAAAAGACAATATCATAAACTCCAGCCTAACCACATCTACTCATCCTAACAGAATAAACAAGCTACATTAACTTGTGAAAATATTCTTATATTTTGAAATTAGTATCCAAGGGAGAACAAGAACTTTCCATCAAAGAGATCTAAACTTAACAGGAATACTACAATATACCTACATTAAGAATTCCGAGCCAACTGAGATAGTTAGATTACATTTCTCTGCATACAATTCATTACTGGTAGTAAACGCCCATAAGGAAACATATCTCAAAAGCAGCAAGTCATTGGCAAAAGCTAATTATACAGATTCCCTTCATACGATTCGAGAAACAGCCATTAATAATTCTTACATTGTGCCATAAGGTAGTCAAAGCCTAACTGCATGTTCACCGGTAGCAGATGACAAGCAGTAGATACAGAAATTTTAAAAGTTTGGTTGTGATATTTTCTCAAGTTCTATCACATTCAGAGGGGGGGGGGGAGGGGGGTTAAGATAACTAAGCTATTCCATAGTGGGTAATTACTAGTCAGAGATGGTGAGAAAATGTCAGGATTAATTTGATATTGTATAGTGAAAATCCATATTTTGATTACATGAACCTCAAAATTTTGTGAAAATTAATATCAAGAAATACAGTTTGATATACACCCACTTATATAGATGTCAGAGCTTCAGGATAGATCCGATGTCAGACTTCACACCATATGATCGCATATGTGGAACTCATAACATGCAATATTGCTCTTGGCATCTTAAAAGTGTTAATTTATATGCTCACATTTATCTCATAATTTATGTGTTAACATGATTAAAAAAACTGGCTATTGTCAGCATATTTGACTTTTTACGACTTCATTAGCCCATTCTACGTCTAACTTAATCTGGAGTAACTCCAGTTCAAATTTCATTGACCTTCATTTAGATTCTAATTAGCACAAACTGCCAGTAAATAATAGGAGTACTCCATAAATAACATCGAAAGAATTTACATTTTTGACCAAAAAAGACATAATGGAATAACTAATACGTAGGATATAAGATGTACTCCCTCCATCCCTCGCTAAGTGAGGCACTTCTTTTTTACATGTGTTTTGGTAAAATAATACTCCTAATAAACAGTTAAAGTGGAGAGAGAGTAAAGTAAGAGAGAGAATAGTGTAGATGAGACCCTCCTCTACATTATTCTCTTTCTTACTTTACTCTATCTCCACTTTAATTATTTATTATCATTTTCCTAAAACACATTAAAAGCGCCTCACTTGGCGAAGGACTGAGGGAGTATGTTATAACTAACAGGGACGCAATCAACAGCTGTAGCATTTATGTCAACCTTATATCACAGTGACACGAGAAAAATGAGGCTTAATTCTGAACAAGGTAGCTTTAACAGAAAAGGCAAAAGATTTGCATTGATGCTAATAAACCAATACTGAACATTAGCTTTATGGTCGTATATTAATGAAATAGGACAACATTCTTGGGGAAATGAAAATCGATTGATAATTCTTTTGGTTGTACGGAAACAATTCCATTAAATATAGCCGATAACCAACAGAGAGCCAGGTTAGATGAAATCTTTCTCAATCAGCCCTTCCTCGAGATTTTCAATGGCATTCTTCTAACTTCTAAGTTAGCTCAACAACAGTATTTCTCAAATGAAAGAGTGATCTTAGCTGATAATGGCTGGACTTCATTACACAAAATTTCCTTAAGAATAAATAAATGTGGTTCAAGCCTTGAAATCACATATTGATGATAAGCCGTTAGGCCCGCTACCTCACTTAACCTATAATCATATAGAAACCAAATTCCACAACAGATTTCAAATTGAACCATTTCAAAGCTTCATCCAGGATTCGCCCTCAACACCCTATCTAGCTAATTGAGCACATCAATGCACTGAGATCTCAAACTGCGGATGCATTGAAATTCTCCAAGCAACAACAGAAATGCACCCCCAACTAGATCAAAAGTCACCTCAAATGAAATTAAATCCCCAAAACACGCGGAATCAAAGCAAATTAACAGAAGCTAAACACAAATAGAGGGAAAGGAATAGATTGAACGAACCAGATTGCTATGGCATCGATCGAGATCCAAGCACTTAACCGCCACCACTTCATTGTAAGGCAAATAGATCGCTCTGTAAACAGTTGCGCTGGCGCCGTATCCCACCTCTTCTAGAAGCTTGTAATCATTCGGATTCGCCGAGTAAGTCTTCCCCATTTCTATCTCACGCAGCCATGAAATATTCCGCTTCGATTCCACCAAAAGTTTTGCTTTAAATTACTATGAATTTTCTTCTTGTTTTAGCTATCTTTGTTACTGAATCATGAGAGAATCCAGAAATGGACAGTGAGAGTCTATAGATATGGACTGTGTTGAAGTCTGCGGAAAATTTCTTACTTTTCCTATTTTTCTCTCTCTTTTTGTTACGATACTCCTAATTCTATCGATATTTTTTCGATTTTAGGATTGTTTTTCTGACCAAGTGTCTTAATTTTATTATTGGCCTTTTAATTTTACTGATTAATATTTTTAATGTTTGGTAATAATACTAATTATAAATCCTATCCTATGTTAGAAGTATAATTATGCAGCCGTTGACTGCAAATGGCCATACATTTGCCAGCAAACAATAAATTTCCAGCGTTGTTCAAAAGCATTAACATGGTTTTAGAGTTATTCATAAACTTATCCAATTAATTTATTTATGTAAATAAAGTATCACTTCTTCACGTAAAGCTCATGCGGACTCACCTAATTGGAGATTGATAAATTTTAATCAGATGTAGTCTTTCGACATTCTTATGTATGAAGGTTCTCACAAAATCTCACTTCATTTATATTTATCAAAATCTGCGTTGTCGCATCTCCAATTCCGGTGTTTGGTACCATAAAAATATTTGAATTTGAAATTAAATTGCAATTCCAAATCTTTCAATTCTACGATTTATATTCTATATCAGAAGTAGAAAATTAGAATTTCAAATAGTCATAAAATTAGATAGCTTCATTATATATCCACATCACACACTATACACATTTCACACATACTTCACACACTTGTATATAGTGTGTAGTGTGTGTATTTGTGAACAGTATATGTATTTTGTGTAAAGTGTGTTAGTGTATTTTGTGTATAGTGTGCGTACATTGCATGCACAGATTCTTCAAATTCAATTTCATATCAATTACTTCATTTTACCAAACATAGGATATGGTATGTAATTAGAATTTCAATTCAATTCCATAGAACTGCAATTCCAATTCCATGTAACAAATGGAGCCTTATTACTTTTGATATGCAATTCAAATTATAAAACTGCGAGAAATTAAAATTGTAATTCAATTCATAATCCAAATATTTTGTAATACCAAATATTGGATTTGGGATTAAAAAGTCAACTTCCCGTTCCGCAAGCCTAATTTTCTATAATACAGAACGGAAATAGATGGTACAAATATGGACCAACAGGTATTGTTTATCTAATGGTTGATGTAAATTTTTAATGCTTTTTAGGTAAGAATGACACAATTATAATATTGCGTACCAATTTCAAAATATACGAGAAAAATTAGATTAGACACAAAATTGATGATATTCTCGATCAAAAATTTAGCCGTCTATCAACATAGTTTGGATCACCTGATCCTTACTCTACTCTATCCCCTACTCCATCCCTCACAAACATAAAATATGATGGTGGGCCTCTCACTTATGCTTGTGAGGGATGGAGTAGGGGATGAAGTAGGATAAGGATTAGGTGATCCCAGCTGCAATCTACAAAACAACTGTCATTCAGAAAAAAAAAAAAAAAAAAACAAACAACACAATAATTTTGAAACCCTTCCAAATGGAATTAGAGAATTAGTAATCGCGCTATCCGTGGAGAGTCGGCCATTAACTATTCATAGGTCTCACACCACTCTTAATTAACCATTTTTTATTCTATCCATTAACTAAGGACAACACTTGCAACAATTCATTTCATCCCTTAACTATTCATGGTTCATAATTCTTTAAAAATACAATTAATATAAAAATATTTCATTACTTAAACTTCATTAAAATTTCAGAAAATAATATCACAAAATCCAATAAATTAAAACTTACATAATTTAAACCCTAAAAATTAAAAATTGACATAATTTAAATACTAAAAATCAAAAATTAAAACTACTCATGTGGCGGCGGCATGATCGTTAGGTCCAATTGACGTTGGAGGGATTCAATCATCTTGCCATGCGCCCATTCTTGTTGCGGATTCATCCAGCTAATGTCAGCCGCAATTGTCTGGGTAAAATATCTTAATAAAATAGTCAGATTAGAAGGCGGTTGAGGGGGTGGAGCTTGGGGGATGCTTGGCTTGGGTTTGTCCTCACCTGTGGCTAGCTTTTGCCTTCTTTGTCCTAATTGGACCATGTTGAGAACCGGCTCCGGACCCACTCGCACTGGAGTCAGAACCACCCAAATTAGGTCCAATGAGCTGGCTTGCGGCCTTGTCCTTGTCGGGGTCGGCTCGCGACCTTGACCGTTTGGAAGTGGAACCTGAGGAGGATTTCTTGTCATCTGCCCACTGATCCAGATTTCGAACCTTCTTCCAAGAAGTGATATGCTTGAAAGCTTTGTGGTTGTCTTTTTGGAAGATAAGCATGGCCGAAGCCATAACATCGACTTCGCTCGATTCACTGTCGTTCCGCCTCATTTCATTGACGTAGATGTCGCTGAACTTTTTCATATCTTCGTTTGCTCGTCTAAAATGATTGTGAAGCATGTTTGGATGCGGACATATTTGCACAATTGTTAAAGAACATTGTGGAGAGAAATTTAGAGAGAGTGAAAATATTGAGAGTTTGGTGTGATTTTTTAATGAATAGGGTATTCATAGATGATTTGTGGATGAAATGACTCGAGGATAAAAAAAATTAAAAATGAAAAAAGGGTAACAATCGGTAATATTTGGGGGCGACGCCGTTCTTTTTTCAAGGATTGAAAATAAATTGGAAAAAAAAATAATTCGCTGATATTTAAAAAAGGAAAAAATATCAAATTTGAACGGTTATAACAACGCCCATTTGCAGGGGCGAGTTGGTGTCACGCCCAGGTTGCGCCACATTCGACGAACCACATGCAACGGTGACCCATCCCGTCGGACAGGCCAGCCCTCCCAATCGGGCACCATTACAGATGCTCTTAGCGTAGCTGAAATTTGAAAAGAAATGAAACTTAGGTAAAACTAGCTTTAGCAAATTAATTACATCAAAATGATTCACATTTATAATATCCAAACATCCAAAAGACCACAATACTGAGCAAACTAAAGAAATCTGTTTTTTCTAAAGAAGAAGCTGAAAGCATGCAACCAAGTCCAACCCCCAAACAGATCACCCAATGACCCAAAATTAACCGCCTCCACATCTACCTTAACCCCCATTCCATCTCCCCATCTCCGCCGCCGCATTCGCTACAGCAGCAGCCACCCAATCCCGCCTCCCCTCCATCACCTCCAGCTCGCAACACCTCCTCTTATTCCTCCTCTGCACCACCGCCGCCATCTCCACCTTCTGAGTCATGACCCCGGACAGCCCCTCCCCCTCCACGGCCACCTCCATGACGCCAGCCGACAACAGGCAGTTGCATTCCATTCTATCTTCCAGTCATCGCCCTCATCCAATTTCCTTAAAACGCCCTTCAACACCTTCGCATATCTAGCGTACGTAGATCTCGAATCTGGCGCCCTCGCAAACCGTCACCCTCTCTCTGCTCCTATAGTTGAGCGCCCTCTCGGAAACGACGCGGTGGAGCGTGACGATGGCGGGCGAGTCAGGTCGGATGGTCGACCCGTTGATCTCGAGGCGGCCGCCGCTGATGCGTGGGAGGAAATGCAATGTCAGGAAAGGATATATTCTATTTCTAGACAATGTAATTGTGTATCAATCACTCCACTAATTACATATTTTCTCCCTTTTATCTCATTCTTGTTTTGGTAAGTCTTCGTGACACTCCTCCTCAAGTTGAGCAACGGCATCTCCGATGCTTAACTTGCTTAAGACCTCCTTGAACACCTTTGGTTTTACAGCCTTTGTAAGTATGTCTGCTAGTTGATCCTCTGATCTAATGAATGGTAATTCTATAACTCCTCCTTCGATCTTCTCTTTTATAAAGTGACGATCTACTTCAACGTGTTTCGTTCTGTCATGTTGGACCGGATTTTCAGAGATGATGATAGTTGCCTTGTTGTCACAGAATAACTGACTCTTCTATTTAGGTGGAACACCGATCTCAGTGAGTAACCGCCTCAACCACATGATCTCCGTTAGGCCACTCTTGATTCCTCAGAATTCAGCCTCAGCACTTGATAATGCTACCACCTTCTGTTTTTTGCTTTTCCAAGTGACCAAATTTCCTCCAACGAAGGTAAAGTATCCGCCAGTAGACTTCTGGTCTATCGGGTTGCTTGCCCAGTCAGCGTCGGTGTATCCATCCACTTCGAGGTCATCATTCTTTCTTAGCAGCACTCCATAACCTGCAGTCCCCTTCAAATAGCGAACTATCCTCAATGTTGCATCCATGTGATTTTCTTGTGGTTTGTGCACGAATTGGCTTATGACTCCTACTACATAGGCTATGTTTGGCCTTGTGTGTGCGAGGTATATTAGCTTGCCTACAAGACGTTGATACTCATCTCTGTTGGCTAGCTTTTCTCCATCTTCAAACTTTAGTCCATGATTCACCATAAGTGGTATGTCTACTGGTTTGCAGTCTAGGAGCCCGGTTTCTGCTAGGAGATCCAACACATACTTTTTCTGTCGCAAGAATATTCCTTCTTTGGATCAAAGTACTTCAATTCCCAAGAAATATTTGAGAGTTCCCAAATCTTTCATCTCGAACTCCTGGAACAAGTTTCTCTTTAGGTTCTCTATTTCATCTTCATCATCCCCTGTTATGATCATATCATCCACATAGATGATTAAACAGGCCATCTGGTCACCTCTTCTTTTTATGAATAAAGTGTGGTCTGACTGACTTTGAGTGTATCCATACTTGGCCATGGCTTGCGAGAACCTCCCGAACCATACTCTCAGGGACTGTTTTAGTCCATAGAGACCTCTTCATTCTTCTTCAGTTCTCCATGTAGAAAGGCATTTGTTACGTCAAATTGGTGCAGTTTCCAATCTTTGTAAGCAGCTACTGAAAGCAGGGTTCTGATTGTGCTCATCTTTGCAACTGGGGAGAAGGTTTCCTCATAGTCAATCACATAGGTTTGAGTGTACCCTTTTGCCACCAACCGTGCTTTGTATCTCTCGATAGACCCGTCTGCCCGTCGGTTGATGGTGAACACCCATCGACACCCTACTGGTTTCTTTCCATCTGGTAAGCTGCATTTTTCCCAGGTATTGTTCCTGAGAAGTGCATCCATCTCTTTTTTCATCGCCTTTCGCCAGTGTTTATGTTTCATTGCCTCTTCTACCGATCGTGGAAGATCCTCTTCATACAAGGCTACTTCAAAAGCTCGAGCCATCTTAGTGAGGTGTCCGACTGAGAGGTTTGCTATAGAGTACCTTTCTTTGTGCCCCTTCCAATCAGGTGAGTATCTCTTTGGTGGTACACCCCTTGTGCTCCATGATGGTAGCTCAAAATTCCTACCACTCACACTTGGCTCCTCAGTGGGCTCAGTTGTCTTATTTTCCTGTCTCACATGGTCAGTATTAAGCTAAGTGGTGCAACTATTCTTAGGATTACTAACGTCCGGAATCGTAGGCGGGTCTGACGGTGAGGCCATGTCACTGGATTCACAAGGTTGATCATGGGACGATGACGGCCCGGTAGTGCTGCAGCTCGCATCGTCTGTTGGACCATCTTCTGTCACAGAACTTGGTGGCAGTGGCAAAAGGCTAGGAAGTGGATGGTCTAGAGTTGGGCTAGGGGACCAACTTAGCAGGTCACTAACTGGTTCAGATCCCTTTTCCTCCCCCTGACTACTTAATTGGCTATAAAATATTCATTTTCAACGAAATCACAATTCATAGTAATGTAAAGTCGTTTGGTTTTTGGATCGTAGCACCGATATCCTTTTTGATCCCTCCCATATCCTACGAATACACATTTTACTGCAAAAGGAGATAATTTAGTTCGGTCTTGTTTTGTTATGTGTACAAAAACAGAGCATCCAAAAACTTTTGGGTCGAGTGTAAGTGGTGGTGGAATTTGGTTTTGTGTAGAGAATATATCGAAGGGAGTTTTAAAGTTTAGGATATGGGTAGGCAGACGATTAAGTAGGTAGACTGAGGTAGCTACGGCTTCTGGCCAAAAGGTTTTCGGTACTTGTGAATCGATCAGAAGAGCTCGAGTCATCTCTAGGATTTTTCTATTTTTCCGTTCTGCAACTCCATTTTGCCAGGAGTATGTGGTCATGTAGTTTGATGTACTAAACCCTTTTCAGAAAAAAATTTGTTGCATTTTTGAGTTAACAAACTCTCCCCCGTTGTCTGACCTAAGGATTTTGATTTTCTTGTTATACTGTGTGTGCACAAGATTGTAGAACAGAGTAAACTTCTCAAAAACATCCGATTTAGATTTTAAAAAGTATACCCATGTTAAACGCGTGCAATCATCGATAAATAACAAAAAATACTTAAATCCAAGGCTACCCAAAACTGGTGCTGGACCCCAAACATCAGAATGAATCAAAGAGAAAGTAGCTTCCATACAAGAATTATTGAGCTTATACGAGTGTCTATGGCTCTTAGCAAAAAAACAAGTATCACAATTGAAAGAAAACTGAGTACTGGCTAATTTAGGGAAAACATACGTAGATATCCTATGGAGGGATGTCCTAACCGGCGATGCCAAAGCCAACCCTGTGATTTTGTTGGTCCGTGAGTCAGCATCACAACACCGGGTTGGGCCATCTTGTCCACATAATACAATCCTCGTTGTTTAATGCCATGCCCAACTGTCGTCCCCGTCTTGATATCCTATAGAACACAAAAATTTGGTTCCATTAGAAGTTTGCACTTTAATTCGCTAGTTACATGACTAACTGAGAGTAATTTGTGTGCAATAAAGGCACATATAGGCAATTCGAGATCTGCAGTGTTGGAGAGATCTTGATCGTGCCTGCCCCCTGGACTGGAATTATATTTCCATTTGCTGTCTGAACATACTTCTTATGTGGAGCAGAAATATTAGTAAAATCAGAGGATTCATAAGACATAGTATCAGTAGCACCACAGTCAAATATCCATTCATAGTCTTTGGGTCGATTTTTGGATATTGATGAGTGTGCAAGGGCTTGGAATTTATTGTGGCAAGGGATATTGGGGTCAATTTCCAATTCTGGGGTATTTGGGGCTATTTTCGCAAAAGCACAAAAACTGGTGGACTCATCTAAGCATTTTTCGGAAGTGTGGGGTTGGTTTTTAGAGAGGACGGTTTTTCCGAGGTCAAATTGAGAATACTGAGAGCTATGGGGTTCATCTTGTAGGTGGACCCTTTTCCGGGGTTCATTATGGATTTTACTGAAACTTTGGGGTCGTTTTTTAATTCCAGTAAAGTCAGGGTATAAAAGAGGGAAATTGATACCTCCTTCCCACACCCTAGCCGCCGATGCCCTGGCTATGTCTGTTGGGGTTTGTATACTAAAAGATGCTTCGAGCGTACATGCCTTTGTACAGTCAGCTTGTGCATGTATACGAGAAACGCCATGTCCACTTGTTTACCTAATTATGAGAATAAATAATATAATATAATGGTTTATTATTGAAATATGATAAACAAGTCTAAGGCTTTTTACTAAGAAGGTCAAGTAGGGAAATTCGATGAATCTCCTCATGAGTTTTCCAGTAGGGGACTTGGCCAGATCTAGTAAGAAGAAAAACGTATTCACAACCTAGATAGGCTTTGGCTACCTATTGGTACGGTTGCGGTGTTTGTGATAATTCTCTTTTACCTAAGACAAGATTAGTAACACCGGTGTGGTAAAGCACTGAAAGGATCTAATATGAAATGTATTCTTTATTGCTATCTACTGTAAGAATATATTTCAGAAATTTTAGTATTTTCTAGTCTATGGAATTAATATCAATATTGTTTATTCAGTCATACGCCACTTTGACTTATCAATATGTGAGAGTTTGTTTGTAACTCAAGTTCATGATATCTTGAGTGGTAGTAATTGAATAACATGAAGGTATTGGAATATTATTTCATAGAATTCGCGTGCCCAGTGTGGTATGATTAAATCCCTAAGGGATGATCCCCAAGAGGTGTTTGAAAAAGGAATTTATTATTCAGAAAACTGCGCAGTTGGAATTTATTCCACGAATAATAAATAAAGTTTCAAACTAGAAAAACTCTTTGGAGAATTAATTTAATTCTAGTCACATAGCAGACAAAAGAATTAAATTGATGGATCAAGATAATCTTAAACGCGGGAAATATTATAAAATAAAATGGACCCAAGTTACTTGTAATTTGGTGATTTAGGTGGGAGTGCAATATTATTCTTTAGTGGAACAAAATAATATTTCATTGATAATATATTAATCATGTGTCATTTGATTTAATTAGTTAATTATCTAATGGGTGAGCCCAACACCTAAATCATTCCATGGATCCCCTTACTAGCCCATTAAGTCTATTTTATAAATAGTGAGGAGTATGGGAAACCCTAGCACACCACACAATACACAACACACACTAAACCCTAACCCTAGCCGCCATTCTTGGCGTCTCTCTCTCTCTCTCCCTCTTGGCTCGATTTTCATGCCTAGCACGTGGGAGATTTAGGGTTCTTGTTTTGTTCTTGACCTATCCTAATTCATAGGATTAGATCGAGGCAATCTCGTGTTTTGTGTTTGGTTTTCCTAGATCTCTTCAAAGCTATTTGTTGATTATCCAAGATCCGCCCACACGGATGGATGATCAAGGACAAGGGAATAGTACGGAAGATACATGGTCGGTAAACCAGGGATCGCCCGGAGGTGCAGCAAACAACGTCAATCCGATGTCGGATTATGAGGTAACATTTAATTCACGTCGAATATGCATGTTTAGGTGAATATTTGATGTGTGATCTATAGATCTATGGTTATTGCATGAAATTGGAATCGAATGCATAATTACCTAAATAGATTTGTTAAGGACCTGTTTGTTTTCTGTGTCTTCCGCTGCGGTAGTCCAACAATGTCTTCTCCGGCGTGCGTTGTTCCTCCGTTGGCTACCTCCCGCCGTGCCGTGCCGGTGCTACCCGCCGGAGTTCCGATGTCGGCAGCCGGTCAGTTATCGCAAGTGTTGCTCTTCCTCCGCCGTTTCTGTTCAGTGCACGCGTCGCCCTTGCCTTCTTCATATCATCCCACCAATCGGGAAATCCAATGAGGTGAAAGCACCCATCCTTGGTGTGTTTCTTCCCGCCGCAGTGGGAACACGTTATTCGACTTTTATCATCGTCGGAGCGTCGATCCACGGTCGATTAGCGGTGTTGGGCGGCTGATTGGAGCGTCCACGGTCGACAACAGCAAGGCCGGAGCCGATTCCATCCTTCACGGTTCCTCCAGTTCCAACACCAAGGATGGCGTCGTTGTTCGATGACGAACAATTCCGTAAGCCTCGCGCACCGTTGGTAAAGGGTCGCGCCTAACTATCTCATTCTTTACTGCATCATATTTGTCATCCAATGCGGTGAGAAACTGGTACAACCGTAGTGTCTGTTTGGTCATTGGCTTCACAATTGATATTCACAGCCCTTGGAACTTATTCCATAGGGCTTCAAGTGACATCCCTTCTTGTCTGACTATGTTGGTTTGCCGATGTAGATCGTAGACCTGGAGCGGGTCAGCCCCACTGCCGTATATAACAGCGAGACCTTCCCATAGGTCGTATGCTGTTTCATATTGCGATACCTCATTGATCAGATCCGTCTCGATGTTGTTGATGATCCAGTTAAATACGCAGTGGTCGCGCTGTTGCCATTTTGGGAACGAAGGATCAGATCGGGCGGGGGGCTTGAAACTCCATCTATGTGAGACGTCAGCCCCTTTCCCCCGATTCCTCGATCCATCAGATTGGAGCAGAGAGGATAGTTCTCCCTGTTCAGTTTCGGGTTGACGGTGATTTCGCCCAATGATTCTGGGTGATGAGGGTGATGATTTGTTGGTGGTGTTTTTGGTTTTGGTGAGGCAGAGGCAGAGTTGCTCTGTCTTAAGAATTCTGCGAATTGTGTGGCTAATTCGGGTGGAAACTCTATCAGATTTGGGTGTGATGTTCTGGTGGTTTAGATTTTGGTGTCGTCGGAGGTGAATTCCTCCGTGTCTGACATGATTTCTGGCTGGTTTTGCAGGTACAATATAGAGGGTAGGGAAAGGTTATGGACGATGATGATAATTCTATGAGTCCTCACCCGCTCGTGATACCATATTGAAAATTGATATGATTGTAATATGTTTCTGTGTATTGATTCATCACTAAGACTCCCTTAATATAGGGCATATTACAATGTGTTTATGGTAGGATATATTCTATTTCTAGACAATGTAATTGTGTATCAATCACTCCACTAATTACATATGTTCTTCCTTTTGTTTCATGTTTGTTTTGGTAAGTCTTCGTGACAAGGAAATCCGGCAGGATGGAGATGTTTTTGGGGTGAGAGGCTAATAGGTAGAGCGACGTCAGGATTTTCATATTGGGGGGTCAAATTACGTAAACAATAATGGCATTTTTGGTAGGGGTGATAACTCATCTAGAGATGGAATTTTATGAACAAAAATGTTTTGTTCATAAAATTCCATCCCTAGATGAGTTTTAGGATTTTTAGTATCATCATCGTTAAAAGCATTTGCAGCATAAGCAACAAGGACTATAAGAAAAATGGATGATGAGGAAGACAACATTTAGAAAACGAATAATAAAATATAGAGATATGTGGGAAAAATCCAACTTTTTGAAAGTTCTATGATATTAAAGGCTAATATTCCTTTTTTTTATATTAAGTTCTCCTCGTATAATCTATACAATATATAAAAGGGAAGTTTAGGAAAAATTTACAAGATTACCATTTAATTTAAAAATTATATTAAATTGAAAATGTATAATTAAATGCCATTTAAATGTTTGATTAAAAGCTAAAAATGTGTGATTAAGTGGAGTGAGTGGGAGCTTATGTGTGATTAAGTGGAGTGAGTGAGAGGTTTTACTATGCCATTTAAATTTGGAGAAATTTACAAGATTAATTATATAGATATTTTTGTTTGTCGACGTGCACTGTGACCCGAATGCAATGCTTGAGATACTAGTAGTATATTACAGAGCACGGGTCAAAGAGATACGAAAACACGAAGAATCTATCATGAAAGATACTCCCTCTGTCCGGCATTAGGAGTCTTAGTCACTTTTTTTGCACTCGTTTTGCAAAAATCTCACTTTCTATTATATTTCTTAAAACCCGTGCCGGATCAAATGGTGACAAATTATGGGGGACGGAGGGAGTAATAAATAGTTAAAGTGGAGAAATGACAAAATAAGAGAGAGAATAATATTGAGAAGAGTCTTGTCAATATTATTCTCTCTCTTACTTTTTCATTTCTCCACTTTATCTATTTATTATCATTTTTATAAAACGAGTGCGCAAAAGTGACCGGGACTCCTAATGGAGGATGAAGGGAGTACAAAGTTTTATTTTTATTTTTTAACTTTTGGCAACATTGTGTCGTCAATATTTATGTACTAATTCTAAGAATGTATTTTTATAATTTTTACTTTTAATGCATAATAATTTGTTATTATACACATTTTTAAAGGAAATATAATATGATGTGCATAGTATAGGTGTGATACTAGTTTAATTAAAGTTAACATTGAGAAGAAAAGACCCTCCAACACGACAACGTATTAAAAAGAAAATAAAATAAAATAAAATAATTTTTTTTTAAAAAAAAATCAATACATTAAAAGCATCTAATGTCTAACGTGAGACCACCTATAAATGCCCTTTTCCCATATTAAAAATTAAAGTCGTTGGGCATTTTCTCTCTTTTTGGAGGAGGAAGTTGTTGAGAGTGCAAAATATAAAAGGAAACCTTCGAACTACACATCTCCTTTAAATACGTCTTCAGAAATATAATGGTGTATTCATAAAAAAAAATCTCGTAGATTGAGTAACTGTTAAGCAAGAGGTTGAACGTTCCATGCATGACCTAAATAATTAATTATTATTGCTGTAATTTTATAATTATAAGACTATTAATATCTAATATGTTTTTATTGGTCAAAATATTTAAATAATTAGTTTTATGCTAATTGGATAAATTTAATTAGCATTAAACTTCGTCTTATAGCCTACAAACTTTGAATTCAAATTTGTCAGAGTTGATTTGACAAAACCTACAAATTGTCTTGAATCTACTCTGAAATTTCCATACCGACTGATAAATTCTCTGAATTCTATCCCACATCGACTTGGTGATGATCTTAGCTTCTCTATATAAGTGTGGATAACCCTCCTCTTTATGAGGCTTTTTAAGGGGTGAGTGCTCATTTCTAATATGGTATTAGAGCCAAGTCGACGATGGATTATATCTCTTTATCTCTTCTCTTGCCTACCCACGTGATGGAAGTCCGATGTGTCATTCCGGCCCACACGTGAGGAGGCGTGTTAAACTCTCTAAATTCTAGCCCACATCGACTTGGTGATGATCCTAGCTTCTCTATATAAGTGTGGATAACCCTCCCCCTTATGAGGTCTTTTAAGGGATGAGTGGCCCATTTCCAATACCAACTAACTTTATCATCATTAATCAGCACCATTCACCTATGCTATAATTCATCAGCTATATAAATTTTTTATCA
The DNA here is from genome assembly GCF_023119035.1 of Salvia hispanica. NCBI lineage: Eukaryota > Viridiplantae > Streptophyta > Magnoliopsida > Lamiales > Lamiaceae > Salvia > Salvia hispanica. Next base: position 4,534,981 of record NC_062968.1, read on the forward strand.
AATTCTCAACATAATCAGAAAACACTGGGTTTTTTGGTTAGATCATGGCAGCCTATGCAGCCTTGGTTTCTCTAATGAATATCATAGATGCCATAGAACACCATCATTCCCCACCCATCTCTCTCAAAAAACTCCAAATTCAATCTCTCACTAAAAGTGTGACCTTCCTGCTAGAATTTCTCAAAAGTTACAAATCCCCTTATTCTGACAGCGATGAAGCAGATCCACTGGAGATGCGTATCGTGGATGCAGCTTATGCGGCTGAAGATGTTATCGAGTCTCGTATTGCAGACAAGATTCAGCTCCGAAGATACGAAGCAACCAAAATCAGACGCTTCTTCAATTTCTTTCGATGTCACAAGGATCCAATCAAGTTGTATCAAGATCTACAAAATGTAATAAAAGAAATGGATCGGATCAAGATAGTGGCGATGGAAACCAACACTGAGAAGGTGGTGGTGCTCCGTGATGAACAACGTACATTTAATGTCTCTTCTACCACGGGGAAGAACAGTTGTGGCAAGATTGTGATATCTAATCATGTCTTATATGGGATCATGGAAAAGCTCGTTGCAGATGAACCCAGTCGCCAAGTCATCCCCATAGTAGAAATGGGAGGGATAGGTAAGACCGCTCTCGCTCAAACTATTTATTCAGAACAAGTTATTATTTATTAAGGAGCGCTTTGATATTTGTGCTTGGGTTACTATTTCTGAACATTACAACACAAGAGAAATTCTATATGAAATTGTTTGTCAAGCCACTAACAAAGACAAGGAAACAATAAGTGAAAGGAGCGAAGAAGAATTAGGCTTAGAACTCTACCAATATTTGTCGGGTAGAAGGTTTCTAATTGTAATGGATGATATGTGGGATATTGAGTCTTGGAATGAAATACAACATTTCTTTCCTAACAATGGAAATTGTAGTCGAATAATGGTGACGACAAGACAATCACGATTGAGTTTCCAATTAAACAATCGTTATAGTCATTCAATGGAATTTCTTG
>NC_062968.1:4536089-4564484 GCF_023119035.1 Salvia hispanica
TCAACGGGTTTATGTAGAAATTACTGCCTTGAAGTTGCATTTTTTAACGCTGTAAAGTTCTCTGAAATTTGCACTGTGGATGCAGGAAAGTGCAGATAATGTAAGTCCAGAATCCAGTTCTCCTTCCAAGGATGCTTTGCTTGAAGAAGCGTGTAGAAAGTATGAAGAGGCTACACGCCTTTGTCCCACACTTAACGATGTATGTGTCACTGCTACACTGTTATTTTTTGGTATAAGTATACTCTAATTTGTAATATCTAAATATAATGGGAATTGGGAAACAGTACCCTGATGCTTTTGATGTTCAAGAAAAAAATTGCCTTATTACTGCCCAAATCCCTTATTATGCATGCATGTATATGTTTCATCGTGAGTGAGTGTCCGAGTATCTTGCAGTAATATATGAATGCTTGCTTGTTTTTCACTTTTACATGAATAATATGTGTATTTAATTAGAAAAATTCATTAATGCAATTATCCTCTTGGCTCTTGAAGATATATTAGTTCAATGAAAACTGATTTATAGTTTCTTTATGAGATTGAGATTACAAGTAGTTAGAAAAAACTCATTAATGCATGATGCTCTTGAAGATATATTAATTCAATGAAGACTGATTAATAGTTTCTTTACTAGATTGTAAATAGTGACACAAATTATTGCTTTTACATTTTTCCACTTTTTAACAATTGAATAGTTTCTAGTATTATTTAAATGGAGATATGTGAGATTTTTCTTCCTTTGCCAGGCTTACTATAATTGGGCTATAGCAATATCTGACCGGGCTAAAATGCGTGGTCGGACAAAGGAAGCTGAGGAGTTCTGGAAACAGGTTTGTTCTATTGGCATTCCTTCTATTTTATGAGATGAATCCTTGTGTTTACTGTAGTATCTTGGTCAATTGCTTTGTCCATTCTTTTGGTTCACTTCTAGCAACCTTTTATTTTTTGTGAACTAGAGCTGGTGACATCAAACCCCTTTGGACCTATAAATCTATCAGTTGAAGCATTAATTTAATTGAATCCAGTTGGCAAACTTAAGAAAAAATGTAGAAGTGAAAGAGGAAGAGGAAGAAACATTATTTTGTCCCATTTTAGACTCTGTTTATATTAGTTTGGTAAGGAGCTATTGATCTTTTAACAGCTTTCTCATAGTATTGCACATGGACATTCAAATTTATAAGTGGTGGTGCTCTGTTGATCCACAAGTGTATTAACTATGTCAACATCAGCAGTCACTCTCATTCTTAATCTAGAATGACAGATACAGGTAGCACACTTTACAGTGTATGTTACTGTATGTTGCCCAGTGGAAGGTGTGAAGTTAAATATCGAATAATCGAATTGAACTTTTTTGAAGAAAATTCTGATTTCTTATTTGTTGATGTGGTATTTGTTCATCTTTATGTAGCTTACTCTTTTTCTGAAAGATGACTAATCCTATCTAGTCAAATGTTCCCGGATTTAATATGTTTGGCTTTGGCACATGACTTTAGTAATATTTAGATTTCCTGTGTAATTCCTGTAACCTTAAGCACATGCCATGACTTCCATGATATTGTTAATGTATTGTATAATAACTTTGTTCCTTACTGTTCTGTTATTTGCAGGCTACAAAGAATTATGAAAAGGCTGTCCAACTCAACTGGAACAGTCCTCAGGTAGATATTTGCTATCTCTGAAAAAAGTGAATAGCCCCCTTTGTATCCCAATTGTGCATCAGCTGCTGATTCTGTATCACAATTGTGCATCAGCTGCTGATCAGAGCAATGGTCATCGATGTTTTCTTGCAAATAGTTTTCAATTTCTTCCTTGTCTTAAGATCCCTACTGCTATCTTGTTCTTTTCTTGATATTTACTAATGTTAACATGAATTTGCAGGCGCTTAACAATTGGGGACTTGCTCTACAGGTGTGTTAAATAGTATCTCATCTATAGAAGCCATTGTTTCCTTTCGAATTAATCTTGTAATAAGATGATAAGTTTAGCACTTCCCTTTATCCTTGTACCATGTAGAGACTTACGTTCTTTGTTCTTGTGCTCAAATTTTATGTTTCAGGAGCTCAGTGCAATTGTTCCTGCTCGTGAGAAACAGACAATAGTCAAAACTGCTATAGGCAAGGTATGAGAGTCATAGTTCTCATTAAAGGCCCTGGACATTTAACTGAGCCCATGTTTATAAATTATTTATACTCTGATCATCTAACACCTTATGTGTCTGCAGTTCCGTGCGGCAATACAGTTGCAGTTTGATTTCCATAGGGCAATTTACAATCTTGGAACTGTACTGGTTAGTTTGACACTTGTCTTGCTCTTTGATAATTTATTGTTATGTAACTGTAGAAGATGAATTTTGGCACTCTATCATAAATAAGAACTGGGAATTTGAAAAAAAGGATGCCATGCATTAGTCTTAATGAGCCAAAATTTGCAGTATGGCTTAGCAGAGGACATATCGAGAACTGGGGGACATGCGACTGCAAAGGAGGTTTCACCTGAAGAATTATACAGCCAAGCTGCAATATATATTGCAGCTGCACATGCACTGAAGCCTAATTACTCAGTAAGCACACTGTGTTTGATCATTATCTATTATTCTTTATATCATCCTCTTACATCATACTCTTGTTTTTCATATTTTATGAATTACTCTAGAGTGACTTCTCCTACATCACTGAGACAGACAACCTGAAAGTTTTGCACTGCTTAATTTTTTTTTTCACCTGGTATTGTTAATAAAATTCCCATTCTTCCTATTATTTCCCTTGCAATAAATGACAGAAACTCTATAACAATTGAAGCCAACATTCATTAACGAGGTTATTTCAGTAAATGATAATTAATGTTTTTTATAGGCAAAGTCTTCTGTTATATGGGTGAGGTAAATATGGTCTCTGCCTTTGTGGAATGAATGGGTAGATCATAGGCCACTTCGACATCTGCGATTGTATAACTTATTATCACTTGAAGTAAAATCCTGATTTTGCAATTAGGTTGCTCTCTGCTCTTATTTTGTGTCATGTTATCATATATTACATTCTTATAATAGGGGGTTAGTATTCGGTTTTCTGTTAGGTCATTTGAACCAAAAAAATCAATTATATATATGTGATTCGGTTTTGTTCGGGTTTTAAAAATCCGAACCCTGAAAAATGAACCAATTTTCAAATTTTGGTTTGGAATTTGGATCAGTTCAATATTTGGTTTTTGGATATTTTCCTTCCCCGACTTGTTAAATCTTCCATTCTCTGTTTTAGCTAAAAATTCTTCTAGTGTTATCTGAAATCAAAATGTTGAGAGGCAACCTCATTTGTTTTATTGTTGTGCTTCAGGTTTACACTAGTGCTTTAAAGCTTGTGCGGTCTATGGTGAGTATTCATTTCTTTGACATTATACTTGTCCTTCATGCCTTATCTAGAGAATGTGAACTTACATGAAGGTTCTCTAAAAATGCTATACCAACAGTTTGTTTATCTTGCACCCCCATACTCATGAAGATGACTGATCTCTAACGTAATTTATGTATTTAATTTGGCCGAATTGATTGTTGTATGATAAATCACACTTATGTTTGTTCAGAGATTGGAGAACATTCTCTAGACTAGAAACCCCTCACCCATTCCACTTATCATGAATGCAAGGCATTAAAGAGCAATAATATTTACAAGTTACCAGTGAAGCTATTGAACTTCTCGCATATTGTAGAAAGAGTCAATCTGCAAAGTTTAAAGGAATTCTAGTTTGGATAGCATTTTATCTTCCCCATTTTTTCTTTGTAATGTCCTATTCATCTGTGCATATTTGCCGAACCTTCTCCTTGTTCTGGCAGCAGGAGATACTTTGCACTTCAGTTTATCTTCTTGGAGCTGGAGCTAGTTGTACTTTGAGACATCCTTTGTCCAATTAATACATCTGAACAAATTTGTATTTTCTCAGCTTCCGTTGCCATATCTAAAGGTTGGATATCTGACAGCACCGCCTGTTGGGAACCCAGTTGCACCTCACAGTGATTGGAAAAATACTCAATTTGTGCTAAATCATGAAGGGCTTCAACAGGTAGGAAAAGTCTTTGCTTATGCTTAAAAAAGAAGGATTATCACTGTTATGCTTTGTCTGAAACATATCCAGCAAGCATCAAATTCTCTCTTTAGGAACAAGAATATTCATCTCGAACCATTGATATTAAGCAAATTAGGAATACAAAGTGCCCTTATGAAGCAGTAATCGAATCATCTGATAGCTTACTATGTTCAAATTTCAGATAACCTTCTTTTTCTGGTGGTCTCTTCAACTTTCATGACCATTTACTTAAAAAATGTCCCAAAATTTGAAAATTTACTTATCGACCTCTTACCAGTGTTACTTGTCTGCTAAAAATTGCCATGAGGTTCTTCAGTCACACTATCTATCTTTCTCTTAATGCTATCCTTGTCAGCATCACAATTCTACTTTTTCAAATGAAACCTAAAAAGCATTTTCTTGCAGCTTAGCAAACCTGAAGATAGATATTCATCTCTAAGCCTTTCATCAAGATCAGTGGATTCACCCACCAGTAAACCAGTCATCAGAATCTATGTTGCAGATATTGTTTCTGTGTCGGCGTGTGCTGATCTTACGCTACCACCTGGCGCTGGCCTGTGCATTGACACAACCCACGGACCTGTTTACCTGGTAAGATACTTATGCTAACCAAGCATTTCTTCATTTTATTTACAAATTAACCTGCTGCTCCCTTCTTCTGCTTTTTGACGTCATTTTGTTGGCTGCTGCAGGTTGCTGAATCTTGGGAATCTTTGGATGGGTGGCTCGATGCCATTCGATTAGTTTATACCATTTTTGCGCGGGGTAAGAGCGATGTTTTGGCTGGTATAATAATTGCCTAATTTTGAACCTGTATATTGTGATGATATTGCAAAGTATTTTCTTGAGGATGCCTACTGTTAGTTTAAGAACACTAAAGGTTGTTTGTTCGTGTAGGCTTTTGTATATTAGCCAATTATTCCTATAAAAATGAGGTAGAGTTTACTATATTATAGGGACTTTTTACAAAGATTATTACCGAAACTTATAAAGATACTGCAAATTGGATTGTCACATTTTACTTCTTCAAAAGTATTGCTCGTTTGCAAGAAATACAAGAGGATATATAGGGTTTTGCAGCGTTACAATTCTAGTCATTGAGACAAGTTATTCTAAATATCCAATTGAATTTGACCAGAAAGCAGTACTCTTTCTGGCCTAATTAAGTTGATTCATTTGTTTTGGATATGGAGATTTAAACTTGCTACGTTACATGGGTTAAATTGAGATTAAATAAAATAGGAGAGATAAAAGAGTTTAGTAGGAGAGCAAATAAATTACGAATGATTTGATGATTTGTTTTTTGTTACAGTAAAATCTAGATGGGACAATTTAGAAAGGAATACGGCTTAATTAATATTTTAATAATTTCACATGTAAATGAGATTCCCCAACAAGCTTATGTATCTCAATAATATGTAATACTAATACTTGCGCAGGAATGAATTAGCTAGGACATGAATTTATACATTTGGATAGTCTTGGTATATAGTACCAATGAAGATGTTCGAAATTTGTGTTTAGGCCAAATGAACAAATGGATGAGATCTTAAATTTATTGCCTTTTTAAGACTCGTTGAAGGGACTTGCTTTCTCTAGGCTATAAGTACCACTTGTCTACGTGGTCATTATTGTATACTCTAGAATCAACAAACAATACCCAAGAAAAGAATTTTATTAGACTCAAGCACCAAATACACAAGACAACGCGCCATAGTTCTCATTATTTCTACTGTTAGTAAACTCTTCCGAAGCGGAATATAATGGGGAAAGAATTCAAGCAAGTTTGGCAATTCCTTGATGGCTGATTTAAGTTGGCATTTTCCAAATTCCTATAAACCAATGATCAATCAGATTAAACAAAAGCATGAGGTGCATGCATTGAAATTAATGATAGAATTTACCTTCCATTTCTCAACATTAGAGTAAAGGCCTAATGGAGGTCTGTTATTTGCTACAAGACCTGCAACAAAATAATAGGGCCTAAATAACTATCATAAAACATATATAGATAAAAAAATAATTTCAGTTATTTGGAAAAGTACTAAAAAGATGGCACAAGTGATCTCAACCTCTTGTCTTGAGAAGCTGTGAACTCGGTTTGAAACTTCTGCAATCGCATTGCAACAAAGCCATTGACGACAAGAGGGACAAACCTTGGAACCACATGATTTAGAAAAATAACCCTGATTAAGGACTTTTTCATTGTCTCCCCTCTATATATTATACAACTTCAAAGTTGGGGTCTGCCAAGCTCTGCATTGCTTCATTCTTATCAAGTGAAAGTCGAACCTGAACTTGAAAGGGAAGATCGTCCCCTTGTAAATCCATTTGTTCCTCTACTATCTGTTTTGCACTTATCACCACTGATTCGCAGCAATGAACCATCAATATTTTTTGTAGTGTCGGTATGTATCCAATTTCTGACAGGATATTCTCCAACCCTTCTACAAAAAGATAAGCTTCTCAAGACGTGGAAAGATGGAACTCGCTTCTGTAGTCCAGTGTTTCAAGCTAGGACACGAATTAATTCCCAAGTATTTGAGACAACGGAATTGGCATTCAAATATTTCCCACTTGCCTGTTCCAAAGCAACCAAGTGATAAGTTGAACTTCTCAAGAAGGGGCAACGAACCTATTTGGGGAAATGTGAGCTTATATAAAGACAAATTCCCTCTAAAATCATACAAACATGAGATATGGAGGGATTCTAATTTACTTAGACATTTAATATTGCTCGGATAATAATAATCATCACGACCCATTCTCTTGCTCCCTGAATAAGTCATCCCCAATTTCTTGATATTGGGAATTCTCTTAACCACCTTTTCATGACACTTGAAATTATGTGCTCCATCAAGTACTCCTAAATTTCTCATGACAAAAGCATTACTCGAAGGATTTGGGATAAGCAATCTTCTCGGAGTCATCTCAATATGCCTCAGTTGAGGCATTTTCCAAATTTCAATAGGCGCAGTAGTCTTATTTGGACAATAAATGATCAATGTATGCAAATTCCAAAGGTGATTGAAAGAAGAAAAAATTGAGGACATACTATCAACATTTACAGCGAGGTGTCGCAAGTTAACATTCCGATACACAACAGAGTTCACATATCTTTCATATTCAAAAGTACGAAATTTGTAAGCGTGTATTGTCCTCAAGAATCCAAAATTCCGGCACCATGGAACTTTCCCATCCTCAAAAATAATGGAACGAGCGTGTGACATGGATCGCAAGTCATCAACGACTTTCTTCTTTGATGTGTTCTTGCGTATAATAACGCGTCGTCGGCTGTTTATTCCTTGAGGACTAGATTCTCCTATCACGTGATAAAACCCTTCTTTCTTGCCTTGGTTAAGGCATAAGTCTCTTAACAAATCATGAACTTTGACTTGTTTTATGTTTCTGTAGACCCCAATTCATCAACTAGAACAAGATTTCTATCGTCTAAGTCCTTTATGAACTCTTTCCCAATTGTTTCCACACTTTTGTCATCTATTGGTTAAGAAATCCTTCAGAAACCCATAGCTTGATGAGCGTTGAGACTCTAGTTGCATCATCTTCCTCAAACACACCCATATATAAGAGGGCTTTAAGTAGACGGGCAAATGATTGTAACTTATTTTCAACAATCTTAGACAATGCTTATTATTGTCTAAATTTACTATTGAAGTTAAGTTATTCCTTATTGATCCCCAACATTTTTTTGTGTGTTTCATATTTTTCAAAATACCTCCTACTACAACAATTGATAGAGGAAGTCCTCTACAATTATTTAAAATTTCTTTTCCAACCTTCTCCAGTTCAAGTGGAAAAGGTTCCTCTCCAAACACAGTTTTGGAGAATAGGATCCAACTATTAGCCTCGTCAAGAAATTCCATTGAATGACTATAACGATTGTTTAATTGGAAACTCAATCGTGATTGTCTTGTCGTCACCATTATTCGACTACAATTTCCATTGTTAGGAAAGAAATGTTGTATTTCATTCCAAGACTCAATATCCCACATATCCTTGTTAAATACGACCGCCGCTTTTAAGAAATAGGAACAATTTGAGTATGAATTTATAATCCATGTTATGCACATGCCGTGAATTTCCTTTGTTGAATAAATTGAGTTTTTTCAATTCAAGGTTATTTGTTTGTCACGCATACCCGTGATTTCCTTACAGTTGTATTAAGATTAAAGTTTCCTTATTACATGTGTTTTACTGCCGCCACATATTTAGGAATAGTGAATTAAGTATTGTTTTTTTATCATTATGCATACCAAGAATTTACTTTTGCTTGATGATTTTACAATTTGTGGTGGATGTTTGGTAAAGTATTCACGACAGAATTATTGATGTGGATGTTTCTTTATTTTGGTATGCAAATCAATATTTTATAAAGTATTTGGTTTGTTTTTGTGGTAGAGGAATATCTTTTATTTCCATGAATGAATTGATGAATTGATTTATCAATTCAAGTTTGAACGTATTGATGTACACCTATTGAGGTTGTTCTAAGATGTTGGGCTCGGTACCTCGTAATGTTTTACTAATGTTCGAAGTAGATTAGTCGAAGCAAGACGTTGGAAAAGTAACCTCTCTTGTCTAGATTTCTTTATTGCGAATGTTAGGACAATATGTGTGTATGTATTTTATTGCAGATATTAGTCTGCCAAAAGGAAGATTAATGTCCATGTGAGTAGTGTGATGCCAAAAGGTGGACATTACTTGACCAGATCTTATTGTCAGTGTTTGATCACTACAATGAGGTTACCAATTACAAGTTCATATTACTGTCAAAAGACTTGATATGGATGTTGTGCCGGTACCTCGAGATATTACATTCTTATTTGGATTTTATTATGTGAGCATGACAATATTTTGGTTTTGTTCTCTGTTAGTTATGATGTCTGCTTCTGCAGTTTCATCCAACATGAACAATATGTTAGTGTTGCATGGGTCAAATTTTAAGGATTGCAAAGATTATATTTTGATTGCTCTGGATTGCATGGATCTAGATTACACGCTAAGGATAGATCAACCTACTTCTCCTACGGACAAAAGTACTTCTAATCAAAGGAGAAACTATGAGAAGTGGGAACACTCAAATCGTGTAAGTCTGCTGATCATTAGGCGTAGCATCCCAGAAGCCTTTCGAGGCACTACATTTGAATATATCACAAAGGCCAGTGAATACCTTGCCAAAATTAAGGAACGTTTTGCGAAAAACGATAAAGCTGGGAGAAACGTGCTTCATCTCAATAAAGTATAAGGGCAAGGGCAACATAAGAGAGAACATTATGAAAATGTCTCGCGTTGCTTCACTTAAACTTGAATTCTAAAGACTTGTTTGTGCATTTGGTGTTGCACATCTGGTCAGTATCTCAAGAAATAAAGTAAAGGGCATTAAGAGAAAGTCAATTGAGAATGCTGCTATGAATAAGGGTTCATCACAAAAGAAACAACATAAGGATAATGAGAGTTGTTTCTTTTGTGGTAAATGGATATAAAAAGGAGAATTGTGATGAATATCACACATGGCGTGCAAAGGAAGTTACAATTCTTGTTTTGGTCTATTCTAGAGTTAATTTGGCTTTAGTCTCTAATGATATTTTGGTGGGTAAATATTGATACTACTACTCACATAAGGTTATAAGGCTGTCTGATTGTCGAAAGTCAATTGATGGTGAAAGATACATCTAAGTGTGATATGACAAATCGGTGGAAGTATAGACTATTGGGCATTATAGCTTGATATTAAAGACTGGAATTTTACGATTTTGAAGGATACTTTATTGTACTGTCTTTTAGACAAAATTTGGTTTCTATTTCTGCTTGACAAATTTGGTTTCTCTTGTTCATTCAGAAATAGTAAAGTTCTTCCTTCAAATAATTCTAGTATTGTGGGCACTGTTTCTTAAGTGCATATAACAATCTTTGTATGCTCGATTATGTTACTTCATATTCAGAAGCTTTACATGTTGAATCAAAAGGGACTAGCAAATTAAATAATGAAAATTTGGTTAATTAATGACTCAAGTGTTTTGATGATATCTCAAAATAAAGGATTGTGAGACTTGTGTCAGATGTTGTATTGAATACACTTATCTTTTCAGAACTTGATTAGTGTGTTTAATGTATCGAAGGAAAGCAGACCAAACTTAAGAAATTAGGTGCCAATAGAGCTATACATTTTAGAATTGATATATACGGACATTTGTGGTTCATTCACTTCGGTTTCTTGGAATGATCAACAATATTTTATATCATTCATAAACGAATATTTTTTGTTTTGGGCACCTACAAAATATTCAGGGCTGATGTTGAGCTCTAACTCAACAAAGGCATTAAGAAAGTCAAATCTGGCCGTGGTGGTGAATATTACGACAGAATTGACTGCTCATGTGAACAATGTCAAAGACCTTTTGCCTTCTATTTGGAAGAGTGTGGGATCGTCCTTTTGTACACCATGTCGGGATCGCCTAGCATGAGTGGTGTAGCTAAAAGACGAAATAAAACTCTTAAAGATATGTGAATGAGTATGATTTATCATTCTTCCTTGTCGCATTCGCTTTAGGGAGAGGCATTAAAGACTGTAGCATGCATTCTCACTTTGGTTTTGCAGAAAAAATTTAGGGGTTTTTTAATTTTATGATCCCACAAAAGGAACTAATTTTTGGGACGAGAAATGTAGTATTCCTTGAGGATGTTGAGTTTGGGGGGAAGAATGTGTTAAGGAAAATTACTTTTGAGGAGGAGTCTGTATAGACACCTACTACTGCTTCTGACAATGATCAGGTATCAATTACTATCATTGAAGAAGAAGCATATTAAGAACCTCAAGATGATATTGTTGTAAACATTCAATCTCATGCGGGTGATATCATTTAAAGTCAATCTCAACAACTTCAATTAAGACTCTCGTCAATGGTACCACAGATTTTATGAAGTAGTTCTTTCATTTGGATTAAGAAAGAATGCTATTGATGGTTGTGTGTATCACAAGTTCAGTGGGAGCAAATGCATCTTCTTTTGTATTTGGAATCGAAAGAAATAATTTTCGATAAGGATATGTTGCACTAACACCAAGAATTTTATCTCGAAGAAATTTGAGATGAAAGATCTTGGGGAAGCCTCTTTTGTATTTGGAATCGAAAGAAATAATTTTCGATTGTCACAAAAGGAATATAGTAAAAAAGTGCTTAAAGTATTTGAGATGCGAGTAAAGAAATACCCCTATAACTAAGGGAGACAAACCTCGTCTCATTCAGTGCCCTAAGATAAATCTTGGGATTTAGAAAATGCAGAAGGTTCCATATGCTTCGGCGATCGGGAGCCTAATGTGTGCTCAAGTATGTATTAGACCCAATTTGGTTTTAATTGTTTATATGTTGGGCAGATATCTTAATAACCCGATATGGATCATTAGGAAGCAGCAAAATGGGTTATGAGATATTTATAGAGAACTAAGCATTACATGCTCGCATACAGAAAATCAGATCATTTGGAGAAATCTTTAGGCATTTTGATTCTGATTTTGTTAGATGCCAAACAGTAAAGGATCCATTTTAGGTTACGTGTGTCTGTTAGCTGTAGAGCCATTTCGTGGAGAAGTGCTGAGCAAACACTGGTAGCTACTTCTGCCATGGCAACAGAATTCATAACTTGTTTTGGGGCATGTAGTTACTGAATATGCCTATAAATTTTGTCACTAGGCTGCATACTGTAAGGTATTGAAAGACCACTTAAGTTATGTTGACAATAACTGTGCAGTATTATATTCTAAAACAACAGGAGCTTCCTGGTTGTTAAATAAATGGTTCAGAATGGACAAATACATATAGAGCATAAGGGAGGATTTGATGATTACAAATCCAGTCATTAAGGGACTATCTCCCAAGGCATGTAGCCCAAATGGTTGCTATGTTGTTTAAGGATACTTCCGTTCAGTGGGAGTAGTTTTGGTTATTGCTCTATATTGTGTTTTGAACATGTAGTTATAAAACTCATGTTATTCTCTGCAGAAATATAGTATCATGTTTTGTCCATTATTTTTTATTTGATCTGACTTTGGGAGGACCAGTTGGAAATAGGCATGTATGATCACCTTGCATGAAATTTCCATGCAACACTCCATAATTGATCTATTGTTGATTATTTTTGCATATGTGATTACTGATGGGTTTAATCATGAAAAAATATGGTGACTGCCTCTTTAGTCCTATGCCGATATGGTTGACAATAAGATTGTTCGGAAATACACTATGTGATAGCATATTTGAGCGCTCATTCGGTTTGTGCACATTTATTTGGTGTCATGTGTTGCCCAAGTGGGAGATTGTTAGTAATTTGGGCTTCCACATGACTAATTTAATGTGTATGGCTATCTTTCAGTTGCCCAATTAAAGTGATTCAATAAAGATTAAGTTTGAGCTTAAAGTGTATTTATTTCTTATGGAAATAAGTATAGATACTATTTTGTGATTTTCTATTTGACGAGGGACCGAATAGAAAATAAAGGGGTTTATATTTAATATAAATATAAGCTATGGTTATGGTCCCCAGACGTCAGAAGAACATTCGATATCTTTATATTCTCTCGGCAGACTATTGCGAAGAATGTCCCTGATCGTTTGGAAGATCCATTTCTCCGTTGTTTTCGGTTAATCATCATAGAGAGCTTATGTAATTGTTCATTCAATTATTTCAACATATCCCACATATTATCCATTACAATTAGAAACCTTCTACCCGATATTGGTTGAGTTCTAAGCCTAATTCTTCTTCGCTCCTTTCACTTATTGTTTCCTTGTCTTTGTTAGTGGCTTGACAAACAATTTCATATAGAATTTCTCTTGTGTTGTAATGTTCAGAAATAGTAACCCATGCACAAATATCAAAGCGCTCCTTAATAACTTGTTCCGAATAAATAGTTTGAGCGAGAGCGGTCTTACCTATCCCTCCCATTTCTACTATGGGGATGACTTGGCGACTGGGTTCATCTGCAACGAGCTTTTCCATGATCCCATATAAGACATGATCAGATATCACAATCTTGCCACAACTATTCTTCCCTGTGGTAGAAGAGACATTAAATGTACGTTGTTCATCACAGAGCACCACCACCTTCTCAGTGTTGGTTTCCATCGCCACTATCTTGATCCGATCCATTTCTTCTATTACATTTTGTAGATCTTGATACACCTTGATTGGATCCTTGTGACATCGAAAGAAATTGAAGAAGCGTCTGATTTTGGTTGCTTCGTATCTTCAGAGCTGAATCTTGTCTGCAATACGAGACTCGATAACATCTTCAGCCGCATAAGCTGCATCCGCGATACGCATCTCCAGTGGATCTGCTTCATCGCTGTCAGAATAAGGGGACTTGTAACTTTTGAGAAATTCTAGCAGGAAGATCACACTTTCAGTGAGAAGAGATTGAATTTGGAGTTTTTTTGAGAGAGATGAGTGGGGAATGATGGTGTTCTATGGCATCTATGATATTCATTAGAGAAACCAAGGCTGCATAGGCTGCCATGATTAACCAAAAAAACCAGTGTTTTCTGATTATGTTGAGAATTTGATAAAAAATTTATATAGCTGATGAATTATAGCATAGGTGAATGGTGCTGATTAATGATGATAAAGTTGGTTGGTATTAGAAATGAGCCACTCACCCCTTAAAAGGCCTCATAAGGGGGAGGGTTATCCACACTTATATAGAGAAGCTAGGATCATCACCAAGTCGATGTGGGACAGAATTTAGAGAATTTAACACGCCCCCTCACGTGTGGGCCGGAATGACACATCGGACTTCCATCACGTGGGTAGGCAAGAGAAGAGATAAAGAGATATAATCCATCATCGACTTGGGCCCGCTCTGATACCATATTAGAAATGAGCACTCACTCCTTAAAAGGCCTCATAAGGGGGAGGGTTATCCACACTTATATAGAGAAGCTAGGATCATCACCAAGTCGATGTGGGATAAAATTTAGAGAATTTAATAGTTGGTATGGAAATTTCAGAGTAGATTCAAGACAATTTGTAGGTTTTGTCAAAGCAACTCTGACAAATTTGAATTCAAAGTTTGTAGGCTATAAAACGAAGTTTAATGCTAATTAAATTTATCCAATTAGCATAAAACTAATTATTTAAATATTTTGACCAATAGAAACATATTAGATATTAATAGTCTTATAATTATAAAATTACAGCAATAATAATTAATTATTTAGGTCATGCATGGAACGTTCAACCTCTTGCTTAACAGTTACTCCATCTACGAGATTTTTTTTTATGAAGACACCATTAAATTTCTGATGACGTATTTAAAGGAGGTGTGTAGTTCGAAGGTTTCCTTTTATATTTTCCACTCTCAATAACTTCCTCCTCCAAAAAAGAGAGAAAATGCCCAACGACTTTAAGGAAAAGGACATTTATAGGTGGTCTCACGTTAGACATTAGATGCTTTTAATGTATTAATTTTTTTTTTTTTAATTTTTTAATTTTATTTTATTTTCTTTTCTTTTTAATACGTTGTCGTGTTGGAGGGCCTTTTCTTCTCAATGTTAACTTTAATTAAACTAGTATCACACCTATGCTATGCACAACATATTATATTTCCTTTAAAAATGTGTATAATAAACCCTCCATCTCTTAACCATCTTTTAACCATCTCTTAACTATTCATTCAATTTCATTTTTTATTTTTTAATCCCCAACAAATTCAATTAATAAAAAACACACTTCATTATAAATAAAATAAAATTACAATTTAAATACCTAAAAAAATAAAAAAGACATAATTAAAAAACTAGAAATTACAAATTGCACACTTAAACTCAAATAAAAAAAATGGAGGCAAAGAAGCAGAAGAAGGAGTTCTCTAGTGACGATCATCTAACGGTTGCCAAATTTTGCCCAAATGTGCTCCATTAGATCCTCCTGGAGTTGGGCGTGGGCGGTAGAATCACGTGTCCTTGCCCGAATAGACAACCGCTCTTGCAAAGACGGATGCACTCCCGTTCGAGGCGGACTACTTGCGGTTGAGCTTCCCGGGGTTTCAGGGTCGAACCAATTTCCCGCCTCAGGTCCTTCGTCGGCGACAATCATTTAGCAACGAAGTTGATGGCCGGTGCTTTACCATTCAGAACTTCAGCGAAGAGGTCGGAGTTGTTGAGCATGTTGACATCGTTGTTCGAGACGGGGACCCCGAAATACGCATGCCAAATCCATAGCCGGTAGTCGGCGAGGGCCTCGAGTATAACGGTGGGGTGGGTGCCTTTGTGGCCGCTCGTGTATGACCCCCTCAACGCCACAGGGCAATTCTTCCATTGCTAATGCATGCAATCGACACTCCCGAGCATTCCGGGGAATCCATGCACTTGTTCGTGAAGACGGAGCAGAAACTGACAATCTGCGGTGGTTGGCTTCTTCAGAAATTCGGCGGTGAAGGCTGCCCGGACGCCTTTGCAGAAGTTCAACAAACAAAGTCGCCCAATGGATTCTCCGACGTGCAGGTGTTCGTCGAACGCATCCGCCGTTTGTTCAGTAGCAAGCTGACGGATCGCCGCAGTACATTTTTGGAGCGTCGTGTGGCTAGGACGGCCAACAGCGTCGAACCCTTCTCTGAAGAACTCTTCTCGTGCCGCCAATGTACTCGCGATATGCAAAAATAGCGGGCGTGACATACGGAAACGGCGACGGAAGTAGATATCTCCCCACACCGGGTTCGGACTGAAGTAATCACGTTCCAACCTTGCGGCGGCTTCCTCCCGGTTACGGTGGATGTATGTCCGGCGTCGCCTAGGAGGCGCGGCGGCTTCCTCCTCCCTACGTCGATCTTCTTCTAGAGATTCTTCCACAGACAATAATTAATTAATGGATGTTTCTATCTTAAGGGAAATAAATATAAAGTATTGGAAACCGAATTACTTGTAATTTCGGATTTGGATGGGGAGCGCGAAGATTACTTCTGTAGTGGTTGCTCGTATTATTCCAATCTTAAGCTTATATTAAATTGAGTTTAATTTAATTAGTAAAAAGCTAATCGGGGGAGCCCATATCCAAAGCCTTCCATAGATCCCTGACTGGGCCCAATATGTGCATTTATTAAAAATAGGAGAATAAAGGAGACAGAAAATACACTAATTATTTTCTCAAAATTTTCGGCCCCTACTCCTAGTAGAGTAGTCGAAATTTTCTCTCCTCCGTGGGAAAGGATTTCTGCCTTCTTCTATTTAAGTCCTAATTATACTGAGTGAGATCGGCCCTTCACCAGAATATCGAGCTCACAAATTCCGAGGGAACCAGTCGGAAGATCTCGTGGTTTTGTAATGCTTGAAGATCTTCACGTGGAGAAAGGCGCCGAGCCATCTTCGATTCTTTGGAGAATCATCAAGGTATACTGGCTAAACCTTAGAACATAACATGTTTTAGGTTTCTATTAATTTAAAGCATCATGTTATTATTTGAGTTTTCAGCATGATACGTGAGATAATTACACGAATCAGAATTGGCCTGAAATAATCCGCTAAATAGATCGGATTATTACTGTAATTGATTTATTGCGTAAAAACTACCGCTGCCAACCCCTTCAATTGAGTATCAACGACTGATCTAGTGGATTTGGTTTGACCAAGGGAACCTGTTTATTTTCCTTAAATGCGCACGCAGCAACAAATCGAACAAAATCGTACTTTCACCCAATAAAGTGATCCAATAAAGATTAAGGTTTTGGCTAAAGTGTATTTAATTGTTATGGAAATAAGTGTGGATACCATAAAGCGATTTTCTATTTGATGAGAGGACCTAATCAGGAAAATAAAGTGTCTTATATTTATATAAATATAAGATAAGGTTATGGTCCCCAGACGTCCGAAGAACATTCAATATCTCTGTAGACTCTCTACAGACTATTGCGAAGGACGTCTCTGATCGTTTGGAAGATCCATAGCCGCTGCAAAGCAATTCCGCCTTTCAATTCATCATGGATCAAGGTACGCTTCCGCTCTACAGTTTATGCTCCTTCTCCGTTATTCTCGATTAATCATCATAGAGAACTTATGTAATTGTTCATTCAATTATTCCAACAGAACTGAGATATTTACATAAAGATAATAATAATTGATATGTGATGGGACAGAAATGATTTAGAGTAATTTTTATGGAAAATTAGAGATGACTAAGAATCTCATTTGAGTGGTGCTCATGGTTGTAAATCTTATTTGCTTGATTTTGATGCATACATATAATTTAGACTTGATGATATGCATAATCTAATTTTATTAGAATCAATAATATCAAAGACTTCGGAAATTTGATAAAAACTTTTAAGTTTATATAACTAATGATTAAATCATATGAATATATGCCTGACATTGATTTGATATATATGTTATGATTTTATAGAAATTCATTGTTTAAGAATGAATGGATTTCGAAATTTAGATAAAATATTGGAGATGGGGGAAGTTAAATTAATATAGTAATGAAATTATTTAGATGTTTTGATTTTGGATTGGTTTAGCATAACTATAAGTATGGGTATAAACTTAGGAGGATCTTCTTAGAAGGTTTAATATTTTTGAACATCTTTTTCTTTCTTTTAAGAAATAAACTTTGATTAGTAACTCATGAATAGTAATAAAATGATTGCTAATTTTTATTTGATAGGTTCAATGAGGAAAAAAAAAAGAAGGATAAGAAGTGAATACAATCTTAAATGAAGATATAAGGAATGAGCATAATTAATTTGAGTATTAGTTATAACCATATGGTTTTTTTTTTTTTAAAGTTATTAATATTTGTTGTGAATAGTGTTGGGTGAATAGTAAAAGAAACTTTGATTCTTTTTAATCAAATAACTTAATGACGTGAAATAAGTATGAAAATGAAATATGTG
The DNA here is from genome assembly GCF_023119035.1 of Salvia hispanica. NCBI lineage: Eukaryota > Viridiplantae > Streptophyta > Magnoliopsida > Lamiales > Lamiaceae > Salvia > Salvia hispanica. The sequence goes on from NC_062968.1 coordinate 4,554,067, forward strand.
GTTAATAATGTTATGGAAAGCAAGTAGAATTAACCTTTAGAATTTATTTAGCCGTTTAGTATATTTAGTGAATCTATAACATAATTGGAATCAAACTATTTATATTTGCCGATAAATAGTGACTGTTATTCTAATGCCGAAGAATGAAGAATAAATGAGATTAAAGTATAAATATATAGAATATGATGATAAGGAGGACCGTTGAATAATAATTGAAGAAATATGATTGAGAATAAAAGAAAAATAGAAATTGAGATTATTGTTGAAGCTTATAGAATAAATGTGAGGATATGAGATTACTAGGAGTTTTATGTGATTAATTAATAAATGAAGCGAGAAGCTTATCGGCGACAGTAAAACGGAAAAAGGATTAGGAGTGACCGGAATGTTAAGGTGGTTAATGGCTTATGCTCATAAGCCTATGAGGTAATATAATTAACATTAAGAGCTTAATTCTCTCGCGTGGTGCTATATGCTACTATGTGTTAATCGTAAGCATATGATTTCTGTTTGATTATTTATGCATTTGCTATATGTTGGCATAGTTGGACATGAGGTATAAAATATGAAAATATTAGATGAAATATGGTAATGAATGATTTGATTAATGAATTGAGAATGAGATCGGATTTACGTGTCAACATGATGATTAATGTGATGCCACGTGTTTGGTTGATGTCGTTGGGCATAATTGACATGTTGTTGGTGAAGGGCTTATGCTCAAAAGTCTATCAGATGAATTGACATTGATATGTTTTGTGCACCACATTTACTCATGGGGCCATACAGCCAAGCAGTGGATGATATTTGATGATTTGCCCATGAGTTATAAGGCCAAATGATATAAGTATGTAGGTGCACCATGTTCACTCATGGGGCTATAAGGCCAGGCGGTTCATGATACATGATGATGAATTGCCCCATGAGCTATAAGACCAGGTGGTACATGTATGAGTGCTTTATGTTGCGGCTTATTCGATCGGTCCACACGTGGTGGAAATATTATATGATTTCGATCGGGCCTCACACAGGGGCATATAATTGTCAATGTACCCGTGTTGTCGCCAAGCACGTGGATGAGGACTTAATAATGTGATGTGTGGGTGATGTTGAACTTGATTATGTATGTTTGATCGATACTTATTTGAATTAGTGAATTATCTGTGTGTCCAAGAGGTTAAACTGAGCATGATGATGGTGCTATGGTTATGCGATGCAATTTGTGATGACTATGTGCATATGGATGCTTATTGACTTGACATCTGAACTTGTGGTTAATCGATTGATTTAGATATCCTATTGTTATGTTGTGCACCGTTGAATTTCGAGTATATGCTACTTAGTTATCAGGAATATATATGTGATATTGGATATTGGATAATGACGGATAAATAAAATGAGTAACGTAGGATTTAAAGAATATAAAAACATGTTTATTAATTGTAGAGGGTTACGACTAAAGTCTTATAAGTGCTAGCATTCCATTATATCAGAATACCATAGCGGGAGCATGATCATTGGAGAGTTACTGATCACGGCTTCAGCATATGTGTCCAGTCCTGTTAGATGTGGTATGCACAGGATTTGGTTCTTATAATAGCTTCCATTGTGTATCTAAATAATTTTAGAACTATGACGAATAGTTTAATGGTTTAAGATTGGATTTTTAATTCATCATAATTGATGATACCTCTTTGTGATGTCACTTATTTGGCTGAATGTAATTCGGATAGGGGGTGTTACAAAATGACTCAATTACCGTGGAACGAAGGGAGTAATATCTTACTCAAAATTATATATTCTAATTTCCGCATATAAAATATCACATGCTCTCTACTTTATTTTGTCTTACATTTTATTTTCTATCTTATTTTAATCTCTATCTTCTTAATACAATAAAGAACATTACATAAAACCTACTCATTGTGTTCCATAATAGTGGATCATCTTTTCTTCAAGTGCCCAAAGTCTTGGGCAGTTTGGGGTAAGATCATGCTCTGGCTTGGCATTGCGAGGAGATCGACGACGATTAGGAGTGTCATCAAATGGGCAGGACGACATATTAGAGGATCACAGATCGCTCAGATGGCAAAGAGGATTGCTCTTATGGCTTCAGTGGCGATCATTTGGAGGACTCGGAACAAGATTATTTTTTATGGGAAAGCTTGGGACGCAGCTAGGGTCATTTTTGAGATCAAAAAAGCTACCTACAGCATTTTGTACTCACACTTTCCACACGAGCAAGTCCTTCTCCACCTTCAAGACAGATGATGAAGCCCTCAGGTTTTAGTTGTTTTGGTGTACGACACTCTTTGAGCCACTCATTAGGGTACACTTTTTCCCCTTGGGGAGTTTTATCCCATGGGGTTTTTTCCCCAAGGGGTTTTAACGAGGCCCGCCCACTCTAGGTTTAGATGGGTGACTTGATCCGTGTTCGTCCTTATTTGGGGCTTGGCCCGTGATGTTTGTCTCTTGGTCTTTACCATGTTGCTTTATTCTAGCCGACTTGTGGCTTCGCTATTGTATGTCCTCGGGTATGCCCGAGTGTATGATGTAAACGTTGGTTTTGGTTCTATTTGATTTATTTATTCATCAAAAAAAAATAATAATAATAGTGGAGGTATTTCTTTCCAGCATGGAAATTAAGAAAAATTATATTAAGTGATTTAAGTAAAGGAAAAATAAAGTAGGAAATGAAAAAGGTAAAGAGAAATGAAGAGAGAATAAAGTAAGAGAGAGTAAAGTACGTGAGAAGAAATGTGTTGACTTTTACTAAAAAGGGAAATAACTCCACTACCGTGGAACGTACCAAAATGACAAAATGACTCCACTAGTATGGAACGGAGGGAGTAATACTAACTAAAATAAAAATATTTCATTTTAAATAGGACAAAGGTGGTAGTGTTTACAAATAAATAAATAAATACGACACTGGCCCCATCTTCCATAACCGATGCACAATAACTTCATCTATATACTCCTTTCATCATGGAGAAATAATTTAATTGTGGACGATGTGAGTTTTAATATGAACTAGTGTCACACTCGTACGATGCACGACCGCGTTGATTTTCTATTCGAACGAACTCGAACTGTGAATCTTCATTTATGAAATGAGACTACTATCATGATATCTAGACTAAAACTCACTAATGTATACAATAACAGTATATTATTCAAAAAACGCATAAATCAAATATGTTGCGAAAGTAAAAACTACAAATGACAACACACATGTGAATTAATATTTAATGTTTAACAAAAAGAAAGTGGAAAAATTATTGATATATGCGTTGGGGCATTATTGACCTGAGCAAATCCAAATTTCAATATCCTAAATTACATGATTCACTTTAATTAATAAATTAATTATTAAAGATAACTTCTTTTTTTAGATATATAACTTTTACGTTTAATAAATATTCTTGAGCTTTTCAATTTTTAAATTTCTATTATAAAAAAGTGAATTTTAATTATCTAAATGTTATGACATATAAACTTAAACATGATTTCAACATAGGTATTTGTTAGTTTTAATTTTTCCGTGTGTGAAAAAATAGCAATTTACAAATACAAGTTAATGAACAAATCGAGGAATAGATAGCTTTTCATCCTGAAATAAAAATATAATACAAATATAATTGATAATAAAAGATTAAAAGAACTTAAAAATTATTTTTATTAATATTGGCTTAAACAATAAAAAAGTAATAACAACTTCACTAAAATATTCTGAGTATTCAATGGATCCACTCACATAACTTACACAAAAATATTAGAATTAATTCTTACATAATGATATCAATATAATATAATATCATGCCCTAATTATTTTTGTTATTACAACTAAATCATAAATATCTATTCTAAATACAAATAAATAAACAAATTCGAATACAATCAAAATTAATAATTATAATTTGAAAACATAGCTTGACATAAAATAAAATACACCATTTGTTTTTAATTTGAAAGCAAATAGAATGTACTAATGGATAAATAATTAATCCGTAAAATTAATTGTTGTTAAATATAAGAGCATCTGCAGCGGTGCTCTTAGCTAAGAGCACCCGTCGTGCCGTCGGCGAGACACATACCCTGCTTGCCGCTGTGCTCTTGCCGACGACATGACCCTGCTCGAAGAGCACGTCTAGGTGGCGTCTCCCGATTGGCTCATTTTTATTCCGTCAAATTTATTTATTTTTTTAAAATTTATAAAAAATTGAATATAATTCAGAAAAAAGAAAAAAGAAATCGGATTCCGAAAATATAGCCGTTTTTTTACCATTTTTTTCACTTTTTCTATTTTTTATTTTTAAAAAATTATTCCAAAATCATCTATAAATACACACATTCATAATCCATTCTTTACCTCAAATTATCTCTCATTCATACTTCAAATTTTTTTTATTATGAATTTAATTATATAATTTTTAATTTTTAGAATTTTAATTATGTAATTTTTAATTTGTAGTAATTTTGTAATAGTATTTCAGGTATTTTAATGCATTTTAATATTGTGAAAATGTTTTTAGTAATTAAAGTATTTAAATTGAATAATAGAATGGTGGGACCCTTGAGCACGCTCTTGCGGAAGAACATGAAGTAAAAAATGAATGAATATGAGTCCGGACCCACATCTATACTCTTGCCTAAAAACATAGATGTGGATGCTCTAAGGGCTTAATACATAACATGTGGCTACAAAATAAAATTCAACATCATTAACGTGAAAGACAAATCAATCACAACCTTTTACTAATCAATTACCACTATGTATAAAAACTTTAGGGTTACCCTATCCCTTCACAACACCACCTCTCAACCCTAAACTTTTTAGACAACTTTATCAAAAACTGACACTAGGATTCGTGAATTTAGTCTGATGTCGGAAAGTAACCAATATCTCTTACTTTATTATGTCTTTATCTCTCTTACTTTATTTACTATGCACTTAACATACTATATAATCTCCATGTCGAAAAGAAGTGTCTCAATTACAAAAGTACGGAGGAGTACAATGTTTAGATATTTTGTTTAAGGATTACAACATAAAATTGTTCTCGTCAAGTTTCAAATAATTGTTACTAGTTAAGTGTAAAATGATGATAAATAGCAGTGAAAGAGTTGAATGCATTCTACAGTTAGGGGGTGTTCGGTTTGCAAGATTGTATCCCGAGATTAAATATGTAATGTTTTTGGTTCATGAGATTCAATTCCCCAACTCAATCCTAGATGGATAATCATGGGATAATTAGTCATAACTAACCCCTTATAATTAAAATAATCTCACAACTCAATCCTAAATTATATCTTGGTATTAATTTTAAAAGATAGGTAGTCCATCACCATTAGACACCAATATGGTCAGAATCGCACCTAAAAACAACATTACTAACTTTCACTTACGATTCTGGCCATACTACTTTTCCAAGGATGAAGACTACCTACCATTTGAAATTTCATTTAGTATAAAAGACAATAAGGTATTATTTGGTGGCTATGTTATGTTTTAACTAGACATGATATTGTAGAGATACAATGATAATAGACCTACGGGTCAAAGCAAAAGAGCAAAGAGAGACCTTCGTGAAAATGTCAATACAGAGAGGGGCCTTCGTGGAAAGGTCAATACAAAGAGGAGCCTTCGTGGAAATGTCAAATAAATATAAGGGACCCACGGGTCGTATACCATGAAAATCCCGGGCAGATACCAAGCTTGATCAGTCATAGAATATTAAAAAGGATCATAGAGACATATGCATATGGATATGAAATTGTTTATGATATTTATTGTTTCTGGTTATATATATATAGGGTCATATTCTAATGCTTATAGCACCTTAATCCAAAATCAAGACCAAATCTCCACCCTTAGATTTTAAAATGAGTGGATGAGATTAAATCTTACGAATCTCAATAAATATTAGACAAAATATCAACAAAAGGGTAATATCGTCATTATGTTATCAATGATAATTTTCGTGAATGTTTTTTTTATATCAACATAGTGTATTACAAATATCAACAATATGACATAAGAATATCAACACTAGTACAAGAAAATATCAACACATATTTATTGAGATTTTTACATGGTTTTATTGAGATTTTTTGATGTATTTGTTGATAAAAATCTGGTTATCAACATTTACGAAAACTAAAATAAAAAATATCAAATTTCATCATCCGAACGTCGTCGGAACATATGCAATTGAGATCTCGTTGGAATCCTTATAAAATTATCTTTAATTTGATATATTTTTTGCGAAAAATTAATTTAAATCGAGAAAGTTACGTAAATTTAAAGTTTTAAGATGATTTTAATTGGAGAGAATTGACATTAATACCCTCTAATTTTATTTATTAATTTTCTTAATTAAAAATATAATTCATGTGGCATTATTTCAACCACTAGATCTTCTAATCTAATGGCTAAGATTTAGTCTTAGTTTGGGATTTTCTGTATTGTTGCTATGCTCTTTGTTGACATTTTGTTTCATTAACATTATTTTGTTGTGTTATGTTGGTGAATTATGCTTTGTTGACATGACTTGAAAATCTGTTGACATGATTTATGTTAGTTGTTAAATATTCTGTGTTGTTGCTATGCTCTTTGTTGACATTTTGTTTCATTAACATTATTTTGTTGTGTTATGTTGGTGATTTATGCTCTGTTGACATGACTTGAAAATCTGTTGACATGATTTATGTTACTTGTTAAATATTCTGTGTTGTTGCTATGCTCATTAACATTATTTTGTTGTGTTATGTTGGTGAATTATGCTCTGTTGACATGACTTGAAAATCTGTTGACATGATTTATGTTACTTGTTAAATATTTTATGTTGCTGCTATGCTCTCTGTTGACATTCTGTTTCATTAACATTATTTTGTTGTGTTATGTTGGTGATTTATGCTCTGTTGACATGACTTGAAAATCTGTTGACATGATTTATGTTACTTGTTAAATATTTTATGTTCCTGCTATGCTCTCTGTTGACATTCTGTTTCATTAACATTATTTTGTTGTGTTATGTTGGTGATTTATGCTCTGTTGACATGACTTGAAAATCTGTTGACATGATTTATGTTACTTGTTAAATATTCTGTTGACATCGTGTGTTTGAATTGGTGTATCCCAATTAAACTGGACATTTTGATCCTGGTAATTTGAAGCATGTTCTGATATTTTGGCTTACATAACTTATAACAATTGTCTAAGAATTTTACAAGAGTGCGGCCACCTCTTTAGATATAACTATAGGGATAATTTTCTGCTTTAAGTGAAGCTACTTGAGAAATCAGCTCAATAATTCTTGACCGAGGAAATAAACGTTAGTCTAAGTGGATCAATGTTTGGTTGGATTTTCTTGAATGTAAAAGTCCATATGATATAACCATAATGAGAGTCCTTAACTTGACATAAAAAAATCGGTTAGTTATTGGCTAAGCAAAAGACCATAAAGCCTGAGAAGGTTGAGAAACATGGTTGAGTTTGGAATCTATGGATACTTTAGGTGCAGACTGTTAAACCCTTTTTTCTTAATCAGTTATGAGCTTTCAAGGGAGATGTATGGGTTATGAGCTCTTTGTTGATTGGTGATTTATACTCTGTTGACATGACTTGAAAATCTGTTGACATGATTTATGTTACCTGTTAAATATTCTGTGTTGTAGGATTTGTTATTCCAATTTGCAAGCCTGAGTTGAGGCCTTATGAAGGTAAAAAAATTTCTTCCCTTGAAGGTCAAAAATATTCTGTGTTGTAGGATCTGGTATTGATCCTCAAATCTTTAAAGATGACTGTGCTGGATCGTCGTCAGTTGATAAAAATGATTCAATCATGAACATATATGGTATTGTTGTACCTGAAGAAATAACTGCACATGCTCCAAATGTGGTTAGTACAAAAGGAGGTGCACATGACAAGAAAAACAGGATTAAGTCAAGCATAGAGAAAGCAATTGAAAAAGCAAATAAACCCCATAGGCGTTGTGGAAAGTGTCATAAAGTTACCGATCATAATGCTAGAAGTTGTGGCAGAAAGCAGACATGATTGTTTTTTTTAATAGTCAGAGTTGTTTATTAGTTGTTGACATAGACTACAAATTATTGACATTTTCTTGTTAGTTGTTGATATCTGATTGACATCTATTGACATCTCTATTGACATCTATTGTATGATTCTGTTTTTTTTAATATTAAGATTTTTTTTCTGAGTTTTACACCTTTCTTTATACATGGTGTTGACATTTGGTTACAAGTTGGAGTTACGCTTGCCTCCGTACTCCTCACTGATGAGGGCGTCTAGGGTGTAATTACAATTACAATTCCTGTTTTTAATGTCAATTATATATACCAGTCATGTCAACAAGTATTACAATTATATCAACTATGGTGCATATCGTGTCAACGGTACATAAAAGTCATGTCAATTACATGTTAAAGCCGTGTCAACTACACGCAAGCCATGTCAACTATATTAAATACTATGTTAACTACGCATAGAACCATGTCAACAATAATTATACGTCATGTCAAGTACGTATAGACCCATGTTAACTATGTTACATACTATGTCAACTACGCACAGAACCATGTCAAAAACAATTATAAGTCATGTCAACTACGCACATAACTATGTCAACAATAATTATAAGCCATGTCAACAACAATTATAAGTCATGTCAATAACAATTATATCAACTATGGTGCATATCGTGTCAACGGTACATAAAAGTCATGTTAATTTCGCATTAAAGCCATGTCAACTACACGTACAAGCCATGTCAACTATAATACATACTATGTTAACTACGCATAGAATCATGTCAACAAAAATTATACGTCATGTCAACAACAATTATAAGTCATGTCAATAACTATTATAAGCCATGTCAACAATAATAATAAGTCATGTGAATCATAATAAAATTAACAGAAAATATACATTCTAATAAGTTCAAAAGTCAAAATCCACAATTGTAGTTGTTTTGAAATCCATTCCAAAACAAGAAAGTTAACAACATCAAACGTTAAATACATCCCAAATTTTGTTTCACTTCTTCTTTCTATAAGCAAACCACTTTTTGTGTTTGTTGTTTAAACTAATCAATTTGTGCTTGTTTTCTTCCATGCATGCATCAGCCACTTCTAAAATGGGCACTCTCTGGTTGTTGTAACTTGATGCAATCAAGTTGTAGCAATATCTTCCATGCAGTATCTGGAGTATCTTTATGCTGCGTGCAGACAAGCCAATATTCCATTCACTACATTTTTTACCAACATAAGTTTCCATGTGTCTTATTAAATAGACACCACAGTCATTTATGTTGGAGCTTGTGGCCCACTTCAAGGAAAGAACATTGATGGAAGATTTGTTAATATTTTCTGATATCTCTAACAAGTTCTTCTTTTTGTAGTATGCCTCAAACATATCTTTCTGCAAATATATTAATAAATAAATTAAAGTACACATAAAAAACATTTTAACATGGTGCAAAAATTATATCAACAAAATGTAGAGACTGTTTCAATAACATAGAAAAAAGCATACCAGTAAACCAATTTCATGTCCATACTCCTCTAATGCATCCATGCCCTTAACTGATTTTCTGTTGTCTATGATCTCAATGTTACTTTGTTTCAGCCAAAATACTACCAGGTAGTAATGTCGGTGTTCACAGATTGGAAAGAAGACCTATATGACATGGAAGATAAAATTACATTCAAAGAACACATCCTAATATTTTCTCAAAAATTTCATTGTTAGATCTAATTACCAAATCAATGTTTCTCCAATCAAATTCTGGTCTTTTTTGAATTTCATTCTCTATTTCATCAATGAATTTGTTTGTTGCCATCATAGCCTTCCAACTTTCCGGCCAATTTGTAACATTGAAATCCTGTATTTAACATGTTTGGTTAAGGAGACGTGTGATTCAAACATTTTACATAAATTTTTAGATTACTTACGGATGGAGATGTTGTCATGAAAAAGCGTGCAGGTGATGTAGTTGGCTTTTCTTTTTCAGTGTTGTTCAAATGTGAAGCCCATGTGTCAATAACACCAGATTTGATTTCTTTATGGGGCTTCTCTGAGTTGAAAAATTCCTTGGTTGCCCAAGTAAAATCATCATCATACACACATGCATTCCTGAAATGAAGTTATAAAAATGACATATGAACAACAATCATAAATCTTGTCAACTGTTTAGAAAACTAATTTTTTTTTTAGATCATGAATATAATTAAATTATACATACTCATATGTTCTTCCTATTTCTACTATGTAGTAGTAGAGATCTCTTTCAGTCTGCTTATTGCATCAACAAAATACACCGGCTTCCTTTTCATTAGAAGCCTTTGAGATAGATTTTCGGCAATAATAATCTGTTTTCCATCCTCTACACTTT